>NW_006921620.1:11564715-11573396 GCF_000298275.1 Orycteropus afer afer | reverse complement strand
ACTTCGTCTCACCTATTTTGGTCATGTTGTAAGAAGGGACCATTCCCTGGAGAAGGATGTCATGCTTGGTAGGGTGGAGGGTCGACGAAAGAGGGGGACGCCTTCAAGGAGATGGATTGATACAGTGGCTGCGATGATGGGCTCAAGTATAGCAGGGATGTGGGGCTGGCGCGGGATCGGGCAGTGTTTAGTTCTGCTGTGCATAGGGTCGCTATGAGTCGGAAACGACTCGACGGCACTTAACAACAACAACAATTAAGGCTGGATGAACTCTGGAAACTATAGCCCTGAGTTACTCTTCAAATATTGGATTGAAACTATCCCTTGAAGTCATCTTTAAACTAAGTAACAGTATAGTTTAAAAAGTAAAAGTAGTCATGCTTGAGTATTGTATCCTTTAAGAAAAATTCTATATCAATAGTTCTTTTACAGCATAAATGAGAAGGTTGGTGGGTAGAGAATGTAAATGAAATGGAAATGAAATAACTAGAACAAAAGTAATGAGAATGTTTACATGATGTGAAAAAATATAACCAATGCCACTGAATATTATGTCTAGAAGCTGTGAAATGGGAGTAGATTTTATTCACTAAAAATAAACTTAAAAAAAAAAAAAACCTGTAGAACATAGCTGTACTGTGACACACATAGGGTCATCATGAATTGGGCAGTGGCTCATAGCAACTGGTTTTTGGTAGGCTTTTTGGGCAGTGTTTCTTTTCCATTTGAAATTTGTGGTTAAGGAGTTAATGTGAGAGCTGTGAACATGATTTTGAGTTTTTCCATAGCCACTTTAAGCTGCTGGGTTCAAACAAAGATCAATTGGAGAGATAGTCTTAATTGGGTTTAGAGTCTGTTGGGCAATATATTTGGAGAGTGAAGCAGAGAATTAAGGATGTGGTGAAGACATGTTAGAGGCAGCGGATCATGGAATCTGAGGGAAATCAGGATAGAAGGGGAGGATGGGTGGTGACACCAGAGATATGTTCAATCAATTGTTAGTCTCAGTAAAGTCAAAGAATTTTTGAAAGGTGGATAATAGTGTGAGTGAGCTGGAAGAGTAAGGAAGAGTGGGAGGTGGAGATTAGAGTGGTATGCTTTATTGTGGGAGAAAACAAAAATGATGGTGAGATGGCTAAGGGGCAGATGCTGAATGATCCAAATGGCTACTGAAGGCCCTAAGATTAATGTAAGGAAGGAGATTTTGGAAGAGAGTGGTAAAACTGGGGATACTTAACATTTCCAAGTGTAAGAAAGATTTTTGTTAAATTCAAGTTCATAGTTTAAGCAAGTAATTGTTGAATATCATAATATGTTCAAGGAGCCCTAAATGTGCTATTAAGTCCTAGTTTCTGCCAGTCTTTAGCTTTGTGAAAACAAAACAAAACAAAGCAAAAACCTGTTGCTGGTTCTTGGAAGTGTCTGTAGAGTGTCCTCCTGCGATTCTTCCTCAAGATCTGTTTCAGAGGTCAGTTTGGAATTATAGGTAAATGTGTTTTTTTTTCCCAGATTCAGAAAATGATCCTGTGTTGTAGAAGCTCAACTTGGGCTTCAGCAATTGACATAATTTGTGGGTATAGTGAAAAAACAAACAACTTTGGCCTTAATGTTAATAAAACAAAGTGAGTTGTGTCTGTTAAAAACAAACGAACAAACAAAAACCCATCACTGTTGAGTCAATTCTAACTCATAGTGACCTTATAGGTGGAGTGGAACTGCCCATAGGGTTTCTGTCTTAGTTATCTAGTGTTGCTGTAACAAACTCCTACAGGTGGATGGTTTTAACAAACAGCAATTTATTCTCTCACAGTTTGTTGTTGTTGTTCTGTGCCGTCAAGTCAGACCCTACTCATAGTAACCCTTCCTTGGGTTTCCGAGGCAGTATCACTATGGAAGTAGATTGCCCAACCTTTCTTCCAAGGAGTGGCTGGCCTCTTGGTGGTTTGAACCACCAGCCTCTTGGTTAGCAGTCAAGTGCCTTAGGCATTATGCTACCAGAGCTCTCACAGTTTAGGAGGCTAAAAGTCCAAATTAGGGTGCTGACTCTAAGGGAAAGCTTTCTCTGTCTGTGTCTCCTGGTGCTAGGAAGTTCCCATTTCAGAAACCCTGGGTCCAAAGGATGTACTCTGTTTCTGGCTCTTCTTTCTTGGCAATAGTAGATCCCCCTCTCTTGGGTCACTTCTCTCTCTTTTTATCTCTTGTATAATAAAAATTATTGCAGGCCCCACCCCAAGGAAACTCCCCTTACATGGAAACGGGGCTGTGATGGAATTAAGGGTGTTACATCCTACCCTAATCTTCTTCTAACAGATTGGTTTATCACATCATGAAGGATCACTATATAACTGCCAAATTACATCATTACATAACTGCCAAACCACTGATAATCAAGTCACATTCAAGATGACACATTTTGGAGGGACCCAGTTAAGTCCATGGCAGTTTCCAAGGCTGTAAATCTTTATAAAAGCAGATTCTTCCACATCTTTCTCTTGCAGTCAGGGGACGGGTTTGAACTACAGATCTTTTAGTTAGCAGCCACATCCTTAACCAACTTAAGCTAATTTCCCAATGTATAAGATGGAAATCAGGATCGTTATCCTGTCTACCTTATGGGCTTATCATTTGGATCAAATGAATTCATAAAGAACAAATGCAAATATAAACTCTTTAATTTATAGACACTGTACAGTTCTTGTATGAAGGAGAACAACATTTATTATTAGATGTGGTAAAAAACCTGGTAGATAACTTTTACAAAATCCACACAGAAAATTAAATATATATTTCCTAAGCTAAAGTCACTCCTCGGAAGGAAGATGGGACAATCTACTTCCGTAGTGATACTGCCTCGGCAACCCAAGGAGGAGTTGCTATGAGTCGGGTCCGACTCGATGGCACATAACAACAGCAACAAGCTAAAGTCACTGAGAAAATATGTTATACCTGCCTTCAATTTTATTCATATTTTTATGTACTTGCTATATCCTAGGCACTACATTAATTAATACATATATGGGGATTGGCTAGAAAGATAAATGCATCTCTTCTAAAAGAGCTTATGATACAGTCCAGAAGATGAGGTAAATTCACAAGTAACTATAAATCAAGGCAGAAGATGATAAGTGCTTGGCAGTGATGGTTCAGAATTATGGTTTTAAAATTAAAGTATGCATGTTATAAATTCATATTCATGCATGATTTAGTTTTGCACTGTTATTTGATTATATTTAATGAATGATAATGAAGAACTTCACTGGAGTTTTGTTACAATCTCCCCTAACCTTCACTCCTGTCTCCAATAATTCAGGGGCTGAAAAATGAATTAGGTGATCTGTTTCCAGGCCTGGGTAGAGGAGGTCTGTATTGGCTGAAATGGTCAGGTAAGTGTAGGGCCTGGCAGAGTTAGAGTTAAAGGGATGAATGTGGGTCTTTGAACTCACATTTCACTTTTTTTTTTTTTTTTTTCCTGCTGCCCTACTTAAGAAAATGTTTCAAGCTTTAGGATGATGTATCAGTTTCAGAAATGGTGAAACCAAGGGCATAGAAAGGTTAACTGCTTTGATTAAAGTCTGTGGTAAACTGGAAACTAAAGCCTATGAAAATGAGTTCTGTTTTACATTGCTGTTTTTTTTCAGACATAAAAATGACATGAAAGTGAGGATTCAAAGAAGTATAGAATTTGGAAGTCCTTCAAAAGTTACCTTTTTTTTTTCTCCAACTGTGTGCATTCAAAAAATTTTGCAATGAGGGGTTTAATATTTGGCTCTGGAAGGAGTCCTTCACTTGTGTAAATGAGAGCAAGGTATGAATGGCTGCTAATCCACAGGCCAGATGCTGCAGTGGAGGGAGTTGATGAGATATCATCAGTTACTGCTCAACGTGATGTCCACTGACCAGTTTTGCCCATTGCCAGGAGATTATGACCTCTTACAGGACAGAATTTTTATTTGTTAAAGAAATTTTATGTACAGTGAAACCTGTGAGAGCCAGAATTCCATGGTACGCACTCACTGCTGTCGAGTCAGATCCTACTTATAATGACCCCTCCTTCCATTTCTGAGGTGGTATCACTATGGAAGTAGACTGCCCAACCTTCCTTCTGAGGAGTGGCTGGTGGGTTTGAACTGCCAGGCTTCTGGTTAGCAATCAAGTGCCTTAGGCACTACAGCCTTGTTTTTCTGGGTCTTGCAAGTTTTCTGCCTTTACAATCTTACCACTTTTTTATCACTCAGTTTAGTAGAAGATATTTGAGTTTTCCTTTTCTGACAGTTTTCCACCTTACACAGGTTTTACTATGTATGTGTATAAACGTGTGTGTGTTTGTATAAAATTTTTAAATATATTTCCATTTACACGTGTATTGCAAAACTTTGGTTCACTGTTACCTTTGACTACAGGACTTTTATATTTTACATTCTACTTAGTAACAAAGATGCCACTGCCAAGGCAATCATTTCATATTTGAGGATTTAAAAAGTGTAATTACAAGAGTATGATCTAAGGTTAATTTATATTAGCCTAACCCTTGCCTCTTTTGCATATTTAATTCTGTACAGTTTTGAATGGATTATGGTACAATGGCAAATACTTAGAGGTACATATTGTGTAATTATAATTTGGAGAGATTTTCAACCACAGTGTTTAAACCAAAGCAAGTTATCTAGTCCTCAATTAATTTGAAAAAGAAACAATCCAAGAATCTATATAATGATTTAGTTTATTAATTCTAAAGTCAGATACTTGCATAAACATTTATGGTTTAAAAAAATATATAGCATTTGAGGTTTGATAGCTTTTATTCTTTTAGTCGAATTTCCTGGGGAAATGAAATTACATTTTCTTGTTATTCAAGTGCTTGTGCCATTACTCAACACCAGTAGTGCCTTTTAATACCCATGTAAACCACTTTTGATTGCTATGGAACTTTGAGTATGACTCTTTTTTCTATTGTGATGAAGATATTGTCACTCTGAAATGTTATAATTACTTTCTGCACAGTGGAGTCTGTGGAATAATCTTGCAATTATCCCATTGTTTTAATATTGACATCTTTAAATGCAATTTAATTTTGTTAATAAACTATCTGCTCAAAAGAAAATATAAATAAAGAAGAACTTTTAAAGAAAAACAGTGGTGCCCTTTAATATTCTAGTGAAGGGCTGGAAAAGTTTAACAACTCATTGGAGAAGGAGGGAAAGGAGAGAAGCCCTCATTTGTAGTGTTTGCTGAATGTCATGTGTAGTTACCCACAAAGTTCTGGTTCAGTTGCCAGAGTGACTTAAGCCAATAAAGACACACCGAGGTGAAGAGCAAGAAGCATACCTTTTATCATGTTTGTGCACAAACTGAGTAAGGGAGGGAGGTCCCTTGGATTCTGTCTGCCTTTAAGTATACTCTATGCTGCTTTTATAGGGTTGGGATTACATCATAATCATGTTATATATAGAATTTCATATGATTACAGATTAAGCATAAGTGTAAGGGATACAAAGATGGCGCCCCTTAGCATGTCTCATTATAATAATAAATCTCCACCCAGGGGTGTGCGATTTACTATGCTAAATAACCCCTTTTACCTAGAGTTAGGCTGTTGCTGGCTCATGAACTGGCAATCAGTGGCGCATGACCGTCCCCCAGTGTCTGCAAACCTCCTGGCCATCTGGTTTTTCTTAAAAGTTACATTTCTACTTTCCTTGTAGCATTGAGGGTAGCTCTGGTGGTGTAGTGCCTAAGGGATTGGACTGCTAACCAGCAACTCCTCGGAAGGATGATTGGGCAATCTACTTCCATAGTGATACCATCTTGGAAACCCAAGGAGGGGTCGCTCTGAGTCGGATCCAACTCAATGGCATTGAGTTTGGTTTGGAGTTTATATGAGTTTGGGAGGAAATTTGAGAAACTCTCCAAACAGCACTGTGTAGATTCCTTTAATGAAACGCTGGGCATCTCCTAATGAATACTGTGCATTCTTTTAGGGAAACACTGTGTATCACATGAAGTAAATATTCTCTGTGGCTGATCTTAACCTCTAAGAACTGTTTTTCCACTCCCCCTTCCTCTCTTTCAGTTCCTTTTCTATAGGCAACATGTTGAATAGCTTCTGTTTTTAATTAATCTGCCATTAGGATTTAAGTTTTCATTTATATTTTAAATTTGAATATAATTTGTTTTGTTTTTGGCCATTTGCCTAGTAGTTTTGGCAAATTCCAGTTTTTAAAAAGGGCATCTCAAGTTTAAATGAATTTTAAAATTAAGATTTTAAAAAACAATAGATATTTGGATTTCTGGGTTCCTCTTCTTTATTTTTTACTGCTATTCATAATGTTTCAGTGGTCAGTTTTTTTCAGAAGTGGACTGCCACGTCCTTCATCCTCGTCTGTCTTAGTCTGGAAGCTCTGCTGAGACCTGTCCACCATGGGTGACCCTGCTGGTATTTGAAATAATAATGGCACATCTTCCAGCATCACAGCAATGTGCAAACCACCGCAGTATGACAAACTGACAGATGAGTGGTGGAGAAAAGATATAAATGGAGAGAAGATTGATACTGTGTTTTCAGTTGCCTCATATGCACTTGAAAGCTGGACAATGAATAAGGAAGACCGAAGAAGAAGTGATGGATTTGAATTATGGTGTTGGTGTTGAAAAAGAATATTGAATATACCATGGACTGCCAGAAGACAGAACAAATCTGTCTTCTTCTGGAAGAAGTACAATCAGAATCCTCCTTAGAAGTGAGAATGGCCAGACTTTGTCTCTCATATTTTAGTTATGTATAAGGAGGGACCAGTCCCTGGAGAAGGATCTCATGTTTGGTAAAGTAGGTCAGTGAAACAGGGGTAAGACCCTCAATAAAGTGGATTGACACAATGGATGCAGCAATGGGCTGAAGCATAGCAATGATTATCAAGATAGTGCAGGATGAATAGTGGTTCATTCTGTCGTATACATAGGGTTGCTATGAATTGAAACCGACTAGATGGCACCTAACAACCTATATATTTTAAACTAATGTAAAACAACCAAATAATGGACTTGAAAGCCGAAAAAGATAAGTTGTGAGATATTATCAAGGGAAATTTTCTGAGTAATGGTTTAAAAAGATATTATTGATACTAAATCATATTGCTATATTAATACATAATTATGTAATTAATAATTACGGGATATTTCCTCAGCCTGGTCCATATTTTTTTGTTTGTTTGTTTGGTCCATATTAGATACTGCTTTGCTGGACTGATATGTTTTGCCTGTTTTAAGATTCTGGTTTTGGCAAAGACTACTTTGGAATTGATTGGGGGAATTGACCTACTAATTGGGAGAAACACCATTTATATATAGATTTAAAGTTATGAAATACTTTATCCAGCTTTATAACCTACATTTTTAGGAGGTCAAATTTCATTTTAATTAAAACGGTTACTTTTTCTAATAAAAATCCATTATGTTCAATGTAACACATTTCATTGAAAACAAAATCTGAGCTATAGCATTCTCTGTGATATTTTTAAACATAGATTTCTTCTAATCTTTTAATTTTTATTTCACTTCATAGTAAATATTAGGAGATGTATTCATTGTCTAGCCTTTGCTTCCTCAAATCTTAACAAATGTGCAAATAGCATGGAATGTTGCTCACAATCGATCCTGTTATGTAATTACATAGCACATTTTAAAATTTCCATTACAGAAAGTCTTCCATTAAGTAAAATTCTCTTCTATGTCAGCACAATAATCTTAATAGCAACCTAATATCCATCATCAATTGAAAAAATGTTTATACCTTTGAATAAATTTAAATGCCAGGGTACAGTTTAAAGAAAGTATAGACCTATACAGTGATGGGAAGTGCCTTTTTTTTAAACACCTGGAAGTCATTACAGTTATTTAGATTGAAATGGAGAATAATAGTTGATTGTTTCCTAGTTGCATACTGCATTAAAGAAAAATTTTAAAAGGTAAATGATTCTGTTTAGTATGCTTCTTTTATGAAATATTCTGTGAATAAAATAATAAAGAAATCTCACTAGAAGCTGAATGCTACTAATTTGATGAAATTATTACTTATTACATAGCAGCATAACTCTGCTTAAAATTTATTTCCAGTATGAATCTGCAAAATGACAGCTCAAGTGTAAAAAGCTTTGTATTGAAAATGACAGTGATAATTTACTCATCTTGGAGATGAAGAGGATTTCTATGGCAATGGAAAAGTTTTAATGCTTGAAGAATTATTTTAAATATAGGGATCATTTAATCTTTCCTGGGCAAATTAAAAAAAAATCTAGTTTTATCCAATAAATATTTAGTTGTTATGTTGTTGTTGTTATGTGCTGTCGAGTCGGCCCCGACTCATAGCGACCCCTCCTTGAGTTTCCGAGGCAGTCTCACTACGGAAGTAGGATTGCCCAACCTTCCTTCCGAGGAGTGGCTGGTGGGTTTGAACTTCCAGCCTTCTGGTGAGCAATCAAATGCCTTAGGAGCTATGCCACAAGAGCTCCCTCTAACATTCTTTTGTTGTTATGTGACTTTGGGTAGGACTTGACTCGTAGCGACCCCTTCTTGGGTTTCCAAGGCAGTATCGCTATGGAAGTAGATTGCCCAACCTTCCTTCCAAGGAGTGGCTGGTGGGTTTGAACTGCCAGCCTTCTGGTTAGCAGTCAGGTGCCTTAGGCACT
>NW_006921620.1:11563854-11564615 GCF_000298275.1 Orycteropus afer afer | reverse complement strand
TGAGGGGCTTTCACCCAGCCCCTAGAGCCTGGCACTTTGAACTTGGACTTAAAGCCTCCAAACTGTAAGAGAATAAACTCCTGCTTGTTCAGGCCATCACGTTTGTGGTATATTTCTGTCAGAGTGGCACTAGGTGACCAGAACAGTGGCTTAAGGAGCATAGTTTTGTGGGACAGTCTAATCAATTGCCGTAAAAGAGTTCTTAAAGTGTAGTGCCTAAGGCACTTGACTGCTAATCAGAAGGCTGGCAGTTCAAACCCATTCCTCGGAAGGAAGGTTGGACAATCTATTTCCGTAGTGATACTGCCTCGGAAACCCAAGGAGGGGTCGCTATGAGTCAGGTCCAACTCGATGGCACACAACAACAACAAATGTTCTACCTGCCGTATGTTGAGTAATGTCTGAGGTTTTAAAAGCTTATAAACACCCATTTCAGATATAACTGTTGGTCTCTATTCATCTGGCACAAAAGAGAAAGAAGGAAACCTAGGAATTAGAGAATGTCTAATTGTTTCCATGCACTACTTTCTCCTCTACTTTTAGTCCAGAAGAACTAGATGGTGTTCAGCTACCACTACTAAACATTCTGATCTAGGAAACAATAGGTGAATCCTGATAGAAAGGAAGAAAATTGCCAAATACAACTTCAAATTCTTAAAGAATCCAAAATTACTAACCTTGCCCTTGAGTGGAGAATCGCTAAAGCAAATGGAAGAAATGAAAAAGGAAAAGAGCTGAACAGAAGATTTCAAAGAGCAGCT
>NW_006921620.1:11551622-11561103 GCF_000298275.1 Orycteropus afer afer | reverse complement strand
TTGAACTGCCAGCCTTCTGGTTAGCAGTCAGGTGCCTTAGGCACTACTACCAGAGCTCCTCTCTCACATTCTACAGAGGTGCAATTCAATTCATTCATGAATCTCCTTTATTATCACGCCCTACCCACCAGCCACTCCTTCTTGGAAGGAAGGTTGGGCAATCTACTTTCTTAGTGATACTGACTCAGAAACCAAAGGAGGGGTCGTTATGAGTTGGGTCTGATTTGATGGCAGTGTTTTTTTTTTTTTTAATATAAAGTCCCAGGAGCTCTGGTACCATAGTACCTAAGGCATTTGACTGCTAACCAGAAAGCTAGCAGTTCAAACCCACCAGCCACTCCTCGGAAGGAAGGTTGGGTAGTCTGCTACCTTGTGATACCACCTCGGAAACCCACAGACAGGTCGCTATGAGGTCTTTTGTTATGTAAGGTCTCTGGGTGGTACAAAAGATTCATACTCGACTGCTAATGCTAACTGAAAGATTCAAAATTTGAGTCTATCTAGAAGTGTCTGAAAAGAAAGGTGATCTACTTGTAGAAAAGCAGCCCCTGCAAACCCTAGTACAGTTCTACTTTGACATGTGCGGTTGCTATGAGTCAAAATGGACTCAATGGTAATAGCTTTTGTTTTGTTTTTTAGTATGCAAAGTATGGGGGATACAGAGATGGCTGCAGTAAGTCATTATACCAAAAACAAACAAAAATACAAACAGCCATCCAGTCAATTCTGACTCACAGTGACCCTCTTTAGGTTTCTGAGGGGCAAATCTTATAGAAGTAGATTGCCTAGTCTTCCTGCTGCGGAGTGGCTGGTGGGTTTGAACCACTAACCTTCTGGTTAGCAGTCAAGTGCCTTAGGCACTGTGCCACCAGAGCTCCTTACAGGAAACTCCAAGTCTAGTGGGACATGTAACAAACACATAGACAGAAAATTTTAGACAATGTGGATTAAATCAGAATATGTGAATTTGAGAGTCTAATAATATATGTAAAAACATTTTATAAATTGATAAATGCTAAATGTAGATGTCTATTAAATGGAAGGAATGCTGCTTGACATTTGTGAGTTAAACTATATTTTTGGCATCTGTGATTTCTTCATTATTAAGGAAAAATCTTAGTTTCTCAGATAAGATGTTTGAACTTAAATCAAACAATTGAAAGGCACTGGATATGTAAAATTTCAATAATTTTTTAAGCCTTTATGTTATTTACAAAATGACATCAATATTCAGTTAATATTAGTGTGCCAAAAAGAACTGAACATGTTTTCCCAAGCCAGTTCCCTGTCCTTTTATTTTCTGTGGTTATTGTTCCCCTGAAATCATAAATTGTTGACATAGGAAATATATTTTTGTTTCTGCTTCAAACCTAATTCCTCGCCATTAAGTCTTGCTAAGGAGCTCTGGTAGTGTAATGCCTAAGCATTTGACCGCTAACCAGAAAGCTAGCAGTTTAAATACCAGCCATTCCTGGGAAGGAAGGTTGAGTAATCTACTTCCATAGTGATACTGCCTTGGAAACCTAAGGATGGGTTGCTATGAGACTCCATGGCAGTGAGTTTGGTTTTTTTGGATTTTAGGGCTTCCTTAACAATATCTCTGAAATTTGCCTTTTTTTCTTCATCCCAATCAACAATGGATAACTAGTGTTACCAGGCAGTTTGTTAGATGTTGTGGCTGACAGAGAGATAATAGATTTTTCTTTAAGTCTGATTTATTTCTGGTTGTATTTATATTATTTACAGAGTTAGCTACCTCAATGCAAAACTGGTTTTAATATTTACAATGAACATACAACAACCTTGAGTTACATACACTGAAAATAAATATGAATGTAATATTACTGCTGCCATGGAGCAGTTGTAGAGTAGTGATTAACAGAGTAAGAGCCAAAGTCACAATATCTGGGTTAGAATCTCTTTTCTGTCCCTTTCTGGCAAGTTTCTCAAACTCCTCATTATTTTGTTACCTCGTCTGTAACTGGGTAATATTAATACTAACTGCATCATCAGATTCTTGTGAGGATCAACATGAAAAACACTTTGAATGGCATCTGGCACACCGTAAGAACACATTCAACAATAGCTATTATAAGCAGTTATTTGATGCAAAAACATTAGAAAAATGTGTCTAAGTATTTTTGTTTATTTTTTGTAAATTAAAGACATAAAATTGAGGAAAATGAATTAAACTGTGTTCTTTAAAATATATATTCTATTGAGAACAAATGCTAAAATTGAGAGACTGTTGATTAAGACAGGATGTTTTGCATGGTATACCTTGGTGTGTTCTCTACCACAGCCTGGTGAAAACCAAAGCCAAACTCACCTCCATCGAGTCAGTTCTGGTTCCGTAGGAGAGGTTTAGCACAGCCTGGTTGGGAGGAGGGGTTTGGAGGAAGCTGTGTGCATGGGCTGGTTATAAAAGGCTTCCAGAAACCAGTTTACAGGGAACACTGGGTAAATTTTTATTCACATCATTGTGCTATATTGTAAAAAATTTATGTCAGTTAAAATGGAGAAACCTATTAGCAGTCAATCAATGGAGATTAAAATGAATCATTTTTTTTCCTGTGCTGGCACAACAAAGTTTCCATTGATCATTTTTGAAATGAGTAATTTTTGGTTTAGGATTTTTTGACATCTTGATGGATTTCAAGAAAAATGCTAAATTATGCTGATGTGATTTCCCATTTGTCTTTTAAGTATATAAGCCAAATGCTTTTTTTTCTTTCTTTCTTTTTTAATTTGTATGTTCTGGGAGTGCCTTGGCGGCCAAAACTGTAAAGAAATCAAGAGATTTCTAGATAGTCCTGGGCATGTAGCACCTTCTTGTTGTCAACAGGTTTCTGTCTTTGCACTCTGATATCCTCAGGTCCATCTCATTGTTAAGTTGGCAGCTAAAGCTCCTAAAGGGGAAAGAGGGTGCATCCTTCCCTTTAATTAGCCTTTACAAAAGACCCAGACTTCTACCCACATCTTTTGCTGACACTTAGTTGAATGCTTCTCCTGGGAGCAAGAAAAGCTGGGAATTGAAGTCTTTATCTGAAAACTGTGTCTCCCAAAATGTAATACAAGTTTGCTAATAAGGAAGAAGACTTGAATGGAATTCTCTAAAGAGAGGAGAGGTGGAGGATATGAGGACAAAGTTAAGAACTGAAGAAATAAACCCTCAGATCTAAGAAACTCTGTGAAGCCAAGCAAAGGAATTGTGAAGAAAAACTACAGCAAGGCATATCATGATGAAATTCTTCAGAACCAACTCATAGCAACCCCCTTTGGGTTTCCGAGGCATTAAATCTTTACTTAAATAGATTGCCCAGTCTTCCTTCCCAGGAGTGGCTAGGGGGTTTGAGCCACCACCCTTCTGGTTAGCAGTCAAATGCCTTAGGCACTGTGCCACCAGAGCTCCTTAACAATAAAGAGAAAGTCTTTAAAGCAACCAGAGACACTGTAGGTACAAAGGAACAACGTGTGGAACAGAGGTAAGCACAACAGGAGATTTCTTATTGGAAGCAATGCAGGAGAGAAGACTCGGAGCAACATATTTAAAGTACTAGAGAAGAAAATTGTCAACTTAAAATTCTATACCCAGTGAAATTAGCTTTCAGAAACCAAGGTGAAATAAAAACTTGTTCAAACATACAAAAGATGACAGAAGTTACCACCCACAGAGCTGTGCTATGAGAAATGTTAAAGGAAGTCAAGTCCTTCAGGCAGAAGGATAGAAATACAGATCTATGCAAGAAAATGGTAACCACATGGGTAAATATATGATTTTTACTTATTTTAATCTCATTAAAAGATAATTCACTGTGTAAGTAAAAACAAATAAGCAAAAACCAAAAAAAAAAAAAAAAACAGTACAGTGTGGGTCTTATAACTGACATAAAAATAAAATGCAATATGGATAAACCTTGAAGATAATTTGCTAAGTGAAAGAAGACTATCACAAAAAAAAAACACATACTGTGTGATTCTATTTATATGAAGTGTCCAAAATTGGCACATTTATCAAGACAGAGGAGTCTCTCAGTGATACAAATTTTTAGCACACTCAGCTGCTAACTGGATGGTTGGAGGTTGGAGTCCATTGAAAATATATGGAGCACAGTTCTACTCTGCTACACATGGTGTGGCCATGAATCAGAGTTCATTCTTAGGCAACTGATTCATAGAAACAGAAAGTAGATTCATGAATGCCTAGGTTTGAGGGCCTGGGGGAAATGGGAAGTGACTGATAATAATGGGTGTTGTTGTTGTTGTTATGTGCCATGGAGTCGGACCCGACTCACAGCGACCCCTCCTTGGGTTTCCAAGGCAGTATCACTACAGAAGTAGATTGCCCAATTTTCCTTCCGAGGAGTGGCTGGTGGGTTTGAACTGCGGTGTTGTTTTTTGAGGGGTGACTAAATCTTCAAAAATCGATTATAATGATGATTGCAAACTCTCTGAATATGCTAAAAACCACTGAAATGTATACTCTCTATGTGAAGATTGTATGGTAAGTGAATTATATCTCAAAAAACTGTGATAAAAAGTATTTCACTTAAAAAATAAAATAAAATAATAAAGGCATATATATATATATATATATATATATATATATATGTTGTTGTGTTGTTAAGTGCCGTCGAGTCGGCCCTGACTCACAGCGATCCCTCCTTGAGTTTCCGAGGCAGTATCACTATGGAAGTAGATTGCCTAACCTTCCTTCCGAGGAGTGGCTGGTGGGTTTGAACCACCAGCCTTCTGGTTAGCAGTCAAGTGCCTTAGACGCTACGCTTACCAATGCTCCTTTGCTTGGTATGTAGGAGGGTCAATAAAAGAGCGGAAGGTGCTCAACAAGATCGATTGACACAGTGACTGCAGCGATGGGCTAAAGTATAGCAAGGATCGTGGAGCTGGCATGGGCTGACTGGTGTTTCGTTCTGTTGTGCATAGGGTCACAATGAGTCTGAGATGTCTCAATGGTACCTAACAACAACAACATTACTTATGTCAGATGGATCTTGGCTGAAAGCAAAGAATACCAGAAAGATGTTTACCTCTGTTTTATTGACTATGCAAAGGCATTTGCCTGTGTGGCTCATAACAAATTATGGATAACATTGTGAAGAATGGGAATTCCAGAATACTTATTATGCTTATGAGGAACCTGTGCATAGATAGACCATGAGCCTGTCGTTTGAATGGAACAAGGGAATACTGCACAGTTTAAAGTCAGGACTGGTGTGTGTCAGGCTTTATCCTTTCATCATACTTACTCAATCTGTATGCTGAGCAAATAATCTGAGAAGCTGGACTACATGAAGAAGAATGAGGCATCAGGACTGGAGGAAGTTGTCAGAGATTTTATTTTAGTTGGTTCTCCAGTCAACACTCATGGAAGCAGCAGTCAAGAAATCAAATGCCATTTTGCACTGGGGAAATCTGCTGTGGAAGACCTCTTTAAAGTATTGAGAAACAAAGATGTCACTTTGAAGACTACAGTGCACCTAAACCCAAGCCATGATATTTTCAGTCGCCTCATATGCATGTGAAAGCTGGACAGTGAGTAAGAAATACGGAAGACAAGTTGATGCCTTTGAATTACGGTATTGGCGAAGAATGTTGAAAATGCTGATAGAAATTTAGAATTTGGCTGCTAACTGAAAGGTCAGTGGTTCAAAGCAGTAGCTTTTCTGTGAGGAAAAAGATGTGGCAGTCTGCTGCTATAAATATTCCAGCCTTGGAAGATCATTGGGCCAATTCTACTCTGTCTTGCAGTGTTATGAGTTGGAATCGACTCAGTGACAATGTTTTTATTTATTTTTTTGGTTATGTAAAATTTGAATAAAACTCTACCCAAGTTGCCCAATTGATACTTATTGAACCAACCACTGAACTATGCGAGAATACACAATCTTTATAAGTGCACATAGAGTGTTTGTAAGGATAGACCATATTCTGGTCCATAAAACAAGTCTCAAGTTTAACATGATTTAAGTGACACAGTGCATTGACTCCAGTGGAGTTAAATTAAAAATCAATAGCAGGAAGATATCTGGAAAACTTCAAATATTTGGAAACTAAATAAAATATTTTGTTGTAAGTCATAGGTCAAAAAAGAAACTGAAAGGGGTATTGGGATTTTGAACTTAATGAAAATGAAAATACAACGTATCAGAATTTGAGGAATGCTCTGGTGGCTTAGTGCCTAAGGCACTTGACTGCTAACCAGAAGGCTGGTAGTTCAAACCCACCAGCCACTCCTCAGAAGGAAGATTGGGCATTCTACTTCTGTAGAGATAATCGCCTGGGAAACCCAAGGAAGGGTGGCTGTGAGTCAGAGCACATAACAACAATAACAACAGTATTGTCATTGAAATTGAAAGATTGTTTGCTTAGAGAAGAGTGAGCTGGAGCTGTAATCTAACATCACATCAGAGAAGTATTGGTCAGTGTGTGTTATCAAACACTTGAATAGAGCATTTTCAGTAGTGGGTGGAACAGAAACTGATTTGCAGTAAAAACTCAATGAGAGACTGAACATTTCTTTGTCTTGATCTTAAATTGGACAATTGTATATATTCTTTTGTGAAATGGTCATGCCCTTTGTCTTTTTATCTAATTAATTTTTCATGTTTTCTTACCAATTAATGTGATATACAAACACATACTACATACATAGACATACGTACATATGATATGTACATATGTACATACATGCATTTAAAGTAGATTAATCCTTTGTCATATTTTCTTAATGCATTTCAATTGGCCCAGTTCAATGAATATTTTAAACAATACACCGGAATTAGAATAGAAAATGAATTGATAATTCTCTAACATCCATTCCAACTCTAATGCACTAAATCCTAGTCCTAGATAATAAAATATGCAGAGTTAATTTTATTTATCCCTGGAAAGGAGCCAGATCAGGTCAAGTAGTATTTAATTATAACTGAAGATTAGTCAAAGAGGCATTACAGTTTTATATCTTGTTTCAGGTTTATATTATTTTAAGTGAGATATTTGTCCTTAAGTTGAAATTGCTTGGTTATATTTGCTAAGGAATGGAGTGTTTTTATGTGATTTCATATTGCATACTTTTTTTTGTAATAGTTAATACTATACATGCATACACACACACACACACACACACATATATTTGGAACATTTTATTGTGGTTTGGGTGAAAGTTTACAGGGCAAACATGTTTTCCAGTGAATGATTCCTGCACGTTTTGTTTTGTGACATTAGTTAGAATCTCCTCAATGGAGAGGCACTCTTCTACTTCCTCTCTGAATTCCCAGTTTCTATTTGCCCTCCTTTCCTGCCTCTTAATGGCTGATAGTACTTTTTAATAAAACCATTCTTCCTATGCATCCAAACAAGGGGCATTAATAATCCAAGATGTCACATATTTATTAAGAGAACAATAGTGATTTAAGTAGTAATTATATAGATGAATTCATGTTATTTAAAATAATTATTTATTTAATACATTAAATTCTACATTTTTTTTGTTTGTTTTGGAAAACAGTTATTTTTTTAATGCACTTTATTGAAATATAATTTATGTACAGTGAAATACTCAAAACTAAAGTGACATGGGTCAATACATTTTTTTTTTTTTTCTGCAGTGTTCCCTCCCGTCCCCTTCCACCCCTGGCAACCAACAAGGTTTCCCTCCATATATAAACCTTTCCTTGACCCTCCACAACAACGAACTAATACTATATTTGTCCTTTTGTGATTGACTTATTTCACTCAGTATAATGTCCTCTAAGTTCATCCATATTGTGGTGTTTTGCAGACTCTACATTATTCTTTAGTGCTACATAGCATTCCAGTTTGTGTATGTACCATAGTTTGGTCATCCATTCTTCCACTGATGGGCACGTAGGTTGTTTCCATCTTTTTGCTATTGTAAATAGTGCTGTGATGAACATGAGCGTGCATGTATCTGTTCCTGTCCTGGTTCTCACTTCTCTAGGATATATACCTAGTAATGGGATTGCTGGGTCAGATGGTATCTCCAATTCCAACTTTCTAAGGAATTGCCATACTGCTTTCTACAGTGGTTGTGTCACTTCACAGTCACACAAGCAGTATATGAGAGTCCCAATCTCTCCATATCCCCACTGGCATTTGTTATTTTCTGCCTCATTGAACCTTGCCATTAGTGCTGGGGTGAGACAGTGTATCTCATTGTTGTTTTGATTTACATCTCTCTGATGGCCCATGATTGTGAGCATCTTTTCATGTATTAACTGACCACCTGAATATCCTCCTTGGTGATGTGTCTGTCTATTCATGTCTTCTGCCCATTTTTCAATTGGATTGTTCATTCCTTTGGTGTTGAGGCGTTGGAGTTTTCCATCTTAGAGATAAGTCCCTTGCCAGATATGTAATTATCAGCAAATATAAATTTGTTGCTATCATTTTTGTCATGTGCTCTTTCATTGTGTCAATTTCTTTGTTCCATATAATTTTCTATGCTGAGCTCGTTTTGTTTATGAATCATGTTATCATGTCCTTCATTGCTATTGTTTTAGTATTTGCTGAATATTTATGCTGGTCCTCTTTTTTATTTTGACGTGTAGTTTTATCATTTTTCTCTGAGGTTACCCTATGATTTATAATTTTCTTCCCAAGTTTAGAACAGTCCATTCAATCTTGTAGTTGTCTTGACTTCCCTACCATCTAGAAGTTCTGTAACAACACAGATTTTTTTCCCTCTTTTTGGTTTGTAGTCGTTCTCATTGGTCGGTTGGTGTCTCTGGTTCCCTGTTTACAATCTTGTAGGCTTATTTACTTTGGATACTTCCATAGCTGGGTTGGTTTCTGGGTTATATCATCATGTGTGTTAATGGTCAGTTGTTGTTGGCTGTTGTTGCTTCTCTGTCCAAAGGGCACAGTTTAGCATCTCTTGTAAAGTTGGTCTGGTTTTCACAAATTCCCTTAATATCTGCTTATCTGGAAGTGTCCTGATCTCACCATCATATTTGAGGGACAGTTTTGCTGGGTACATACTTCTTGGTTGGAAATTTTTCTCCTTCAGTGTTTTATATATACCATCCCACTGTCTTCTCACCTGCATGGTTTCTATTGAGAAATTCGAGCTTAGTCTTATTGGTTACCCCTTGTAGGTAACTTTTTGTTTCTCCTGTGCTGCCCTCATGATTCTTTCTTTGTCTTTGGTTTTGGTGAGTTTGATGATGATATGTCTTGGTGTTTTTCTTTTGGGGTCTATACTGTTTGGGGTTCGTTGGACTTCCTGGATGGATATATTCTCATCTTTCATCATATCAGGGACGTTGTCTCCAACAAATCTTGGACAATTTTCTCAGTGGTTTTGTTTTTCTCTTCCTGTTCTGGAATTCCAGTGACACAGAGGTTATTCCTTTTGATGGTATCCCACACGAACCTTAGGCTTTCTTCATTTTGTTTTGATCTTTTTTCTGATTGATCCCTTTCCAAAGAAGTATTCAGG
>NW_006921620.1:11483576-11551202 GCF_000298275.1 Orycteropus afer afer | reverse complement strand
CAGGGAGTTCCAATACTGTGTCTTCCTCAGGGATGTGTTTTGGGTCTGCATCCTGGTCCCTTGTTTCTTCTGCTTTATCTTGTTTCTTTGTGTGGACTGTGATGCTCTGTTGTCTCTGAGGCATTGTGATGTTTTTGTGTTTATATTTAATTGGTGATTATCTGTTGGAGTGACTTGTCACAATTTTCGTTTTCTTTGTTTTGTTTGTATGTTATATATGCAGGCAGGGTACTGTGCTATGCTCCTCTATTCATTAGTTGACAGCACTTATACACTCACCACCTGTCTCCTTTCCTTTGTCAGCCTCTCGTATGTTCTTGCCAACTCTGGCAAACAGAGCCTGTTCTTAGGTCCCTGGTATACAAATGAGAATGCTATCACTTGAAAAATCCAAAATGGTTGCCACTTGTAAGCATTCAAAATGGCCGTGACCTTGGTCACTTTAAATATCCAAAATGGCTGCCATGTGTAAACAATCAAAATGTCTTCACCCTCCGGACAGCAGAAAGTCCACAGCTCAGCCTGTATCCCTTCTTGCTGTTTCTCTTCCTAGTCGTAGGCCACCAGAGCAGTTGTCCCTGCAGCCCTTCGTCGCTGGGACTGATCTTTAGGTCAGTTCTCAGATCCCAACACCACTTGGAAATATTCAGGCTGTTGGTCTTGTCAGAGTAGCTGACAGTCCGCAGTTCCAACTGCCTCTGTACTCACTGTTTTTGTTCAGTTTTTCCACTAGTTGGTGCCTAGTCCACTTCTGTATAGTTTCTTTCAAAGCTCAGGGCTCCAGGATTATCTTCTGTATCTCTGTCAATTGGTTTTTCTTTTCTTGTTGAAGAGGATCTGTGTCGCTTGTCTGCCTATTCCTCCATCTTACTGGAAGTCCTCTAAATTCTACATTTTAAGAGAAGTTGCCGCATATTTCAAATGTACATTTGATTTTTCTTCCTTTGAAAAACTTTCCATGCTACTAATATTTCTCCATATCAGTAAATATCTTTTTATAAATTATTATATATATAATTATATATGTAAATATATGTAATTCCACTATAGATAGACCAGAATTTAACTTTTCTCTTTCTTCTATGTGTTTAGATGTTCTCTAGCTTTTCATTATTATAAATAGAAAATCATGTTTTCTCTTAAGAGAAACTTTTTTAAAGGATTTTTTTTTAATTTTAAAAATTGCAGTATGAATTAAAAAACAAAACAACAACAACAAAAAAAGCACGTCCTTCAGGTCTAGCCTTTTCTAGAGTTTGTGTTCTCACTACCTGTGGATTACTCTATAAACATACTTTATCCAAAAATATGAAAACAAACCCATTGCCATGGAGTTGATTCAGACTCATAGAGACCCTATAAGACAGAGTAGAAGTGCCCTGTATGGTTTCTAAGGCTGTAATCTTTATGGTAACAGATTGCCACATCTTTTTTCTGCAGAGTGACTGGTGTTTTTGAACTGCCAACCTTTTGTTTAGCGGCTAAGTTCTTTAATCACTGCTCCATCAGGGCTCCTTTATAAACAGATTTGTTGTTGTTGCTATGTGCCCTCGAGTCAGACCTGACTCATGGCGACCCCTCCTTGGGTTTCCGAGGCAGTATCACTACGGAAGTAGATTGCCCCATTTTCCTTCCCAGGAGTGGCTGGTGGGTTTGAACTGCCAGCCTTCTGGTTAGCAGTCAAGTGCCTTAGGCGCTATGCTATCAGAGCTCCTTATAAACAGACTGTTGTTGTTTGCCGTGGAGTCAGCCCCGACTCATAGCGACCCCTCCTTGGGTTTCCGAGGCAGTATCACTACGGAAGTAGGATTGCCCAATCTTCCTTCCGAGGAGTGGCTGGTGGGTTTGAACCGCCAGCCTTCTGGTGAGCAGTCAAGTGCCTTAGGCACTATGCTACCAGAGCTCCTTATAAACAGACTAGGACACTTTATTTTGTACTTTGTCTCCTTCCTTTAGTAATCTGTATCTTCTTTCCTTGTAGGGACCATGCCTTTCTTATATTAGAAGATGTCTGTGTTGTGCAATAAAATCCAAAATTTTGATCTGAGAACATTTTAAGGTTGAGTAACAAATAATTCATTTGTTTTCTTGTCAGAACTTGTTATAAGTTTCAGTTCAAAGTGTTTATATCACTGCTGATTCAGGTAAATCATCTGTTTCAACTTCCAAATTCAAGTGAGGAAACATTGACCTCCCATTTTGGAGTAGTTAATGATTATATGGCTTCAAACCTTTTTAACTGCTGGCAAGTATTGAATGGTTTCCCTTTTTCTTTGGAAATAGAATGAAAACTAAGAAGAAAATGGAAATCTGTTTGTTCTGCTAACATTTAAGTACTTTTGTTCTCCAGTGGAGTTAGTTGCTATTTTTTAGCCTGCTTAGATATTTCCTCATTAAAATTTTTTTGGAAAACTTTTAAAAATAAAATACCATGCTTGGTTTTGAGTCTTGAAAGATGCATAAGATATATTCTTGCTTTTGTGGGTTTCCCTGACCATTTTGATGGGAGAGAGCATATATACTTATACATTTGTGTGCCACTTAACATCTTTTTGGGCAATATCTGACCACATTTTCTTCTCTGGTCCCAAGCCCTGTAAAACCTATTATATTAAAAATGTGAAGTACATACAATGATTTGTAATAACAAGTGGCTACTACTTTGCCACACACATCAAAACATTATTATTATTACTGTATTATTATGTTAAAGATGTTTGAGTGTATCTGAAAGTGTTTCTTTATGTTTTTTTTATACATACAAAAGTACACTATTTATTATATACTAAGTCAAACATTTTACTAACTGACAGTAGATAGGGACCACAGCTAACTGCTTCGACTTAGTACAAATTTGACTTAAGGATAGAGTTAGGAATAGAACTCATTTGTAATCTGGAGACTGCCTGTATATAATACAGCGTCACACAATGTCTAAATCACCTAATGTTTGTCCTATTTCACAGACCATTTTGTGGATGTTAAGTGAAGTGTGACTGTAGTTATTAGATATCGTATCCTACGTATCCTACGTCAAACGAATGACAGTGGTGGTGAGTTCTCTATAATTCTACAAGTGCAGTTTAACATAAACATGTGGAAAGTTCTATTTTTTTTAAGAGGAAATAGTTTTTAGTTAAGGAACTCTCGTGGCACAGTGGTTAAGGCATTTGGTTGTTAACCAAAAGGTCAGTGGTTTAGAACAACAAGTTGCTCCATAGGAGAAATATGAGGCAGTCTGCTTCCGTGAAGATTTATAGCCTTAGAAACCCTATGGGGCAGGTCTACTCTGTCCTGTTCGGTCGCTATGAGTTGAAATCAACTCAGTGGCAGTGGGTTTGGTTTAGAGAGGGTTTGGTTCTTGGTTAAACCTTAAGAAAAGTTACCATTTATACTAATATAAAGCAGCTGCATTCTAAACATAAGGAATGTTGTGAGCAAAGGCGTGGTAATAGGATTGCACATAAATACAAGAAATGACAACTGTGTTGGAGTGAAAGTGACTAAAGGATAGATGAGTTGCAGATTGAATTGCAAGGTGATTGTTTTTATTAATATGTATGTAACAGGAGCCATTTAAGCTTTATATATGTGCAGATATACAGTTGCATACACATTTATTTATGTACAGAGTCAGACTTGAGGTGAATTATTCAATTAGGAAAATACTGTTATTTTATGATTAAGGCTTACTGCAATAAAGATTCATAATAGGTTAGAAATATAAGGAATTCAAAGGACAGGCTAGCCATGAGTGACATTAGGTAGCATATGTAGGGTTAGAAACGAAGGAGAAGTAGTAGTTGTTGTGTTCTCTTGAGTCAATTTCGACTGTTACCCAGAGTAACAGAATAGAACTGCCCTATAGAGTTTTCCAGGCTGAAATCTTATAGCAGCAGATCACCAGGTCTTTTCTCCCATGAAGCTGCTGTTGGATTTGAACCTTTGACCATTTGATTTGCAGTTGAGTGCTTAACCATAGTGCCAGCAGGCACCTTAGATGACCATAAATAATATGAAGACCAGTTTATGGGAAAAGTGGTGGCATTATTGACAGAAGTCAAGAGAAGTTCAAAGTTTGCAGGGGAAAAAAGGCAATGTATTATTTTTTGATGTGAAATTGATATATTTGACATTCAATTGTAAGTGGATGATTGGAAATCAAGGCTGAGATCTCAGAGTTTAGAAGTTAGATATAAAACTCATCTGCAGAAAGGTAATCATTTATGACAAACATAGACAGTTTCAGAGGTAGAAAAATAGAGGGGCATGAAGTGGATGGCCAAGAATTGATTGAATAGGTCTAACCCCTTGTTGTGATCAAGAGGTAAACTAGGAGTCACAGAAGTAAAGATGGTGATAGAGCTGTCTTAATACTGTGATGTAAAGGAAAGCAAAGTAGAGGAGTTTCTGGATAGAGAAGTGGATCAGTATTGACTACTGCATAAAAATCATGGAAATTGAAAATTAAACTAAGGCTTATAGCATAATAGTAACATGTTGTTGTTGTTAGGTGCCATCAAGTCAGTTCCAACTCATAGCACTCCTGTGTACAACAGAATGGAACACTGCCCTGTCCCGCGCCAGCCTCAGAATCCTTGTTAAGCTTGAGCCCATTGTTGCAACCACTGTGTAAATTCATCTTGTTGAGGATCTTCCTCTTTTTCTTTGACCCTCTTCATTGCCAAGAATAATATCCTCCAGGGGCTTATCCCTTCTTGACAACCTGCCAAAGTAGGTGAGATGAGGTCTGGTCATTCTTGCTTCTAAGGAGCATTTTGGTTGCACTTCTTTCAGGACAGATTTGTTTGTTCTTCTGGCATTCCATGGTACTTTCAGTATTCTTTGCCAAGACTACAATTCAAAGGCATCAACTCTTCTTCAGTCTTCCTTATCCTCTCTTCAGCTTTCACACTTATATAAGGCAAATGAGAATACCATGGCTTGGGTTAGGTGCACCTTAGTCTTCAAAATGACATCTTTGCTTCTTAACACTTTAAAGAGGTCTTTGCAGCAGATTTGTCCAGTGACATCTGATTTCTTGACTATTGTTTCCATGAGTATTGATTGTGGATCCAAGTAAAATAAAATCCCTGACAACTTCAATCTTTTCTTTATTTATCCTGATGCTGCTTATTGGTTCAGGTATGAGGATTTTTGTTTTCTTTGTGTTGAATTGTAATCCATTCTGAAGGCTATAGTCTTTTCATTTTCATCAGTAAGTGCTTCAAGTCATCTTCACTTTCAGTAAGCAAGGTTGTGTCATCTGCATATTGCAGGTTGTTAATGAGTCGTCCTCCAATCCTGATGCTGTGTTGTTCTTCATATAGTCCAGCTTCTCATATTATTTCCTCAGCATACATATTAAATAGGTAGGGTGAAAAGAAATAACCCTGATACACACCCTTCCTGATTTTAAACTATTCATTACCCCTTTATTCTGTCTGAACAACTGCCTCTTCGTTTATCTAGAGGCTCCTGATGAGCACAATTAAGTGCTCTGGAATTCCCAGTTTTCTCAGTGTTACTCATAATTTGTTATGATCCTCACAGTAAAATGCCTTTGCATAGTCAATAAAAATCACAAGTAAAAATCTTTCTGATTTCTTTGCTTTCACCCAAGATCCGTCTGACATCAGCAGCAATATCCCTCATTCCACGTCCTCTTCTAAATCCAGCTTGCATTTCTGGAAGTGCCCTGTCAATATACTGCTACAACTGTTTTTGAATAATCTGCAGCAAAATTTTACCTGTGTGTGATATTAATGATATTGTTTGATAATGTCCACATTCTGTTGGATCACCTTTCTTTGGAATAGGCACAAATATCAATCTATTCCAGTTGGCTGGCCAGGCAGCTGTCTTCCAAATTTCTTGGCCTAAATGAGTAAGCACCTCCATCATGGCATCCATTTGTTGAAACATCTCAGTGGGTATTCCATCAATTCCTGGAGACTTGCTTTTTGCCCATTCTTTTGGTGCAGTTTGGACCTCTTCTTTCAGTATCAGTGGTTCTTAAGCATATGCTACTTCCTGAAATAGTTGAACATCTACCAGTAGTAACAGATGATTTAAAATATTTTATTTTCTTGATTTGAACTTGATTTCAAATTTTTATTTTCTTGATTTCAGCTTACCATATGCTTAATAGCCCTCTCTTATGCTCAAAGGAGTACTCTTTTGTACTTATAAAATCCAAGAAGAATAGATCTTTTTTGGTAATTTTTGCTCTTATTAGTAATATAATTCATTTGCTAATGCAATATGTTTCCTCTTAGCTATTAACCACATAGATTAAGGACAACTAGTCGATCTTTCTTATGATTTTGTGAACCTGGAAATCATGCTACTTGCTAAATTTATTTAATTTTTTAAAAATCTACCCTCAATTAACTTACGTCCTGTTTTCTTCTTTCCACTTAAGTCTTATTTTCCAACTTTCCTATTTATTGGCCAGAATTGCTTTATATTTAGCTTGCTGCTGTAAACTTGCCAATCTTGAATTAAGTTGACCCTTAGCCTTATAAATACAGCTTTGTTGTAAACCAGTTTATCTTATACAGAAAAGTTAATAGCGTAAAGGTAAATCATAATAGTTTACATATTAAGAAGACCTTCTAAGGCCCATTTTATTGTGAGCCAAATCATTTCTGTAAAGCAAGTTTTGAGTTAAAATGAGTAATTTTTACTGAATAAAAATAATGTAGAAATTCCAGAATGCAAATTTTCCTAATTATCCAGTGAAGTGGTAACTTTTTTTGTAATATAATAATCCAAGTAAGTTCTCTCCCTTCATAATTGTGTCTTAGGTTTCTTTATGTAGATTTATACATATACTCAGCTCATATTCTCATTCTGTCCCATTTTAGTATGGATTTTTAAAGTTTTGTTTTTTCCTAATATTGATTTTCATTTAAATATATAAAGCATGAATGCTTTGCAAACTTTATGTTAAATTTAAAAAGACATTTTATAATTGAAGTCGTGAAATGCTTAAATAAAAATAGCTGTAATACACATTCTCATCTTTTTATATTTTTGACATAACTGTTAAGCATTTGCTTGTTATACTTTAAAATTCTTGTAATAAAAATATATAAACAGTAACATGACTTAGTATATATATTATTACTGTTTTAATGATTCACATGGTTTACAGTACAGAAGGAGGTACATAATTCATGGTTATTGTTAATTTTTGGTAATATTGCTTTTACTTTATTTATTTTTAATTTAAGCAATACTCTATTTTACCTCCAGGGAACTCTGGTGGCGCAGCGGTTACAAGCATTTGGCTACAAACCGAAAGGTTTGAACTCACCAGCCCCTCTGTGGGAAAAAGATGAGGCAGTCTGCTTGTTATAAAGATTTATAGCCTCAGAAACCTTATGGGGCAGTTCTACTCTGTCCTATAGGGTTGCTGAGTTGAAATCGCCTCGATGGCAGTGGGTTTTGGGTAATTCTGAATTTTTTTCTTAATAAAATAAAAGTGTAGAATCAATTCAGTACCATTTGCCATCTTAAAGACATCTTTTACATTGATGCCTGGTAGGGATGGCGTTGAAACAGTTCCACAAACATGCAATACTTCTTAAGTCAGAATCAGTCACCACAATTAGCATGCTCTGCTATGTATGAGCTGGAATTGACCTAATAGCAATGGGCTGGGAGCCCTAGTGGTGCACTGGTTAAGCACATCGAACTCGGTGGTTAGAACCCAACAGCCTCTGTGCAGGAGAAAGACGTTACAGTCTACTTCCATAAGGACTGTAGCCTTGGAAACCCTATGGGCCAGTTCTACCTTGTCCTAAGTAGCGTCCCTGAGTTGGAATCAACTCTGCAGCAGTGGTGTTAAGAATTGTGAGGCTAATATCAGATGTGCAAGTGATAGTTTCTTTGTTTCAATCCTTAATCTGTTGTGAAAGACAAAAAAAAAAAAAAAAAAAATACCACAGTTGTTTAGTTAAAGTGCAGTTAGGTGCCTGCTGTGTGGTATGTCTTCGAAGTATAGGTAGGTAAGGGTCAAATTCTGGGTCTTACAAAGCCAGCAGGAGCTTCATGTGGCAGATATTAGCTGGTTGAGTAGGAGAGTGACATGATGGATATGATGTTTTCAGATGAGTAAACTGTTTTATTTATGTTAACTATTTGTTCAATAGAAATAATCAAATCTCTCAGGCGATATGACTAGCCTTCTGAAGGGGTTCATTCATTTCCAGTTGATAAGTTTTTTGATGCTTTGTAAATTCATATTTTGTCTGACCTGTCTTTCCTGGGAAGGAAATGTAATGTGAATTCATCTAAATATATTGATACCAAAAGTCTATGAATTAGTGATATACAGTTCATGTATCATAAAATACTATCTGCATTGATACACACACACACACACACATATTTAAAATCTGCACTTGACTTTCATGATCCTTTTACACTGCCATGTTAATTTGTGAAAAGCATATTGCATTTTTAGGCAGTTTGCCTTTGAAATTGCAGGGCTTAGGGGCAAAGACAGGTTCAGGGACCCATGACTCAGCAAATAATTGGGTTTAAGCTGAGAATCAGCTCTTGTTTATGGTATGGTCTTCTTTTGAATTATCTTTTCACTTTGTTGCCTTTGGTTTTCTTACATTGCTCTGTTTTTTGAAATGAGTCCCATGATATGTATTCCGAATTGACAGCACAGGACCAGGAATGTATATTGGTTGAATGGAGTCTGAAATATCCTTCTGCCACATGCTAACTGCCAACATATAGTAACTACTTCCCGTGTGCCACGTTTTGGATGGTTTTATGTATCACCTGATTTAAGCATCATAATAGCCGTTTATATTACTAATCACCATTTTGCAGTTGAAGAAGTAGAGGGATTGAGAAGTTAAACAACCTGCAGAAGTAGTTGAGCTAAGATCTAAATCCGGATTTTTACCTCATAAACTATGTTTTCTCTTTAATGAATATGTGAAAGTTGTAAGATTTAGGACAATCAGCGGCTACTTGTTTCCACAGTTACTTATTGACCACAGTAGGCTAGCCACTGTGGATAGACAGAGGAGAAATTGTCTTTCATATAGTGCTAGTAAGATGGAGAAAAAGAAAAAAAAGAAGGGGAGATAAGTTACTTGGAAGAGTGGTGCAACCTAAGGGAAAAGAAACCTATGCCCAGAAAAAGAATAGAAGGGCATTATTTAAAAAAAAAAAAAAAAAAAATCAAAGGAAACATGAGAGTCCTTGTCTAGGATTGACGTTGCAAGGTTTTCAGACTCCCAAGTTTTTTATATATCAGATGTGGGCTTGAGGTGCAAAGCAAAGCTACACTGTCTTTACTTCTGCTCCCCACCCAGCAAGAAAGTGGCCATTTCAATTCTGAGCCTATTCAAGAACAAAAGACACATTTTGTAATTGCCTAAGACTTACTTAAAATCATCCTACAATATGACTAATGATAGACATGGAGAAGGGTGGGATAATTAGCTGAGATGAGTCTTGTAAGCAAGAGACTGTTAAGCAAGTAAGTACTGAAAAGTTCAGTTCTCCAGGGATCAATGTTAGATTGTTGCCTGGATAAAGCAACAAGTATTGATCAAAGTTATTAATCAATAGATATTTCTGTTTTCTGTTAGTTCAAAATTTTTATTGAAGAAAAAAAAAATGACAGCAAATCTGGTCTATTGAAATTAAGGCATTTACACCCAAGTAGATAAAAGGTGCCCTTGTGGCAGAGTGTTAAGTGTTTGGCTGCTAAATGAAAAGTTGTGGGTTTAACCCATCAGCTGCTCCATGAGAGAAAGATGGGACAGTCTGCTTCTGTAAAGATTTACAGCCTTGGAAACCTTATGGGACAAATCTGCTCTGTCATGTAGGGTCGCTATGACTCAGAATCAAGTTGTCAGCAATGATTTTTTTTTTTTAAGTAATAAAATGAGAAACCCCAAACCTGAAACTAGTTGCTGTCAAGTCAACTCTGACTCATGACGACCCCGTGTGTGTTACGCTAGAACTCTGCTCCATGGGGTTTGCAGTGGTTGATGTTTGGGAGGTGGGTTGCTACGTCTCTCCACCAGGCACCTCTGGGTTCACTTGAATTGTCAACCTTTTAGTTAGCAGCCCACTTGCACCAACCCAGGACATCTAAATGGGAAAAGCATGCATTTTACTTGATGCCAGGGAAAGTAAGAAAACAAACAAACAAACAAACTCATTAGCAGTATCACTACGGAAGTAGATTGCCACTTCCGAGGAGTGGCTGGTGGGTTTGAACCTCCAGCCTTCTGGTTAGCAGTCAAGTGCCTTAGGCACTACACTACCAGTGGCTCAGAATTATAGTAAGTAATGACAAGCATTGATTTGGAATCATTTTTATAATTTACAATGTAAAGGGTGGAAGAACTGATTACTGGTGCATTATGGAGCTCTGGTAGCATAGTGGCTAAGGCACTTGACTGCTAACCAGAAGGCTGGCGGTTCAAACCCACCAGCCACTCCTCGGAAGGAAGGTTGGGCAATCCTACTTCTGTAGTGATACTGCCTCGGAAACCCAAGGAGGGGTCGCTATGAGTCAGGGCTGACTCGACGGCACATAACAACAACAACAACAATGTTTAAATAATCAAAATAGTGATATAAAAAAGCCACATTTTAGGAAGAGAAGACATGTTGGTCAAGTGACTTCCTGCAATTTGAATTTTAGCTCTTAAATAATACTGAAGTTCCAGTATTGTAGGGCTAAGATTTAGGGCTTTTTTTTTTTTTTTTTTAAGTGGAGAAGGCCAGTGATTATGGTAAATGTGGGCGCCCCTTTCTACTCTCTACTCTCTGCAGTAATATAGAAAAACTCTCTGCAGATGCAGAATTATAGCTTGTATGCTGCACCATACCAACTGCTTCCCAAAATAGTGTTTAAAAAGCAGTGACAAAATATAACTGATTTAATCTCACCTACACTTGGTTTTGGATGATACTCTGTCATTGCTAAAACTAAATAAAATTATTGTTGTTATTTTGCCATCAAGTCAGCCCCGACCCATAGCGACCCCTCCTTGGGTTTCCGAGGCAGTATCACTACAGAAGTAGATTGCTCAACCTTCCTTCTGAGGAGTGGCTAGTGGGTTTGAACCACCAGCCTTCTGGTTCGCAGTCAAGTGCCTTAGGCACTATGCTACCAGAGCTCCTAAATAAAATTAGTAGTGTAGAATTTTCTAAACTTCTGTCTTTCTGCCTCAATAATCACCAGTACATTTTTATTATGCTACTAAAAATGCCCAATTTCTTTGGATGAAAGAAAATCTCCCTCTATAGCTAGTATAGTCTGTATTAGAAAGGGTTAATGGACAGATCTCTTAAAGTGCTCAGTTTATGTAGAGAGTAATCCCTGTGACCCTATGAGGATATCACTTTGGTCATTTCTTAGGAAGAATGCAATTTAGAACTTTCCAGTATTATTTTGCCAGCTGCTTAGATATTGATGATATTGACTTTTAGAGTCTTGATTTGGAAAATTATTTTTAACAGCTCTCAACCACTCATGTCCTGTATTTTTATTTTATATCACTTTTCATTTAGAATATTATTAAGTCAAATCCTTGGTAACCATTCTCCACAATCTAATTTATTTTTTACCCAAGATCCATTGAATTCAACTCACTGCCTTTTTGCAAAAGGTTAACCCAATATTTCATGTTATGTTATACTTTCGACTTATGCTATGTAACAGAAAAGTTACTGTGATAAGCAACCAGTAAATTGCATTCAGAATGTTTATTCTCAAAAGTTACATTACTATGCCGACACAGATAAACATAATCATTTATCACAATATGAATTGTGGAAGTAAAAACGAAAATAAAATGCTGCATTCTTTCTTGCATGTTACCCAGTTTATTTGCTTTAAATGTTGGCAGAATAACTACCATTAAAACTTGCTGTCTATTTATGTTTTAATATATGAGATTAGTAATGATTCAATGTTGAACATTTGGATAAACAAAAAACTGCATTTATTTTATAATGAAAAGTTTTCAAATGTTTTTCTATAAAAATGAGATGACTTGGATTTTCTAATATTAATTATTGTTAATGGGTTCTTTTGGTAATTATTTCATCATAAGGAATAAACCTTTTAAAAGTAATAGCTTTATTGTGTGTTTTTCGGCCAGTGAACACAAAAATCCAACTTGGTAAATTAAAGAAATAGCATATTTGCCATATATCCAAAAAACAACTGCCATCAAGTCAATTCCCACTCATATTGACCCTACAGGACAGAGTAGAACAGCCCCATGGTATTTTCAAGGCTGTACATCTTTAGGGAAGGAGACTGCTTCATCTTCCTCCTGTGGCGCTGCTGATTGCTTTGAATCGCCAACCTTTTGGTTAGCTGCCAAATGCTATGTCACCTGTCTGCCATATATAGAACTTACAAAAAATAATCTTCTATCATTTATATTGGGCTAATAAAGCAAATCTCAGTGATGTTTATTAAAATGGGTACCGTATATTGTTAAATCCACTGACTGTCAAATTTAGTGATTATTTTTTTGATAACAGTTTTATTGAGATACAATTCACATCCCATACAATTCACCCATACAAATTGTAGACTTCAGTGGTTTTTAGTGTATTTTCAGGGTTGTGCAATCATCACTACAATCACCTTTAGAACGTGTTTATCATCCCACAAAAAAAACACATATCCCTTTATAATCTTAATAGCAACTCTTAATTTTTTCCCAGTCCTCACCAGTCCTCACTCCCGGCTGTGGAGTTGGATCTGACTCATAATGACCCCTCTTTGGGGTTCCGAGGCAGTATCCCTATGGAACTAGATTGCGCAACCTTCCTACTGAGGAGTGGCTGATGGGTTTGAACTGCCAGCCTTCTGGTTAGCAGTCAAATGCCTTAGGCACTACACCACTAATCTATTTTCAGTATCTATATACTTGTCTATTTTGGACATTTCATACAAATGGACTGCTACAGTATATGATCTTTTGTGGCTGACTTCTTTCACTATGCACGATGTTCTCAAGATTCATCTGTTACAGCACATATCAATACTTAATTTGTACTTATCTATTCATTGGTTGATGGACATTTGAATTCTTTCTCTTTCTGGCTGTTATTAATAATGCTGCTATGCACACTTATGTGCGTGTTTTTGCACAGACAAATATTTTACTGTTGAGTATATATATATATATGTAAGTAGCTCTGGTGGTATAGTGGTAAAGGCATTTGTCTGCTAACCAGAAGGTTGGTGGATCAAACCCACCAGCTGCTCCATGGAAGAAAGATCTGCTTCCATAAAGATTTGCAGCCTTGAAAATCCAATGGGGGTCAGTATGAGTCAGAATTGATTTGATGACAGTGAGTTTGTTTTTTTTGTTATATATATGTATACCAAATATATATATATATGTATATATATATGGGGTGTGTGTGTGTGTGTGTGTGTATGAGTGGAATTACTGGGTCATATGGTAACTAAGGAACCCTGGTGGCACAGTGGTTAAATCACTTGGCTGCTGACTGAAAGGTCACAATTTGAACTCGCCCCAGGAGAAAGATGTGACAGTCTTCTATAAGGATTTACAACCTTGGAAACCCTATGAGGCAGTTCTACTGCTTCCTGTAGTGTGGCTTTGAGCCAGATTGACTCCATGGAAGTGAGTATGGCAACTATGGTTGACATTTTTTGAGGAACTGTCAGATGGTTTTGCCAAAGCAAATGTACCATTTTATGCTCTCACCAGCAGTGCATGTGGGTTCCTATTTATTACAAATCCTCAGCAATATTATTATCTTTTTGATTATAGCCATACTAGTGGGTGTGAGGGGCTCTGGCAGAGTTCCTTTGTACATGATGGGTCATTTTTCCTACTCCTCTTTCAAAAAAAAAAAAAAAATGTTGTTGTTTTTGTTTTAGCATGTTTATATGACATGTCTGTGTGGATATTTTTGCATTTGTCCTATTTTACATTCATTGTACTTCTGGGATATATAGTTTTTTTTTTTTTTTAATCCACTTTTGAGAGCTTTGTGCATTTATTTCTAATTTTTATTTTTTTGTTTTCTTTCTCTCCTGTCTTTCTAGTATTCTCATTGGGGTATTTTGCTTGCTTCATGGAGTACCACTTTTCTTTAAGGCTCTGTTAATTTTTCTTCATTCTGTTTTCTCTCTGTTATTCAGATTATGTAATCTTTGTTGTTCTTTCTACATTAAAATTTGCTGATTATTTCCTCTGCAAGTTAAAATCTAGTACTGAGCCCTTTTAGTGGATTTGTCTTTTCATTTGTACTTTTCAGCTCCATAATTTCCATTTGGTCCTTTAAAAAAAAAACAAAAAACCTCTTTTGTAACACATGGTACATATATAAGTTACATTTTCTACCTTTGGGGTTTCTTCAGAGGCTTTTTTTCCATGTCCAGTACACATTGTACAGTACATACTGGCTTTGGAGTGGGGACTTGCGTAACCCGAGCAAAACAGAAGGAAGTTATTTGGCAACATTTTGCTGTGTTGAGAGGTTGTTGTATGAGGTGGTGCATCCTGGAAGAGTGATTGTGCAAAACTATTGTTTCTTTGGGCTTCTGAACAGTGAGATAAGGCTTTAAGATTTCAAAAGCTTCACTCAATAGAATAAAATTGTTAAGATACAATGATTTTTTCCATAACTTATTCCACCTATCCTATCACCAGAATCCATTGAGATGTTTGTGTCCTACATAATATTTATCAAAATCTGTTATACCTAATTAAAACTTAACACTTAATGATTCAGCATGCCTCTCCTTAACAGCAACAAAAAAAGTATGTCTAGAAAAGTCTTACAAACAACAAATTATTTGGTAATGAATTAAGTGACCGTCTCTCCATTGATATTCTCTTTTGGATGAGATATTATTATATTTTCTTTTACTTCTTTAAGAATACTTTCCTTAATTCAACATAATCATAACAGCTGCTTCCAAGTCTTTGTTAAATATGACATTGAGCCCTCTCAAAAACAATTTCTACTATTTTTTCATGTGTTTAAATCACACGTCCCTGTTTCTTTGTATCAGTTTTTTTTTTTTTTTTCAATTGAAAGCTGTACATTTTAAGTAATATATTGTAGCAATTCTGGACAGACATTCCCTTTCCCTAAGTGACTTCTTGTTTATTTCTTTATTTGTGTAGTAATTGGTTGGACTTTTTAATAAAATGAATTTCCCCAAAATTGTGGAGCCTTTTATCATTCCTTGTAAGATATTATTCCTTGTAGGATGTGGCCTTTTGCATGCACAATCTAGGATGACAGTAGTGTTTTTAATAGGGCTCTCATTGTCTTTTCCCCTGATCCGTCTGTGAAAATATCTGCTTATGTCAGAATCACACCCATCTGTTTACCTCCATTGAATGCTGGTTTATTGCTCTATTTTCAACAATATCTTGAGATAGAAAGTGTCCCACAGTATGGTCCAGTTAAATTCAGATTCCTTTGCAAGGGTAGTTTTTGAGACCAGTTTTTGAGGTTTGTTGTGACCCAAGGAGGGATTTTTTCAGCTGTCTCTTTCCCCATGTTTCTCTGGCTGCCAGCCCCCTCTTAATTATTTACCACCAAAATCTTTACTTTAAGCCTTATGTACCATTAGGTTTAAATTTCCCACTTTCTGGCTGAAATAGAGCCAAATCCTTTGGGGATAGCTCTCTGTTCTTATGACCTGCCTCTTCTTGTGGGAAAAATTTTTGAGCCACCACCCCTCAGCTGAGGGTGATGACAGTGGTCTGCTTCTCTCAGACTGACACTCCTGCTTTATGAGCAGGTTGTTGATTGTGGGTGGTAGCCTCTGGTCTTCTCAGCATGTCTCTTCTGGTGTGGAAACTCCACCTCACCTGTGAGCTGGAGCTAGGAGATTGAGACCCCAGTATTTATTAGCTTATACTGCTCCTGAGGTAGAGCCCTTGCTCTACAAGTGGGGCTGGGTGGAGGAAGGGAGCACCTGACTTCTCAGTTGTACCTGCCTGGAGTTTAGCTTCTGCAACACATAGTGAGGCTGGGGGTTGAGCAATGCTGGCAGCTTTCCCCTCCCTGGGAAATACCGTAACACTTTGAGATGCACTCATCTGGAGTTGAATTTCTGTCACACTGAGCTGAAGAGGAGGGGAAGCGGGAGGATGTAGTTCCAATGTCATAGACTCTCCCCTTACCAAGTTTTAGTATATTTTTTTTTCAATAAATATGTTTTGTTTGTTTGTTTGTTTACTCTTAAGACAATGTCCAGAGACTTTAAAGGATTGGCTTTTGAAAAAATAATTTGTGACAGTTATGCTTTTTTGTTATAGGGAGTGAGTCCATGTTGCAGAAGTAGAACCCCTAGTGGCTGTTTTTAAGATTTGCTTAAGACACTGCTTTGAAATTAATTGTTTATTGAGTGACTCAGGTGCCAATTAATAATATTTTCACAAGTGGTTATAAAGGTTTTTCCCTTCTGCTTTGTATCTTAAAAGGAGCTCTGGTGGTGCAGGGCGTAAGGCATTTGATTGCTAACCAGAAGGGTGGAAGTTCAAACCTACTAGCCCTCTGTGGAAGGAAGATGGGGCAATCTACTTCCATAAATATTTACTGCCTCAGAAACCCAAAGGGGATTGCTATGAGTTGGAATCGATTTGGTGGCATTGGTTTTTTTTTTTTTTGGTAGCACCTTACAAAGCCACATATCATTATAAACTTCGTAGTTTGATGAATTTTAAAATAGCCCAACACCCAGAAACACTGAGTTCTAATTCAATTCCTTCAGTGTATTAGCTGTGTAGTCTTCAGTAGATTACTGAGCCACCTTAAACTTACTTGCTCATCCAAAATATTTACATAATAGTTGCTGTTTGTAATTTTAATTAGAAGATGCATGTGAATGCACTTTGTAAACTCTAAAACTTAAAATGGAGTATACTGTTATTAGGAGCTCTGGTGACATAGTACCTAAGACATTTGGCTGCTAACCAGAAGGTTGGCTGTTCAAACTCACCAGTTGCTCTGTGGAAGGAAGATGAGAAAATCTACTTCCTTAAAGATTTACCACCTTGGAAACCCTGTGGGGGTCGCTATGGTACTGTTATTACCAGTTTAAAGCAAATGCATCATTCTCATTTTATTCTTATCTAAGAGTACTGAGTGTACAGTTTATCTTAGGGAGTCATTTGCTATTGTTTATGATTTTAAAATCCTTCCTGTAATGATAAATAATCTGTGATATGCAGATGACACAACCCTGCTTGCTGAAACCAAAACCAAACTCACTGCCATGGAGTCGACGCTGACTCATAGCGACCCCTCCTCGGGTTTCTGGGGCGGTAGATTGCCCAACCTTCCTTCTGAGGAGTGGCTGGTAGGTTTGAACCACCAGCCTTCTGGTTAGCAGTCAAATGCCTTCAGCACTACGCCACCAGATCTCCTGCTTGCTGAAAGCAAAGAAGATTTGAACCACTTACTAAAGACGGTCAATGACTACAGCCTTTAGTATGGATTACATGTTCAGTATGGGTTGCACTTCAAAATAAAACAAAAATCCTCACTACAGGACCAATAAGCAATATCATGAGAAACAGAGAAAAGATTGAAGTTGCCAAGGATTTCATTTTACTTGGATCCATAATCCAACAGTCAAGAAATCAAATGACTATTGCATTGGGCAAATCTTCTTCAAAAGACCTCCTAAAAGTGTTAAAAAGTAAAGATGTCACTTTGAGAACTAAAGTGCACCTAGCTGAAGCCACCGTCTTCTCAGTTGCTTCATATGCATGTGAAAGCTGGACAATGAATAAAGGAGATGGAAGAAGAATTGATGCCTTTGAGTTATGGTGTTGACAAAGGATATTGACTGTATCACGGACTGCCAGAATGAACAAATCTGTCTTGGAATAAATGCAACAGGAATGCTTCTTCGAGGCAAGGGTGGCAGACTTCATCTCAAGTACTTTGGACATGTTATCAGTAAGGAGCTGTCCTTGGAGAAGGACATGATGCTTGGTAAAGTAGAGGGTCAGGAAAAAAAAAGGAAGACTTTGAACGAGGTGGATTGAGACAATGGCTGCAACAAGGAGCTCAAAACCTAGCAACTATTGTGCGCAAGATGCAGGAAGGACCAGGCAGTATTTCCTTCTGTTGTACACAGGGTCTCTATGAGTTGCAACCAATTTGATGGCACCTAACAACAACAGCAGCATAATCATTAATAAACATACTTATAATATTACCTAGGAGCTCTGGTAGCATAGTGCCTAAGTCACTTGACTGCTAACCAGAAGGCTGGTGGTTCAAATCCACCAGCCACTCCTCAGAAGGAAGGTTGGGCAATCCTACTTCTGTAGTGATACTGCCTCGGAAACCCAAGGAGGGGTCGCTATGAGTCGGGGCCAAGTCAATGGCACATAACAACAGCAACAACAATATTACCTCGGATATCACCTAAGGAGCTCTGATGGCATGGTGGGTAAGACATATGACTGCTGGCCAGAAGGTTGGTGGTTCACACCTAACAGCTCCTCCGTGGGAGGAAGATGAGGCATTCTACTTCCATCAAGATTTATAGCCTTGGAAACCCAATGTGGGTCGCTATAAGTTGGAGTGGACTTGATGGCAGTGGGTTTTGTTTTGTTTTTAAAGGATATCATCTAGCAATTACTTTAGATAAGTTTACTTTATTGTGGAATTGCAGTAGTAAAAGGGGAAAATACAATTTTAGTGTATTTCTAATAATATAAAAATCTATTTTATCTATTCATTTACTTTGGTTGTTTTGAAAGTTCTTTGAGGATCGCAGTGAAGAACTCAGATGCCCATGATTCATTAATTTTCATAGAGTCATAGAATCCAGATTTGGAAGGCAATCATGGAGCTTGTCAAACCCAGTGGAATTTCATTCTCTGGATCCTTGCCAATTCTTAATCAACCCTGCAACAACACTTCACAGAGAATTACTGTTGCACACAGCCTCTGATTTCGTTTTGAGTCAGTTTTCATTGTTAGTCATTTATAGTTTAGAAAGCATGTTGTATCACTCATTTCATTTCTTCACTGTAGTCTCTTGGGACTGGTGTTTACCATTTTGCATGTGGAGAAACTGAAGAGTAAAAGGAATAGTTGTTTACTCAAAGTTATGTGACAAGTGGCAGGTAAAAACTTGAGTCACAAGTTTTGGCCAATTTAAGGCATGAGCATCTGCTGTGTTGTAGGTACTGCATATCAGAGACTCAAAGATTTTAAAAATTTATAATCCCTCAAATCAGAATACTTACAGTTTAGGAGGGAAGAAAGATTCCTAAAGTATTAGTTACTGTTTGGTTTGATGTGTCAGGGAAGGGATATGTTTGAGTGCACTAGAACTGGATTAGACAGAGAAGTCTTCCTGCAGGAGGAAGATATTTGAGATGAACATCTTTTAGAATGAATACATTGAAGTTGACTAGTGTGATTTCTAATAAAATCTCAGCTACCAGTTGTTTATTTGTATTTGAACCAAATTTTCTTCTTTATTTTCTAAAATCTCACTTCTGCACTGAAAACCTCTTCTATGTGAAAGCTCTTTAAATTGAGAACTTCTGTGTTTCTTCTAAATCTCCTTCCCTTGGGTTTTTCTTTAGCTGTTATATGTACTGTTTTTCAGCATGTAAAATTGTTAAAAAATGTTTGGAAAAAATATGAATTGGATTAAATTGAAATATTTATAATATTGATTACTCTACTCTGGTCAGATTGCAATTGTTGTTTGGGTTTGGGTTATTCGCATGTTTGCTTTCCTCATTGCACTGATGTTTGCCAAGAATTGATTATGACAAGTTAGTAGAAAACATACTAAGAATTATTTTACTTACACTTTGTCCAGTATAAGTCATTAGTATTTTAAGGTAACTAATTGAAGAGCCTTGTCATAATTTTGACATACTTTTAGCTTTTTTTTTGTATTTCATACCTTATGTTTAGCTTTGTTTTAAGAAAGATTTTTGTTCTAAAAATAATTTACTCCTTCTCACCTTTTACATGTGAATTTTTGTTGTGTCCAGATTCTCCACACTGACTTATTATATTTGACCAAGTATAGACTTTCTCACTTTTCTTAGCAAACACCTTCTTGATAATTTTAGGTCATTCTTCTAATTTGTTTTCATCACATGTAGTTTTCTTTTTTTCGTTCTCTATAATGTACTATAAAAGTTGCTTTCTCAGCTAAGCCTTTCTTTTTGGGAGGAATATTAAAATGTAAACAAAGTATTGATTTTATAAAAATGCTAATATATTTTCATATGTATTCTTTCAATTGTCTTCAGAGCATCCTGGCTTTAAATCCTCGAATACAGACTCATGCAGCTCTGCGTTCCACTTCAGCCAAAAAGTTAGACAAGAAGCATTGGAAAAGAAACCATGATAAGAACTGCTTTGTAAGTACCACTGTTACACGATTTCATGCTGAAAATGATCTTATTTCATATATTGTGTGACAGAATTTTACATTTACGTAAACATAATTCATAATTATGAAGTACAGCTGTGATTTTAAAAATATTTTGTGTTTGAATAATCTCAAAGACATGTTTAATTTTATTGCTTTAAAAATATCTTCTGAAGAACACAGAGAAAAGGTAACCACAGGGAGGAAGTGGGAAGAGAGCTATTATTATATTACGGGGATTGCAATCAATGTCATGAAACAAAATGTATGTGAACTGTTGTATGGAAAATGAATATGCTGTGTAAATTTTTACTCAAATCACTATTAAATTTTTTTTTCTGCAACACTTGTCTCTATCATTTAAATTTAGTATGGTGCCATTTTTTTCTTAAAAATCTGTGCAATTTCTCTAATAATTGTCATGTAATAACAGTGAACTAGAAGAGTTCCCATATTACTGATATACTTCAGCTGAAGAAGGTTATAAAAACCACACACACACACACACACACACACAATCCTGTTGCCATTGAGTCAATTCCAACTCATAGTGATCCTTTAGCACAAAGTAGGACTGCCCTGTAGGATTTCAAATCTTCAAGAAAGCAGACTTCCAGATTTTTCTCCCATGGAGTAAGTGGTGGGTTCAAATTCCTTACTTTTTCACTTAGCAGCCGACCACTAAACCACTGTGTGCTTCTCCTTGAAGAGGGCTATCTACCTAGTATCTAAACTGTTTGAACAAATATGCTTGTGGAGGAACAAATCTTTTTAAAATATGAATATCTAATATTTTCAAATGAGGCCCAGGAGCAAAAATGTTTCTCCAGGATTATGGAATCCTAGAACCTTATTGAACTGGGCTGATGAAGTGATTACAGAGCTAGGAATATGAGGCCATACATGTTTAAAAGTACAACCTTGAAGGCAATATTCAAAATGCCATTTACGAGTACACAGACTTTTCATTTTGGAAAGCATTTGCTTTCACGTATTTTACCTGATTTTTCCAAAGCGGCCTATTCAGTGAGGCAAATAGTAGCTTTAACTTATTTGATATTGACTCTTACGATACTTTGGATGTACCATTTTATATAGTATTATGATTTTTATTTTTATGTATTTCTCTCTTCCTCTCCACATTATGAACTCTCTGAGAATTGGAATTGTGAGGTACATGTGCATGTCTGTGTGCATGTATGTGTGTGTGTGTGCATCCTTCTTTACTTAATTTTTAATTTTTCTGTCACTAATCACCTAGCATCAGAAGGAAGGTTGGGCAATTTACTTCCGTAAGGGATATCACCTTGGAAACCCAAGGAGGGGTTGCTATGAGTCAGGTCTGACTCGACGGCACATAACAACAATAACAACAATCATCTAGCAAAGCTTTTTTTTTTTTCTTTTGACTAAAACAAAGAAACAGAGAAACACAGACAGATTGACTTGAGAAGATCACATAGCCATTTAGTAGTAGACCTGGTTTTGGAATTCCATTTTCCTTGCTCCAGTTCTGTGAGCTTTGCTTGCTACTATGATGCTTCTAGTAGAGGTCTTTGGAAGGACACCTGTGTGGTCCAAATTAGATTAAGGAATAGGCAGACTAAAAAGCATGACCCTGTATCATGATGTGAACAATTGAATGGCATTAAGAGCAGGATCATGTATTTTTACACTTAGAAAGCCCTTAAAGATTTCCAAGTCTCAATCTTTCATTTTAAGGGCATGAGAACTATGATCCAGAGAAGTTAGATGATGCTTTCCTAAGGTCCCTCTTTTATAGGTGATCAAACTGTTATATGATCAGAGCTTTATTTAGAAGAGACTCTATTATAATTGCTATTTTATGGAAATTAGTATTTTAATTCAATAGTTGTGATCCTGTAAATTGTTTCTTATTTTCTTATATTTTGTATAATTGGCAAAGATGCAGTGAGATGAGCTTTTTTATACACTATCCAGCAAATATATATTGACACAAAATCTTACAAAAGCCACTTGATATCATCTTTGATAATAGTCATTAATACCTTTATAATTACCACTTGTATTTAGTAATTTATATTCTAGTAATCTGTCTTATGGGAGGAATCGGGTATGTATGTAAAGAATTAAGTGGAAAGAAAATTATCCTCCCATTATTTATTCAATAGAGAAAAATATGAGAGAAAAACCTTTGAAATGCAGCCTACAATGAACCTCAACCTAGGTCTCACACTATATATGAAAATCAACTCAAATTGGATCCTGGGTCTAAAACTAAAATGCAAAAGTGAATACTTTTAGAAAGAAAAATCGGAGAAAAGCTTTGAGATCTGGGATTAGGCAAAGAGTTTTTTTAGATTTGACACCAAAAGCATCACCCAGAAATGATAAATGATAAATTGATGTTCATTTAAATTAAAAGCTTTTGCTTTGAGGAAGAATCTCTTAGAAGGTTGAAAAGACAAGCTATAGTGTGGGAGGAAATATTTTCAACTAAGACTAGTATCTAGAGCACATTAGGATCTCTCAAAGCTCACGGTAAAAAGCACACACACATACACACACATACTTAAAAAATCTAGTTAGAAAATGGACAAAAGATATGAAAAGACATTTCATCAGAGAAGCCATACAAATGTCAAATAAGCAAATGAAAAGATGTTCAACCTCATTAGCCATTAAGGAAATGCAAATTAAAACTACAATAAATTATCACCACATACCTGTCAGAATGGTGAAAATTAAACAACAACAACAACGAAAAATTGTGACAATATCAAATGTTACCAAGGATGAAGGGAAACTGGATCATTCATACATTGCTTTTGGAAATATAAAATAGTATACCTACTAGGGAAAATAGTTTGGAAGGTGTTTGAAAAACTAAATAGGCAACTACCATAATTGCATTATTGCAGTAATTGCACCACTACAGCACATAACAACAACAACAACAACAACAGACATTTATTCCAGAAGACCTTTTTTTCACAGAAAAAAAAACCTGTACAGCAATATCAGTTGTCTTTGTCATAGCCAAGCACTAAAACTAAGCCAGATGTTGATTAACGGGTGAGCGGTAAAACAAATTGTGGTAAATCTGTACCATGAAACACTGTTGTTGCCATTGGATACTGTCATGTCAAATTTCTACTCTTGGTGACCCCATGTATGTGGGGTATATGACAAAGTAGAACAGCCCATAGGTTTTTCTTGGCTGTAATCTTTATGGAATCAGATCACTAGGTATTTCTCCCACAGAGCCAATGAGTGGGTTTGAGCTGTTATCCTTTTGGTTGACAACCAAGCACTTAATTGTTGTTGCCAGGAGGGGGCCTTACCAAAAAACATAAAAGAATGAACTATTGATAAATGCAACAACATAGATAATTTACAGGGAATTATGCTGAGTGAAAAAGCCAATCCCAAAGGTTACATGCTCAATGATTCCATTTATAAAACATTTTAGAATTGTAGAAATGGGAAACAGATTAATGATTATCAGAGGTTAAGGAGAGTGTACGGTCAGGAGGAGAGTGTGTGTGGCTATGCAAAGGTAAATATGTAACATGAGGGAAACTTGTGATGCGGGAAGTGTTCTGTACTGATCCTGTCAGTCTCAGTATCCTGGTTGTGGTATTGTACTGTAGTTTTGCAAGATGTTACCATAGTGTAAATCTGATGGGATTTCTCTGTATTAATTCTTACTGCATATCAATCTACAATTATCTCAAAACAGAAAACTTAAATTAAAAAAAAAATATTAAGGGACCCCAGATAATAAAATTAAAAATGTAAGTGCTTATATTATCCAGAGGCTAAAAATAAAAATGAATTGTATTAAAAAATCCTGTTTTTTGAATTAGAATTTTGTTATGCATTGTCTTGAATAATATCTATGTTTTCAAGGAACTTTGAGGTTTATCTAATTAGACTTCCCATTTGATATAAAAATCCCATTGGGTACAAATGGTCAACTTGCCTTTGCTTGAAAATACCAATGGCAAGAAATTCAGGGACATGCCTAAGGTGAGGTAGACACCAGCTATGTTAGAGATAGAGATTTGTGAAACTTAAAATTGTGCAATGTGCTAATTGAGTAATTAACCCTCAACCTAAAATATGCTCTTTGATGTAAGATAAAAGCCTTAAAGGTGGTCGAAGGACTGCCCTGTTTGGTAGAACCTGAAATTGTAAGAAGTGGGGTTTTGCCTTAGTTAATAGGGAGAAAATAGGACAAGGGAATGAATGCCTGGTTGGAGGTAGGGCTTTAGGGGACCAAAGGGAATTGCAATCTTTCACTCCAGAATTAGCTTAGTTTCCATGGTTCATCATTATAATCACTCCCTTGCATACAACCTGATTAAATAAAGTTATCTCCCCGAACTGACTGTCTGGGAAAACACAGAACCAAGATGACTGATCTCACTTTAAATTCATGACCTATAATTTCAAGGTAAAAAGCCTTAGTGGCATAATGATTAAACGCTTGGCTCCTAACCCAAAGTTAGGTGATTCAAACCCACCCATCAGCTCTGTGGGAGAAAAGACTTGGCAATCTACTCCTATAAAGATTGCAACTGGGAGCTCTGGTAGCATAGTGTTTAAGGCACTTGACTGCTAACCAGAAGACTGGAGGTTCAAACCCACTAGCCACTCCTTGGAAGGAAGATGGGGCCATCTACTTCCGTAGTGATACTGTTTCGGAAACCCAAGACTATGACTCGGGTCCGACTCGACAGCACATACCAACAACAACAACAACAAAGATTGCAACCTAGAGTACCCTTTAGGGCAATTCTACTCTGCCATACATGGTCACTATGAGTTGAAATTGACTAGACAACCCACCACCACAATAATCTCAAAACCCACAGGTAGCACAAGTGGTTTGTGCTTGACTACTAACCTAAAGGTTGGTGGTTCAAACCCACCCTTTGGTGCCACAGAAAAGAGACTGGAGATCTTCTATTAAAATTACAGCTAAGAAAACTTTATGGAGCTGCTTTACTTGTAACACATGGAGTTGCCATGAATCCAAATCGATTTGATGCCAACCAACAACAGCAATAACCTTACAACAACCAGAGAGTTACATTTTTCACCAGCTTCCTGACCATCAAATATAAAACTCACTGCCATTGAGTTGATTCTGACTCATAGTGACCCTCATTGGGTTTCCAAGGCAGTATAATTTTATGGAAGTAGATTGTCCCATCTTCCTTCTACAGAGTGGCTGGTAGGTTTGAACAACCAACCTTCTGGGTAGCAGTCAAATGCTTTAGGCACTGTACCACCAGAGCTCCTTATCAAATGTAAAGATTTTATTTATTTATTTTCATTTGATTTTTTTAAAACTATCCTGCTTTGTTTTAAAATTTTTCTGTTTTATTTGATTCAGATAATCACCAACTTGCTATTCTTTGCATATCTGCACCAATGTTGTGAGTTGGCTTTCTTTGAAGTCTTAGAGAAGCTTTTCATGAGCCATTGTCTCTTCCTCCTTCCCTTCCTCCTTGCCTTTCTTTCTTATTTTCATTTAAATGCTTGAAGCACCCATATGGCAGGCACTGAAATGAATGCTACTCAAATATGAACAAAATCTGCTAAATAAGTAGTCTGAAATTGTTCCTCAAAATAGATGAAAATTTGGTTTTTGTAAATAAATCATAGGCATCGATCAGAAAATAGGCATCAAGTTGACCTTGAAGTTTACACTAAGAACGGCAATTGTGAAATTTTTGCCCAGCAACAGGCTACTTGTGGGAAGGCATTTAGAGACTAGTTATAGATTTCAAAAAGGGAAATTTGAACAATCTCATTTATACTTCCGTTGATAATTGAACCCATTGCCATAGTGTCATTGACCACCTATGTGCTTACTGTGTGCCTAATCAATATTTCTATCCCAGATCCCATCTGTATCCAGGTGCTTGCTGAGACAGTTGCACCTGGTATTGCCTTGGCCTGTCAGTCTGACTATGACTGAAACAGAATTATTCAGGCCTACTCCTCCCTTGCTTTGTTTCCTTCCTATATGTTAGTAGCACCAATGATTAGTTCATCATCCACACAAGAACCCTTGGAGCCATTCTTGACCCTAAAATTCTACTGTCAGTAACACAAGCTGTGTTGTTGCTGTTGTTATGTGCTGTCGAGTTGGACCTGACTCATAGCAACCCTTCCTTGGGTTTCCGAGGCGGTATCACTACGGAAGTAAGTTGCCCAGCCTTCCTTCTGAGGAGTGGCTGGTGGGTTAGCAGTCAAGTGCCTTAGGCACTATGCTACCAGAGCTCCTAATACAAGCTATGTTATTACTAAAATAAAGTAAAAGATTTCGGCATAATATGTGAGAAGCTTATTTAATATTTTTAACATTTGAGTTTCTTTTTTGATCATGAATCATAGCAATGTGGAAGTTGTCATATTTACCACATTTCTTCAATTGTAAGATGCGTGTTTTATTACATTTTAACATCTCTGGAATTAGGATTCATATTATAGTTCATGTGATAAGAAAGCATTTAATCAGTTTAATTGAGCATTAATTGAGCATTATTATTACTTGTTGTTAAAAAAAAAAAAAACAACAACTTACTGCCACCAAGTCAGATCTGACTCATAGCGACCCATCCTTGGGTTTCTGAGGCAGTATCACTATGGAAGTAGATCTCACAACCTACCTTCCGCAGAGTGGGTGCTGGGTTTGAACCACCAGCCTTCTGGTTAGTAGTCAAATGTCTTAGGCACTGTGCCACCAGAGGTCCCCAATTTGTTGTTAGGACTATATAAAATTACTTCTCTTACAGTCCATGTTGTCTTTGGCTCAATGATATAAAACATATTTGAAAGGGAGGGAAGAATATCCATTATTCTCCACTTTTTATTGATGTTATGGGTAGATGTAAAGGTTTTTCATAGCACTGGATATACATGAAAAGGGAACTTAACTGAAAATAAATAGGCACATATTTGGATGAAGTTCATAGAAACTGTAAGATTGCAATTCAGTGTAATTCATAACAGTTCTGCCCTCCTATTTCTAGAATAACAAGGGTTTCTCTGAGAGTCGAAATATGTCAAATTAAGGATTTATAAATATATTACTATTTTTTTTTACAAATCAATTAACTCAAAATTCACAGATACTTGAGTGAAAGATCAGGTTGCTGATGACACCTTGATTTGGTCAATACTCAGTTCTGCAAGTGAATTATGTAAACTCAAGTGGATCAAACTCATGATCTGTAAGATACTTACATGCTTCTTTCTTTATGATTGTATGGCATACTTACTGCACATAAAGTTTTAACTTAACCTCAGTTAAAAAAAATCCCTCAGTTACATGGCATGTCTGGTAATTCAGTTTCTAATGTATTCTTCCCATTCTTTCCTGAGTGATAAATACATTAAACTTATTTATTTTTTAATTTAAAAAATGTATTATAAAACATTGAAAACAGAAACAAAGACTAGTACAATGAACCCCCATGTCCATAACCTAGCCTCTAAAATTATCAACAAATGGCTTATCTTCATTCTTCCTTTTTTAAATCCCTTCACTCATATCAAACTTGTCTCCTAATTATCCATCTATTTTCTCTCCTTCCCCCTCTCTTCTTTCCCTGGTAACCAACAAAGAAAATTTCCTTCCCAGTGTAAACTTTTCCTTGACTTTTTTACAATAATGGACTCATACAATATCTGTCCTTCTGTGATTGACTTACTTTACTTAGCATAATGTCCACCAAGTTCATCCACATCATGAGGTGATTCACTGATTCTTCCTCCAGGTCTAAGATTTAGGAACTTCTTCTAAGGAACGATTCAGCTGTATCATATAATGCTGCACTTTTATTACTCTTATAACATTATTTGAAAAGTAAAGGTGATATAATGATGATGATAAGAAGCTCTGATGGTGCTGTGGGTAAGTCATTGGGCTGCTAACCAAAAGGTTGGCTGTTTCAACCCACTAGCTGTTCCATGGAAGAAAGATGAGGCAGTCTGCTTCCATAAAGATTTATAGCCTTGGCAACCCAGTGGGGTTTCTTATGTGTTGAGATTGACTCAGTGACATTGAGAGTGAGTAATAATGATGTTTTGGTTACTTCATGCTGCTCTAACAGAAAATACCACAAATAGAATGGCTTTAACAAACAAGTTATTCTCTTACAGTTTTGGAGTCTAGTAGTCCAAGTTCAAAGTGCTGAGCTTTAGGCACTGGGTGAAAGCCCCTTGACCTTGGGCTTTAGTTCTGCCTCTTGCTCCTGAAGCTGGAGGCTTTCTTCAGTCAGGCAGCTGCTGGCTGCGAAGGCTGACAAACCCAAGATCAGCAAGTAAAAAGGCACAGTCCCTGATAGTACCAAACCACATGTCAGACCGTTGATTCAAGTTCATTAAAAGTCCCAAGATTGGCAGAGCATGGAAGGCTGCTGAATGAAGATGCAGCTACATGCACGGTCCAAGCATGCCAAAGTGCTAGAGACCATTCCCAAAGCTTCTTATATGCAGGAAGCAGACCACATCCCTAAAGCAGCTATTAACTGCTTGTGACAGATTCTACCATGGAGTTGATTGCCAGTGTCATCATGGGGAATAATTACCACCAGCTGCCCAGCCACTCAAACCAGGCCCAGCCAAGTTGACATATAACTTACCTACCACAGATGATAATGATATGGACAATGAGGGTGACAGACCACTGAGCTGAGCTCTTCATAATGATAACTAAATTAATTGACCTAACATTTACTCCTATCTCCCCTTCCTTGCTTTATTTTTCTCCATAGAACATTTTACTGTCCAACATACTGTATTCTGTATTTTGCTTATATACTTTCTCTTCTCATTAGAGTTTAAGATCTTTGATGACCTGCTTTATTTACAGCTGTATCCTTAGCACCAACAGTAGTGATAGGCATGCAGTAAGTGCTGAATAAATAATAATTTAATGAAATATTCAATGAGTTCTAGTGTAGGTGAGATATTCTTCTAGATGCTGAGAATATAGTCATGAGCGAACAGTCTTTGCTTTTATGGAGTTTGCATTCTGGTGATTGAAATTAATCGTTGTTATTTTATTATTTTTTCTAAGATTATTAAGCACGTATTATAGATGAGAAACATGAAGTCTGGAGAAAATAAGTGAAAAGCTCAGTGTCACATTGAGTTAGTACTGTTAACTCGACAAATACAAAAACTCATACATCAAAATTTAGCTTGGTCTTCTTTTGAAAATACTTCTTACTTGATGAGTCTTATGTACTAACATCCAATTAGGTTTCTTTTTCAAGAGTATAGTGTATACCCTGAATCAGTAATGAAGATGTGCTCCATGTCTACATATGAAGTATGACTTCTGAACAGCAATTCATGAACATTATTATACATTCATCCAATTGTTGGAGATAAGTTACTTTCTGTAGTAATGAGCCCTGATAAAGAATTATTTATAGTGCAGACTTTTCCAAATGTATGTAGCATGATAATATAAGAAATTAAAATTCCATCTAATTTTAAGACTGATAAGGAGCTCTGGTGGTGCAATGCCTAAGGCATTTGATTGCTAACCAGAAAGTTGGCTGTTCAAACCATCAGCCACTCCTCAGAAGGAAGATGAGGCAATCTACTTCCATAAAGATTTAGCACCTCACAAACCCAATGGGGGTTGCTATGAGTCAGAATAGACTTGAAGGCAGTAAGTTTATTTTTTTGTTATAGTGTACATATCTTTGAAGTGGGTTGTACAAATTCATTAATTAATAAATATTTATGGAAGACTTAATGTGTACCAATCCCTGTAATAATAATGTAGATAAGGACAAAAACTGTTCTTACCTTGACAATTTACAGATAATAAGCATGTACTCACAGTTCAGTGTTGTCAGTAGAGCCTGCTGTGGGAGTTAGAGGGATCCTGTTAGAGTAGGTAATGTGTTGGAAGGATCAGAGATGAGGGAACATATGATTGTTGTTGTTGTTGTTACGTGCCATCGAGTCAGATCTGACTCATAGCGACCCTTCCTTGGGTTTCCCAGGTGGTATCACTACGGAAGTAGATTGCCCAACCCGTGTTAAGGTACTGAAAGAATTTCAGTACTGTGTGACTGGAGTGTGACAGTGAGGAGAAAAGTGACAAGAGATAAAGCTCCAGAGGTCAGCAAGGAGATCTAAGAGTAAAAAGATAATGGTGGTGATGATAATTTAAGTTATTGAAAAGTTCTATATTCTGGTTATCTCTTCAAGAGAAGGTCGTGTTACCTCATTAATAAGGAAACATAATTTTTTCTATATGTTGTAATTTAGAATTTTGCCATCTATTAGATCCTTTCTTTTAAAGAATGTGCTTTGTGCTTCATTCCACCATACAGACAAGATTTATTTTCCAGGCAGAAATATGTAATAAAATGGTAATTGAGTAGAAAGAAGAAAAGTGTTAACTCTTGATTTCCTGAGGGTGTTACAAGAAAGCTTTGCTTTAATTATTTATTTCAGACTGATCACAACTTTCTCCTTGACCATGTGACACACAAATTAAACTCGTTTGCAATTGTCAGCCATCAGCCCTGTTACTTTAATTTTGCTTTTTCCTGGTTTGAAACTTGTATAATGGTTAAGTGATGGCTCTATTTTTGAGCCAAATTTATTTATTTATTTATTTTTTAATCAAATTTATTGTTAATTAGAATGGAGTGTGGTTAGTGTTTAAGTTGTGGTAGAAAAACTTTACCTTAAATTTGGTGTGTTTCAATTGGCTTAATTAACAAGAGAAAGAAAACTTTCTTTATAGTTCCTTTTCTTTGAATTTGGATTTATATAAAAGAATGTAAGCTCCAGAGATGGACTGCTTCACTTTAAATATTGGTTCTGCCACTTAGTAACAATGTGACCTTGGATAAATTACTTACTGTATTCATGCTGCCATTCTCTCATTTGTACCATAGGAATAATGATGACATCTACCTGATAGAGATATTGTTAAGATTAAATAAGTCAATATATATGATATACTTAAAATAGTGCTTGGCATATATTGTTGTTGTTATGTGCTCTAGAGTCGACCCCGACTCATAGTGACCCCTCCTTGGGTTTCCGAAGCAGTATTACTACAGAAGTAGATTGCCCAACCTTCCTTCTGAGGAGTGGCTGGTGGGTTTGAACCACCAGCCTTCTGGTTATATATATTGCTCATTATCAGCCTTGATGTGTTGGATGCTCCCAGGTCTGTTTCTCTTACTACCTATTGTAGGCCCATGATGACAGTGGAAACATAGCAGAGTAAATAAATGTGGAAAGAACATAGAATAGTAATGAACATGAAGATAAGATATTAAGGGCAATAATGAAAAACAGCATTTCCTCTATTGCCCAAGACTTTCCTGGCAAATTGTGTGTGTGTGTGTGTGTGTGTGTGTGAGAGAGAGAGAGAGAGAGAAAGTGAGAGAGAGAGAAAGAGACAGAGACAGAAACAGAGAGAGAGAGACACCAGATCATGGCCTAATATGTATAAAACTGGAATGAATTGTCTTCCTGGACATTTTCTGTCCCAACTCTCACCTTTCTCCAAGTAACCTAACTTGATGCCCTCATGCTGGCCAGTTTCATCATAGGCTAGAGCTCTGTATTGTCACAGGGACTTTCCCTACCCTGTCTGATGCACTCTTGTGTGAGGTCCTTCAGGGTACTAAATGCTGTCCTGAAGTGTACCTTCTCTCTTAGCATGATGCCAAAGTTAAACTATTAATCTCAATAGTTGATAAGGAAATGTCTCCTCAGACAAGAAGTTGTTCATATAGAATACATACTAGTCCAAGGATACTGAAAAGGGAACCAAAACATCTGGAACCAAATTGATTTGATTTGTTTATATAGTACTTCTTTATATAGTCATAAATATTAAGTCAGAATTGTGCAATCTATTGTAGGTCAATAAATACTATATTATAAAGCAGATGTGTGGTAACACTATGTCTCTAAAGACAGAATATGTATATTAAATATATTAATGAAGCATATTACTGTATTTGCAAATAAGAAATATCCTTGCATATGGGAAAATAGAATGCTCTGAACAAAAGAAATCAGCTAAATTGTCTTTAGAGCCTAATGGTATATTTTACCTTTGCAAAACATTTCTTTGGTGCTCATAGCAAATAAATATGCGAGTTTTGCTGTTTTCCGAATGGGTATACAATGGCAGCTGTCTTTCTAATCGCTCCCCTATTCAAACACTAATCTGTGGAACCCACGTAGAATGCTAGTCGCCTGAATAGGTAGACAATGGCAGCGGCATTTTTAATCACAGTCCTATTCAAGCACTAATCGGAGTGATGATTAAGGGACATTAGAGGGAGCACTTTGACATCTGATCCTTTGAACTGATGTCTGTGCAAGCTGCACTCCATAGAGCTCATTTTGGCCAGACTGATTTCCTTAAATAAAGTGCCGTGATTTCCAATGTAGGAAATATTACATTAGAGTCTATTGAAATGATTAGGAATTGAGGAGTTTTTCTTTAAGTGGGGATTTGGTGTATGCTGTATACTCAAAAAAAAAAGAGAGAGAACATTAATATTGCATGCATTACTCTGAGTATCAGGCACTGTTGAGAAATTGCAGGAAAAATATCGTCCTGTAGTCATGTACTTACAATTGAAAATGAACAGAAATGCAGAACTCTTCTGAAGTCTATGAATTTTAAATATTTGGATTTTCTTGTGGCCCAGTCAAGATCAGCACATCTTGACTACAGTGCATTTGTTTTTTGTTTTCTTTAAACCAAAGCATTTTCAGTGTTACATATCTTGAGTTGCTTTGATAGAAAATAAGAATGTGTTACACCCTATCTGCATGGTTATGATTTGACTTAATAGTCTTTAGTGAGAATGAGATCTTGACTTTTTTCTTTTCTCTCAAAATTTCTAATATCTACTTAGATTTTGCTGACATGTTTCCCCAGACATCCATGTGATTGATTCTGAAAACATATCTATCCACCCTTTGCAGATTAGGTCAGTGGTTGAAATTTTACTATCAACATTTGAAGGTATAGAACTATATTAGTGAACTAAATCAACTTGTGATATATGTAAGGAGCTCTAGTGGTGTCATGCGTAAGGCATTTGACTGGTAACCAGAAGGCTGGCAGTTCAAACCCACCAGCCGCTCCAGGGAAGGACGATGGGACAATCTATTTCTGTAAAGATTCACAACCTCGAAAACCCAGTAGGGGTCACTGTGACTTGGAAGTGAATCGATGGCAGTAAGTTTGCTTTATTTTTGGTTTACTAGCTTGATATTTCTGACAGAAAATTGTTCCTAAGAGTTACTTTATGTTAAAACAAATAAAAATGTAAATGAATCTCAGAGTAGGCCTGAAAACAGTATTGTTATGTATTGTCACATGAGGCTGCAGCTTAAAGGAAAATAAAAATACATTTTAGTTAAAAATAGGAAAAGATATTTTAATAATGAGAATCAACATCTAGAAAACTACATGTGAAAAATCAGTAAAATTCTTAGTAAACAGTAATGCTGGTGAAAGAAAATACTGTTTTCTTTCTGAGGCTTACATTGCATTTGAGTCTTCAACTGTTCCTCTGGGAGCTTTGGTAGCATAATGCCTAAAGCATTTGACTGCTAACCAGAAGGCTGGCGGTTCAAACCCATCAGCCACTCCTTAGAAGGAAGGTTGGGCAATCCTACTTCTGTAGTGATACTGCCTCGGAAACCCAAGGAGGGGTTGCTATGAGTTGAGTCTGACTTGACGGCACATCACAGCAACAACTGTCCCTCTAGAACTACCATTCTGTTTGCTAACACAGTGTTGGCATCTGAAAGAACCTAGACACAACAGCTGCTCTTAAAAAATAAAACAAAGCAAAACCCAAAACATGTAATATTAAGATAGCAAATCCAGTTTGCATTTATAGAGTGTCTTTTTCTAAGGACATTAAAACACATGACATTCATCTTGTCTCATCTTGTCTACTTAGAGAAGTATTCCTATGGTAGGTGTTACTGCTTTGAGCATTTGTTTGACCCAAGAGTAAAAGTAGAGACCTACATATCAGATATCTAAATATTTACAAGCTATAAACTAAGAAAAGCAATATAACTAACAACAGTTTCTAGTACCCTACTTTAACAAATATGTATTAATAAGAGCAAAATTAAAATTCCGGTTTTTATATACATCTCTTATGCTGATGAATGATGATACGTGGATGAATAATAACCAAACCCAAGCTCATAAATTTTTGTATATTCATATTATGAAAATTTATATTTTCTTTCATTTCAGCAGAATTATAATGTTGCAATAATCAGAATTGTCATATAATTTGTTCTAGTGACAGTAGTGATTTAAAAGATAAAATATAAGATGGAACTTTTCAAAATCCATAAAATTGAATATCTTTGCATTGGAAATGTACATGAAAATAAGTATTTAAAATTTACTAAAATTATTTTCATAATGTTTAAAAACTATTTTTCTATTAACATATTCAGGAGCTCTGGTGACATAGTGCCTGACTGCTAACCAGAAGGTTGGTGGTTCAAACCCACTGGCCACTCCATGAAAGCAAGACTGGGCAATACTTCTGTAAAGATTTACTGCCACAGAAACCCAAAGAGGGTTGCTATGAGTTGGAATCAATTTGATGGCAGTGAATATTAAAATATTCACATTATCTATTCAATTGATATTAGAAAGTAATAATGGAAGTAAAAATATGCAAAGAACTGACAAAATAATTTATTATTAATGACTCTCAAAAGTGTAAGTTTTATTATTTAAATAAAGCTGGTATTTGCACTTAACTTTTTGCAGATGTTCTCAAATATGAATTAGTATTCTTAGAAAAATAAATCTATTTGAATTTTAGTCATTTGCACCTATGTGTCAATGTAAAGACTCTTTTACGCATGCTATATGAATATATACATATGCAGAAATTTAGTAGTATGGATGGTTTAATATTATAAAGTTTTCTTGGGTTGCCATGTGTAAGCTTTGCGAATGCTGAAATAATATATGTTTCTGGAATCATGAATTAGAAAATGAAAAGAAGACCATGGACTCTTTGACACTATCAGAAAATTATACAAGTTGTATTGCATATGTTTTCTCTAAGACGGAATTTAGTTAATTTAATTAAAGGCTCTGCAACTCAAATCCTCCTTCACTCCAAAGCAGTTTTCGTGTTCTATGTCAGCAGTGGCATAACTCACAATTTCTTACGTTATTTTCTCTTTTTGAAGGCATAGGACCAGATGTATAGAGAAGTGTTTCCTGAATTCTGAATGATGTGGGCTAGGAGGATGAGTGTTTAGAGTAATGGTAGAGTTTAGACCTGAGTCAGCTCTGAGCATAAGTGTCAGAATGACAGAGGCAAGCATTTGCTGTTATAAATTTATTGTTGTTTCTGTGTGTTTGAGATATGGGGTCCTCCAAACTGATCCCCTCTTGCCTACATCTAAGGTATTCTCCTACTTGGTCTTCCTTTGTCCTCAGATATGTTTTCTTAAATAGCATTATTATTATTTTGACACATAAAATAGATGCCTGTCCATTGTCTTCTCATCTCACTCAAAATAAAAGCCATGTCTTACATATCATCCATGTCTTTAAATAAATATAAATATAAATAAATACAAATAAAATCCATGTCTTATATATCATAACTTGCGGTATCTGTGACCCCAACTTCTGTTGTTCTCCCAAAGGCTTGCTCTGTTCCAGCGTCCTTGATTTTTCATGAACGTGTCTATAGTCTCCTGCCTCAAAGTATTTGCACTAGTGTTTCTTCTGCCTTGGGATATCTGCATTGCATACACCTTTAATTCCTTCAGATCTCTGTTCATATGCGACCTAATTGTTAAGATTTTTCCTGATACCCACTGTCATACAGCAACTTCTATCTTAGCATTCTGTATCACTCCTAACTACATTTTATCTTTTTCTGTAAGATTATTATCATCTACATGGTTTTTATTTACTGCCTCTTTCCCTCTCTGGAATTCAAGTTTTAGAGGGCAGGAGCTCAGTCAATTTTGTTCACAGCTGTATTCTCAGAGCCTAGACCAATATCTGGCACATAATAGATATGAAAATAAATAAAACCAATATTCTAGACACTAGACCGTACAGCTGTCTCAAATCTAATTAGAGAAAAAAATGTATCCAAATTGAAGTTCAAATTAAAAATTTAAAAAATTAATTTGTATTACTCTTGGTGTGTTTCAGTGAGCTCTGATGACCTATGTTGTATCATTTTAAGGTGGGTAGGAAATGAGAAATGTTTATTCCACAGTGGATGCAGTAAAGAGGCCTGTGGTAAAATGCCCACTTTGCTCTTTCAGGACACCATCTAACAATATTTTTTTAGTGAGGAAAATGACTCTCAAATTCTGTAAGTAAACAGTAGAATACTGCCATCATCCTGACTTTTGACCAAAAAAAAAAAAAAAAAAAAAGGTGTGCTCTAGGTTATAAGGAGAAAAATATCAGATAACTTACTTCTTAGAACTATTATAAGGATTGTATTTCATTTTGAAGTCTTCTATATAAAGGATTCAAGGGAAGCATATTATACTTTTTCTATGATATTCAAATGCAATCAGTAGTAATGTTCCTTACTCTGATGCACTTAAGCCTTGGACATTTGATACAATTATGAGATTCTTGGCAGCATAGTTTGTAATTTTGTTTATAGTTTAAAATTTCATAAGCAAAATCATCTAGCCAATGAGAGTACCATTGATTTTACTGCAAAGATATTCAAGCCCGTCCATCTTAACAAATTAAGTACAGTGCTATCCACACATTTAAAAAAAAAAAAAATACTGTGACACACATTTTGGTAATTATTTAATTAATTGTTTAAAAATTATCAATTGATAATATTTGTATGCCACATTGGGGCACCTGGGTGTATTTGTAGGGTCTATCTGAGGATCTGAGTGTGGTGAATCAGTTAGTTATATTTCCTTGTGTAAAATGATTTGTATACATATCTAAAAAGAAGAGTTTATAAATACATAACTATCTGATAAATATATAATTATATAAACATAAATCAAATATATATGCATAATATAATGTATATGTTTAAATTAAAAATTTCAAATGAACAATTTTCTAAATTATGAGAAGTAAGTTATCAGATAGATCCATACAAATGTTGAAATTTATTTTCAAGGATTCTACATTTTGAATGGGTGTAAAAATGACTCAATATATTTTTTATCACTATAAGAAATATAGGAGTGCTGGTAATAGAGTGGTTAAGTGCTCAGCTGCTAATAGGTTGGTGGTTTGAAGCCACCTAGTAGCTCTACTGGACTATATGAAGAAGAGCACGTCATCAGGATTGGAGGAAGAGTCATTAACCTGCGATATGCAGAAGACATAACCTTGTTTGCTGAAAGTGAAGATGCCTTGAAGCACCTCAACATAAAGAAAATGAAAATCCTCACAACTGAACCAATTTGCAGCATCACAATAAATAGAGCCAAGATTGAGATTGTCAAAGCTTTCTTATTATTACTTAGTTGCATAGTCAGCACCAATGGAAGCAGCAGTTGAGAAATCAGACATATTGCACTGGGCAAATCTGCTGCAAAAGACCTCTTTCAGGTACTGAAGAGCAAAGATGTATCTGAAGACTAAGGTGTGTCTCACCCAAGCCATGGTGTTTTCAGTCGCCTCAGATTCATGTAAAAGCTGGACAACGAATAAGGAAGACCATAGAAAAGTTGATGCTTTTGAGATATGATGTTGGTGAAGAATACTGAAAGTACCAAGGACTACCAGAAGAACTAACTGTTCTGGAGGAAGTGCAGCTGGAATGCTCCTTGGTAGCAAGAATGGCCAGACTTCATCTCACCTACTTTGGTCATATTTTCAGAAGGGACCATACCCTGGAGAAATATATCATGTTTGGTAAAGTGGAGAGTCAGCGAGGAAAGGATAAAGCCCTCAATGAGATGGATTGGCACAGTGGCTGCAACAGTGGACTCAGGTATAGCAAGGATTGTGAGACTGGTGCAGGATCAGGCAGTATTTTGGTCTGTTGTAAATAGGTTGCTATGAGTTGGAGCTGACTTGACGGCACCTAACAACAACAAGAACAACAGTGGTTCTGTGGGGGAAAAGATCTGGTGATCTTCTTCCATAAAAATTATAGCCTAAAAAACCCTATGGGGCAGTTGTAATCTGTCATAGTGCATCTCTAGGAGTCAAAGTTGACTCAACGGCATACAACAATATAAGAAATATCACTTCATTTTCATCAGTATCATTATCTCTAAAACAGTTGTGATGCTCTGCAAAAACGATGAGGAGGCCACATGTTCCGACCTCCTCTAACCCTACAAGAGGAAGACAGGATTACCAGCAGTAACCCAAGGCCTATTCCTACAAGGCCAGACATGCTGCCTCCCTCCAGCCCTTTCTCCAACCGTTCCTCCCAAAGCACCCACCACCTCTCTCCTGGGTTCGATAATTCGCTGCAGTGGCCACACAGAGCTCACAGATTATGAGGCTTATTAGGGAAGCACCACAGGCTACAATACAAGTTCAGGAAAAATGCTCAGCCTCTCTCCCAGCCCACCATCCCTTAGCCAACAGTCTCTCACAGTCTTTTTCCCAACAGTGCTGGTCCCTCGGTGTCTCACTCAGCAATGCATGTCTCTTGCGTCTCTTTCCCAGCAGCACATGTCTGTTTCAGGGGCATGTGTCTCTTCAGGCAGAACGTCTTCCTCAGCTAGCAGTCAGAGAGAATTCTGCCTCCAGGAGGTCTCCTTTTTGAGCCCCGCAGGGTGGTCAAACTAGCCAATCATAGCATCAGCACCTGAGAGAGAGTGGGCACCTCCCAGAACATTGTTTTGTGCCACTCCCAACAGAAATACTCCAGGTGGACAACTTCAGCACTCAGGAGCTCCTCAGTTGCTCATAGTAAATCCCACCTTGGAGTTTACAAAGACTTATGGGTAGAAAAGCCACATTAAGTAATTTACTACACCACATGCTCCATTTTAGAAGTCATACTTAGAGGTCACAACATGTTTGATTACACTGCACATGCCCTTCCATGCCATCTTCCAACTGTGCTGAAATTTTCTTCTTCTGTAAAGACAGTGGCAAGGTGGTTAGGGGAGTCAATGGAAAATACAGATTATGTTATATGTACTTTTAGAAACATGCTTGAGAATTCATCCCGATCTTATGTAAGAAAATTTTCTATCTTCTGTGACCATGTAACTGGATGGATTTCCATCATTCTGTTATGGTATCAGAATATTTTATAAAGCAGTAGCTCCTTGATTAAGAGATGATTTAAACTACTCGAGGGTAGGAATTATGTTTTAGTCTGTTTTGCTTCACCTATGTCTATATAAGGAGCTCTAGTGGAATAGTGCCTAAGGCATTTGACTGCTAACCAGAAGGCTGGTGGTTAAAACCCACCATCCACTCATTGGAAGGAAGATTGGATTGGGCAATCTACTTCAGTAGTGATATCACCTCGGAAACCCAAGAAGTGGTCACTATGAGTTGGATTTGGCTCCACGGCCATGAGTTTGGTATATAGATAACTATATCTCAACAGCTTAATAATAATAATAAAATGGAAATGGTCCTGTGTATGCCAGTTTTAAATGTGTCACTGTCAGTGTTTTTCATTATCTTAGGTACCTGTTTGCATTAGATTGCTCTTAAAATCCTAGGGGTTTAGGCAGAGATGTGAGATGTGATTAGAACAGAATAGCTCTAGCTTAAATAAAGACTCACTGGTTTGCCCATAGGTGCCTGGATGGCACAGCAGTTTGTGATTGGCTGCTAACCTAAAGACTGATGGTTCAAACCCATCCAGCGGCGGCACCATGGAAGAAAGGCCTCACAGTCTGCTTCTATAAAGATTATAACCGAGAAAACCCTGTGGAGCAGTTCTATTTTGTCACATGGGGTCATGTTGAGTTGGGATTGACTCCAAGGCAGGGGTTTGGTTTTTGGTCTGGGCATATACGGTTCTCTCAGTTATACATTTAGAAATACAGTTGGTACTTAATTGTAAAACAACTTTAAAATAAGAGTGCCACGTTGTAATGTTTCCAAATATTTTATACTTTTTTTTCTAATTTTAAAAGTAAAATGAATGTTCTTACATTTTAACTGGTATAGGTGCATTTCTAGGTTACATTTAAAACAATTAAAAAATAACAAAATGTAATGTTTTGACTCTTACACACGTTTGAGATCCGTCTCTTACATACTATAACATGCATAAGATATGTTGTAAATTTTTCAACTAATATTTACATGCTGTATATTGTGGGAAAAATGGAACTCTAACCAGAGGGTAAAGAATAACATGTAATAATAAAATGGTAGGGATAGAAATTCTATCATAATTTTCCATTACATAAATTAATGAATATGCGATAATCAGTACTTAATGGATTTCAGGTCATGATATTTTATAATCTTTGAAATACATGATTTTCAAATATCTCCTGAAATATTTAAGTATTTTCACAAGCTTTGTTTTAGAACAACCAAAAGCCCAGAGTATATTCAAGCTTGAGTACACCTGTGGTGAGAAAAATTAAATACATTTCATGTGGTTCAGTGAACAAGCTTACTCTGCTTGTTAAAGCTGTTTATTTTTCTTTTCCTTTCAAATCCATGTAATAGGCAAGAAGATCTTTTCTCCTAGCCAACCATGTCAGTAAGTAATCTTATACTGTTTGATTCTCAATGCTCCTGGTAAAAATGTCCAAAAGCCTGTGGAAAAAGCTGGACGTGTACAGTGCAATACACAATTTTTCCCTACCCCTCTGCAGCAATGTTTTCTCTTCCATATGTAAACGTATAGCCTAGGTCTGTTACTTTTTAAAACTGGATAAATTATATATTATAACTAGTGGCATTCAGGGGAGCTTTGGTGTCATAGTGCCTAAGGCATTTGACTGCTAACCAGAACACTGGTGTTTTAAACCCGCAGCTACTGCTCGGATGGAAGATGGGGCAGTCTACTTCCGTAGTGATACTGCCTCAGAAACCCAAGTCGGATCCAATTTGATGGCAGTGAGTTTTTTTTTGGTTTAGTGCCATTCACCATGTAACAGGTTTTATCTCCTGCCCTCATACAGAATCAGGGCTCAAAAACACTGTCCATTATTCTAAAATACCAAGTTCTCCTATCTTTGCTACTCCTAAGCCCACCCCATAAGTTTTACACCTCTTCTACTCCGTTGAAACTGCTCTTACAAAGGTTTCAAATGGCCTCTTGGTTGCTAAATCCAATGAACATACTTCCAGCTGTGTGTTTAGTAGAGCTGTGTATGTTGATACTGTGAATGCTTCCGTCTTGAAGCATTCTTCCTTCTCAGAATACCTTTTCTAGTCACTATCCTCATCTATTTCTCCCTTGCCTTCAATTTTTGCCTGAATCTCAAAATCTTTCTCCTGTTAAGATTTCACCACTGAGTTTTGGATTCATATATATAACTGCTTTTTTGAATCTTCACCTTGGATACCACAGGAATATTAATTGAAAAAAAAATTCTCCCAATCAATTCCACTTCTCAGTGTATGTTGTTGTTGTTATGTTCTGTCAAGTTGGATCCGACTCATAGCAACCCCTCCTTGGATTGCTGAGGCAGTGTCACTACGGAAGTAGATTGCCCCATCTTCCTTCCGAGGAGTGCTGGTGGGTTTGAACCACCAGCCTTTTGGTTAGCAGTCAAGTGCCTTAGGCACTATGCTACTAGAGCTCCCATTTGACTCAGGCCAGAGTCTAATATCTCTACATTCAAATACCTTCACTAAATCTCTTGCTTGTCCTTCAGGTTCTAGCTAAGGTTTTATGTTTTTTGGAAAATCTCTGATTACTCTCCTGACACTCAGAACTCTGAATCTCCCTCCCTTCCTCCTTTCTGTGTCTGGTACTGGTGTAAGCATTTGAAATACAACAATGAACAAAATGGATAAAAATCATTGGTTCCTCGAACTCACTTTGCAGTGCAATGAATTATTTATATGCCCACTCTAGCAGTGATTGAGTTGTTGTTGTTAGATGCCTTGGAGTCAGGTCTGACTCATAGTGACCCCATGAACAACAGAATGAAACACTGCCCAGTCCTGAGCCATGCTCATGATCTTTGCTCTACTGGAGCCCATCATTGCAGCCACAGCGTCAGTCCATTTTGTTGAGGGTCTTTCCCTTTTACCTTGACTCTCTACTTTACAGAGTATGTTATCTCTCCAGAGAATGTTCCCTTCTGACAACATGACCAAGGTACATGGGACAAAGTCTGGCCATTCTCGTTTCCGAGGAGCATTGGAGCTGCACTTCTTGCAGGACAGATTTGATCATTATCTGGCAGTCCAGAGTATTTTCAGTATCCTTCGCCAACACTACAATTCAAAGGCATCCACTCACCTTTGGTTTTCCTTATTCCTTGTCCATCTTTCACATGCATATGCAGCTATTGGAAACATCAAAGCTTGGGTTAGGCGCACCTTAGTGTTCAAAGAAATATCTTTGCTCTTCAGCACTTTAAAGAGGTCTTTTGTGGCAGATTTGCCTAGTGCAATGTCATTTGATTTCTTGACTGTTGCTTCCTTGGATATTGATTGTGGATCCAGATAAAATGAAATATTTGACAACTTCAATCTTGTCTCCATTTATTGTGATGATGCTTATTGGTCCAGTTGGGAGGTTTTTAATTTTCTTTATGTTGAGATGTAATCCATACTGCAGACTGCAGTCTTTGATCTTCATCGGTAAGTGCTTCAAGCTGTCTTTGTTTTCGAAAGTCCCATCCTCCTTCCCAGTTTGTCTTAGACTGGAATCTCTGCTGATCATGCATGATCCTGCTGGTATTTGAAATACTGGTGGCATAACCTCCAGCATCACATCAATACACAAGCCACCACAGTATGACAAACTGACAGACAAGTAATGATTGGGTAAAAATAAACCAAACTCACTGCCACCAATTTGATTCCAACTCATAGTGAGCCCATTTGGATTTCTGAGGCAGTAAATCTTTAAGGAAGTAGATAGCCCAGTCTTCCCTTCCATGGAGTGTCTGGTGGCTTTGAACCACCAACTTTCTAGTTAGCAATCAAATTCCTTAGGCGCTGCACCAACAGAGCTCCAATGATTGGGTAGGCCTGTGTAAATAAGTTTCTTGTGGCCCACCAATGGGATTGGAGAGCTTGCTATAAGGCAAATAACATGTATGGAACCTGTGATGGTTAAGATTATGTGTCAGCTTGGCTGGGACATAATTTCAGTGGTTTGACAGTTATGTAATTATGTAGTTTGGCAGTTATGTAATGATGTCATTATTCTCCATTTTGTGGTCTGATGTAATTGTCCTCAATTTTGGATCTGATGTAATTGTTCTCAATTTTGGATCTGATGTAATTATTATCCATTTTTCAATGTACCTCTATCATGCCTGAAGTTATGATCCCATTTTGGAGTGAGTTATCTATTAAGTTAATGAGGCAGGATTTGGGTGGTATGCGTCTTGAGTCATTACCTTACTAAAGGATGTGCCTTCAGTCATCACCTTTACCCCAGTCATCACCCTTCACACCCTTGCAATGCCTTGTTCAAGTAAGGGGAGTTTTGTTTAGGGGATGGTCTTCATCCAATACATATGAATGCTTTGGCAAAGTTCTCTCTTTTGCTCTGGATCCTGCATCTGGCTCATCATCATCTGACCTCTGGTTCTTATAACTTAAGCCAGTAGCCTATTGTGTGATCTGATTGACCAGCGTCCACCACCTTGTGAACCAGAAGCTTATCCTCTAGTCTGCTGATTTGGGTGCATCAACCTCTACAACCACATGAGTCAGGAGATGCCTACAGCCTGATGCCCGACCCATGGATTTGTGACTTGCCAGCTCCCATAACTGTATGAACTATTTCTTTGATGGTTTGTGATTTCTGTGAGACATTGCAGTGCATTACAGAACCCAAAGATGAGAGGGAGAGTACTCAAGGGAGGAGGAGGAGTTGATGTTAGAGATGATGGAGTGGTACTACAGTTTGGAAGAGTTGGCTATTTGGGACATCTTTAACCTTTGTCTCATAGGAACTAGCTTTGTGCTAATCCTTCTAAAAGAAATTTTTCATTCACATAGTTTAGTCAGGGGAGACAGGCAAAAAGAAAACAGGACAAAATTTAAAAATTAGTAAATTATATTATACTATTTGAAAATATCATTGAGACTAACATTGCTTGTTAACTTGTCAGTCTTCCCCAAAATATTATAAGTTTCTTTACCTACTAAGTGCCTGGACTTTTAGTAGGTGTATTTTCTTTGGTATTTTGAAAATATTTATTTAATCTAGACTCTGCTTTTCCTACTAATCCTTGAGTGTGCTTTCCAAATGAGCCTGGTTTGTATCCTTGTATTCCAAGGTCTAATATAAATTAGCCGTAGATTAATGTCATCTTTATGCTATTTTAGGACCTTAAAGAGAAGTTCTCTCTGAACAGATCCAGATTATTGCATTGTATGCATTAATTATTTTATTTGTATTCCAAGTTGAGGATTAGCTTTTCATTTTATTAATTATTCTATAAAAACTTAATGTTATATGTAATTATATATAAAGTTAAAACTTAATGTTATATTGAATGGCTTATCTGGTTACATGCTTCTAGAAGAGTCTGCTATTAGTTACTGCCAATAAGGCAGAATTTAACTAATTTGTGGTTAGTACTTACTGATTTTTTCTATTAATTTAAATGACTGAATAATATACGATAATATTCATAAGTTACTATTTAATCATCTTTTTTTAAAAGACATCATGTAAAGAGAAGGTCAACAAAAATGACGAAGACCCTCAGTGAGACAGATTAACACAGTGGCTGCAACAGTGAGCTCAAACATACTTATTGTGAGGATGTGCCAGAGTTTCAAAATTTCATTTATACAGGTTGCTTTGAGTCAGAGGTGACTCAGTTGCACCTAATAATGACAACAAATCTTTTACCATTACAAGCTATGTTCCTGTGAACCTTTTTGTATGTACTTTCTTATGCACATATCTGCATATTTCTATAAGATACCTTCCTAGAAGTAGAATTGCTAATTAAAAAAATGAATACTGTCAAATTATCCTTCATGAAGGGCTTACCAATTTGTACCTCCTCAGTAGTTTTACTGAATGAGCTCTGGTGGCATAGTGGGTAAGGCATTTGGGTGCTACATAGAAGGTTGATGGTTCAAACCCGCTATGTGTTCTGTGTGAGCTCTGGTAGCATAGTGGCTAAGACACTTGCCTGCTAACCAGACGGCTGGCGGTTCAAACCCACCAGCCACTCCTCGGAAGGAAGGTTGGGCAATCCTACTTCCGTAGTGATACTGCCTCGGAAACCCAAGGAGGGGTCGCTATGAGTCAGGGCCGACTCGAGGGCACATACCAACAACAACAACAACAATGTGTTCTGCTGGAGGAAGGTGAGACAATGTACTCCCATAAAGATTTATAGCCTTGGAAACCCAGTGGGGGTCACTATGAGTTGGAATTGACTCTGTGGTGGTGGATTTGGTTTTAATAGTGTTATTAATTGCTCTTTCCCTTCCTTCTATCCAGACACTTATTTATGTATATTTATATTTTTCATAATCTCATGATCATAAGGAATTTTTGCAAGGAGGATGCCTCTGAATCTGTAGGCTGTAGGTTATGTCCCTATACTTAATGCTGTCACAGCATAGCACATTACATTTTATCCTAATTACTAATGGCATGATTATATTTCACTTTTTGCTGTCATTTCTTGTTTTTTAAAAATGTAACTTCTTAAGTTGAATACATCATTAATATTAAAAAAATGATTACAGCTTGTACAACTCTTGAGTATGATGTTTTTAGTTATATTCTGAATAGATTTTTATTGCAGTTTTACTAATAAGATGTTCTAGAGAGTGGTTTGGTGCTTTGGAACAAATGGTCATGTTTTCTTGTTGCCATTTTTTTTTTTAAAATCATTTTCTCATTCTTGGTTATTGTAAGAAACTATTTAAAATAATTTCTTTGAATTGAATGTAAAATATAGTTTTTAAATTGGTATTACATTATTTTGTTAAATACCTGTAGGGCACTTGAAAGTATCCCCAAATTGACATGTATGTATTAATTTGAACATGTAGTTATATTATTTAATCAAGACTATCAAGTCTTCCTTTCAATAAGACTGAACATACAGTGTGTGCTATTTAGGGAGGGATGATGAACAACAAAGAATAAAAAAGAAAGATGAAATTTTTGTACTCTAAATATACTATAGGAATCCTGGTGGCTCAATGGCTAGGCACTTGGATGCTAATCAAAAGTTTGGCACTTTGAACTCACTCAGCAGCTCTGTGGGAGAAAGACCTGGTGATCTGATGCTGTAAAAAGGAAAACAAAACAAAAAAAAAACACAACTCACTGCTGTGGAGTCGATTCGACTCACAGCGACCCCTCCTTGGGCTTCCGAGGCCAGTTCTCTTGGGAAGTAGATTGCTCGACCTTTTTTCTGAGGAGTGGCTGGTGGTTTTGAACCGCCAGCCTTCTGGTTAGCAGTCAAATGCCTTAGTCACTATGCCAAGTACAACCTAGGAAATCCTATGAGACAGTTCTGCTTTGTCACTTGAGGTGATTATGAGTTGAAATTGATTTAGGGGAACCTAACAACAACAGCAAAAATACTATGGTGAATATAAAATAAGGGAAAACAAGATTAAATGGCTGGGCAGGGAACTGAGGATGAATCACCTCTAAGGAGGTGTGACATTTAAGCTAAGCCTTTATACCTTTTATCATATGGTGAAGCTTGTTTTTTTTTCTTTGTGTTTTTCTTTGTATGGTAGTATATAATTGTAGCTTTTTTTATTTTTGGTTATTTAACATATTTTTGCCCATGTTTTTATCTTCAAATCAGCTTCTTAATTTTTTTTTTTCCTAAGTAGTGTATGTTTGTATTTGAATGTATCTCAAGGTAAAATACTTTGTGTATTGTTGATGCATTCACATCATATAATAACTTAGGATGATAAATGATACATTTTTTTTTCATTGAGTTTTAGGTGGCTTCTATGTATAGATTTGTTTGAAAAACTTTTCACTGGTTAGTATTGATTATCAGGTAGATTAGAGAATATGCAGTGAGTTTAATACACTTTTGAAAATTAATGTTTGATATTAAACAGACAATTTTTATGATCTAAGCATGTGGAAAACTATGTGTGACTACAGATATTTTCATGAATTCCTCTACAGAAAGGAATTTCTTAACACTTGCGAGAAAGTCTTTTATACCTTTCTCTTTTCTCCAAAAGTTACTTGGATAGAGACTAGAAAACAAAGAAAAATAATTAAATATTATAAATGTCTTTTGACTAATGTGCAATTTCTCTTGATAATACAAATGATGAAATGGTATCTCCTTTTTATTCTGAATATTTCGCAATCTAATCAGCTTTCAGATGTGTGAGCAACAGGTAGGAAGATGAGAGAAAATAGTATTTCAGTTTCATTGTAGTAGAAATAATCTTTTTATCTTGATTATATCTTATATACAATTTTTTTTTATTTTGAATCTTTTTCTAAGGACAAAGAAGAATTTTTTTTTTTCCATTTAGGCTGGAATATTATTATAATTTTTTCTTTTAGGATCATTTCACAGAGCAAAATAGTCCTGGAAAATGGAAGAATATTTTATTTACACTGAGTTTACAATCTTAGAATATCACATGGTGTTTTTGTGTTATTTTATGATCTCTTGTTATCTGATAATATTATCCTTATCTACCTCTTAATAAAAGTGTAATTCTGAATGAAATTGAAGATGATGTGTAAAAACAGTTTGAAAGGAAAATTTAATGTTAAATAATTTATAGCTATCAATTCATTTAAGTAATTTAGTAGAATTTACTAAAATATTTTATTTGGATAATATTTTAGTTATACACTCTAGATCATGGGTTGTTGTTGTTGTTGTTGTTATGTGCCGTTGAGTCAGACCCGACTCATAGTGACCCCTCCTTGAGTTTCGAAGGCAGTATTACTACAGAAGTGGATTGCTACATCTTCCTTCCGAGTAGTGGCTGGTGGGTTTGAACCGCCAGCTTTCTGGTTAGCAGTCAAGTGCCTTAGGCACTATACTGTCAGAGATCATGGGTTGTTGTTGTTGTTATGTGCCGTCGAGTCAAACCCGACTCATAGTGACCCCTCCTTGGGTTTCTGAGGCAGTATCACTACGGAAGTAGGATTGCCCAACCTTCCTTCCAAGGAGTGGCTGGTGGGTTTGAACCGCCAGCCGTCTGGTTAGCCGGCAAGTGTCTTAGCCACTAAGCTACCAGAGCTCCCGAGATCATGGGTAGTATAATATATATCATATTTGTGTAGTAAAAATAAATCAACTTTGAGCTTGATTAAGCTCAGTAGCTTAATAAAAGTGGCTGTACATCATACAGTCCACAGTAGTAGCAGAATCTTAACTTTTCTTGCTGTAGTGGATCACCTAGTTCGAAAACTTAAGTATGATGGTACTCACAGAGTTCACTGAGTCAAGATTTCGAAAGACTGAGCATAATTAAATTAATAGCATAGAAATTTCTGACGAGTTTATTTAAGTACACATCAACTATTAATTAGTAAACAGATATTGAACACCTTCTATGGATCAAGCACTGATTTATACAGGTGACATTTAAACCAAGAAGAAAGATAGTTTAGTAGAGTGAAGTAGAGAGACTCATCAACAGAGCACTATACTGTAGCAAGAGAAATGACCTGATAGATGCCCAATTGGCACTTTTATGGAATTATTAACCCACATAGGATTAGTGAGGGCCAGGGAGACTTCTGCTTGGAAGTGATACAAAGAGTCAAAGACTACATTTTGTGGTTTGGGAATTGACGGCCAGCTGGTTCTCTCTAGTGAAGTGCTGAACTATTAGTGAGGGAAATGTATCTGATCGAGACTGTTGAGTCTTGTTAAACTAGCTTTTATGGTGCTCATGTATTAATTTATGATGGAGAAGGAAAAAAAGAAAACAAACCTCTTTTATGTACCAGATTACTTGAATTGCCATGAGCTTCATTTTCTGCCTGGTTTGAGCTATGGGGAGTAACAAATCATCATCAGAAGTATGTTTGGAATTTAACTTGAGAATTCACCATAATTGAGAGAGGAAATCCATGGCAAGCCAAATCAGAATCAGAATATTCCTATGTGAGCATCAGATTGGTTTAATTTTAGCAAAATAAATCCAAAATTAGCATTATACAAAGGCAATTCACAATAGAGACAACCATTTTTTTATAATGGAGATATTTAGTTCTCATTGGCTGCAACTCCACTTTGACAATTTTGAAAACATTATAAATAAAATAATTGTTATTGTAATACATGTGGTATTTTAAGATCATCCTATGTTCTCTGTTTTAAAGATGGGGTTTGAGGTTGAGAAAATTATTAGTTTTGTGTTATTGAGGATAATATATAAACTTCTGAGCCTCGTTTTCTTCCATAAAATGAAGATGATACCAATATATACCAATATACTTATATGTATTAATGCTATTGCTAAAATATTGATGCCCCATGTTTGACAGATAATATGCATTTTGTAAGCCATAACAAACCAAAACCCACACTCACTGTCATCGAGTAGATTCTGATTCATTGCAACCTCCAGTGGCTTTCCAAGGCTATAAATCTTTACGGAAGCAGATTTCCTCATCTTTTTTCCATGGAGCAGCTTGTGGGTTCAAACCACTGACCTATTGGCAGGCAAATAAATGTGTTAACCACTACACGAGCTCCGTGTAGGCCATAATAGCACTTAACTAAATATTGTTATTACAACTAAGAGAAATTAGAAAACAGATTAAAACAGAATTATAGAACTAAGTTTTTTTTTTAACTTTTATTTTTTTTTAGAGCTAGTTTTTAATGTAGGGATTTTTGATTTTAAAAATTCAGGTGTGCCGAAAGCATTTGACTGCCAACCAGAAGGCTGATGGTTCAAACCCATCAGCCACTCCTTGAAAGGAAGGTTGGGAAATCTACTTCTGTAGAGATACAGCCTCAGAAACCCAAGGAGGTGTTGCTATGAGTCGGATCCAACTCAACGGCAGTGAATTTGGTTTTGTTTTTAAGCCTTCACTGTTTACCAAGACTGGCCTAATTTCCATTTAATTTTCTCATTCATTCATTTTACTTTCTCTAGACGGCATATGATTGCTCTTGACCAGTTCAAAGACACAAACTTTAAAAACTTAACTTCTTTCAATTTTATGGTCCTGGCTCCACTGAACTAAACAAGAACGAGTGTGTACACATGAATGCATACACACATACAGACACAGAATTCTTATTTATGGTGCTTTTACAGTTTACAGAACACTTTTCAAAATTGCTCATTTACCCAACCCTATTCCTTTTTTTCACTGCAGTCACCACTAGCCTTGATGGACTTTACAAAAAGTAGGCATCATATAGTTTGGTAAATGCAGAGTTTATGGGACTAATCTTGAGTATCAAATTTGGATGGAGGATCAGAATTTTTGTAAAATAATATGGATAACATGGATAATTAAAAAGGACTACATAGGGAAGGTGCAAATGTCTTTGTTTATTTAAATTGTAATATACCATAATGGATATTTTTCTTGAATATCCACTATGGTATATGCCTTTCAACTATTTTATCTTTATTTGACCTTGGGCATTAAATGTGGTTTCTCCATTTAGGTGATTTTATGTATCTTATTTTAGGTGAATAGAATAAAGAGTCATATTCAGGTAGCTTAAAAATAATGAAGTCAATGGATTAGAGAGGATGGTAGCACTGGGCATGCTTGGGTTTTTCCATTTTATGAATGACTTGTATGAATGTTTTTGTTTAAAAGGATTACACACACACATTCATGTACTTATGTAAAACCCTACTGTTACAAGGGAGAGAGTTTTGAGATTATTTACTTTGCTGTTTTTCTGGAACTATGAATCCTTTCTATGACATATTCATCCAAGTCTCTATAATTATAGCACATTACCTGATGAGGAAATGAGGAAATATTACTCTACTGTGTAGTAAATAGAGTGAGGCTGTGGGGAAGAAGTGCCGAGATACGTGGCTGGAAAACTGATGTCCAAATTCTAATATTTAAAAAAAAAAAAAAAATGAAGATTTTAATATGGCATCATCATAATTCACACTTTCCATTAATTTATAAGAATATTAGTTTAAAGGCCATGGAAATGACATATATAGAAAGTAGGTAAACAATAACTTTGATCCCCAATAATTTATGATCCAAAATTATAACTTATTAGAGCCATATTATGTTGTATAAAAATCTAAAGTGTCCTTTCATATATATAGACATGGTTACTTCTCATGAGATATTATCTCTTTGAGCATCATTGCTTTGTGAATTTATAACACACAACAACATACTGCAATTATGAAGATAGTAGTTCAGGTTATGTTTTCTGTGCCTTCCACAGAATGTGTTATCTTTTTTTTTTTTTTTTCTTACTGCATTGGCAATTTAAGAAAAGAAGAATATAGAAGTTAGAATTTCCTACCTTTTCATTAAGAAATCATGGGAGACAATGTTACATTCCAAAAAGGACATGCATTTAAAAAATCATTGTTGATTTAATTTTTAATACATCATTTAGGAGAACAGATGGTAGAATTACAGTTATAAGCAGTGAAATACAAAAATCACGTAGGCTGATGGTTTTTAGTAGCCAATTTGCATGATCAAATTAAGTTGGAAAAAAATAAGACACTTAATTCTATCGATAGAATTATTGGTAGTTTTATTTCATGGATCTCTTATCTCTCCAGATTGCACAGCATCCTTATATGATTCCTCTTTTTGTTTTTTCCTTTCTCCTGTTCAGTTATTCCACTATGTGGAGCTGAGTTTTTAGAGATTTATACTAGAATCTGGTGCTAGAAATCCATTTATGTTACAGGATTCATATGAAATAAAAGAACTATTGAATTAAAGCACAAAATAGTTCACTAAATGCATGTGGAAGTGAATAATGTCCTGATAAAGAGTATTAGACTTTATTGCCATAACTGAGAATTTAGTTAAGCATATATTAATTTACTTTCTTAATTAATACTTACTTCAAAAGTTAAGTAGCACAGAAACTTGGAAATGTAACCTGCATTTTACCATTTGTAAGTGAGGTGCGAAATATTCAATACCAGTTGTAATCATGCATGACTTTAATCAGATATTTGGAGACCTATTTCATTTGCCTGCAGTGTTAGCTATTCAAACTCAAAATATTCTTTAAGATTCCCTTACAACTTAGAACCAGATGACTCATTTCCTTTAGACAGCTCAGCTTGTGCAATTTTAGCTGTGGAGAATGATCTGTCCATTACTCTTTATCACCACTCTCTGCTGAATGTGTTTGCTCTTTCTTCCTTTCCATTGCTTGTGTTTGTTTATCTAATTTGGATTATTAGCATGCTATAATGGTCTATAATTTTTTCCCCTCAGTCATTTACTTCTCAAGCAGGAAATTTCTTAATGCTCCTGAGGGCAACAACAGCACGTGATTTTTTTTTTTAAAGGAAATTCACAAAATTGAAAGTTTGGAAGAGACTCGCATCATTAAGAAAAGATTTAGTCAAACATTGTTGCAGAATATATACCTGTATTTTTCCTGTAAATATGCAACAAAGATATAGAACCCATCTTGGTGATGAATGCAAAGTAGGGCAATCATAAATTAGTCAAATTGGGCTTTAATTTTTAATTTAACTATTATAGCATTTTTACAATTATAAAAGATCATTCAGTTCTTATTTGTTTCATGTTCAGAATATTGGTGCAGGTCCTGAAATCAAGTTATTCAAGTTCATACCTAGACTCCCTGTTTCTACTCAGAGGAGGCAAGTAATTTAACCTCTGTGCCTCGGTTTCCTCATTTTATTTATTTATTTTTAGTCTTTATTTAATTTATTTTATTTTTGCAGTGTTCCTTCCCCTCTTCTCCCGCCCTGGTAACCAACATTTCCTTCCATATATAATCCTTTCCTTGACTTTGACAATAATGAACTAATACAATATTTGTCCTGTGATTGACTTATTTCACTCAGCATAATGTCCTCCAAGTTCATCCATGTTATGCAGTATTTTGCAGATTCTGTATTATTCTTTAGTTCTGCATAGTATTTCATTGTGTATATGTACCATAGTTTGGTTATCCATTTTTCTGTTGTTGGGCACCTAAGTTGTTTCCATCTTTTTGCTATTATAAACAGTGCTGCGATGAACATAGATGTGCATATATCTGTTCTTGCCTTGGCTCTCACTTCTTTAGGATATATACCTAGTAATGGGATTGCTGGGTCAAATGATATTTCTAATTCCAGCTTTTTAAGGAATCGCCATACTGTTTTCCACAGTGGTTGTATCATTTGACAGTCCCACCAGCAATGTATGAGAGTCCCGATCTCTCCACATCCTTGCCAGATTTGTTATTTTCTGTCTTGTTGAGCTTTATTAGTGCTGGGGTGAGAAGGTATCTTGTTGTTTTGATTTGCATCTCTCTAATGACTAATGATCGCGGACATTTCTTTATGTGTTTGTTGGCTGCCTGGATATCCTCTTTAGTGAAGTGTCTGTTCATGTCTTCTGTCCATTTTTAAATTGGATTGTTAATCTTTTTGTCATTGAGGTGTTGGAGTTTCCTACAAATTTTAGATATAAGTCCCTTGTCAGATATGTTGTTGCTAAATATTTTTTTTCTCAATCTGTAGGTTCTCTTTTACTCTTTTGGAGAAGTCTTTTAAATTTAATTTTTAGAATGTCCCATCATCTATTTTATCTTCTGCTGTGTGTGCATTTTGGGATATACGTGACTGTCTATTTATGCCATAAATTCAAACCAAAAAACCAAAGTCATTGCTGTTGAGCAATTTCAACTCATGGCAACCCCTCCTGGGAGTTCCGAGGCATTGTATTTATGGAAGTAGATTGCCCAGCCTTCCTTATGAGGAGTGGCTGGTGAATTTGAATTGCCAGCCTTCTTGTTAGCAGTCAAATGCCTTAGGCACTACAACACCAGAGCTCCTATGCCATGCATCAGGGCCCCTAAATTTTCCCCTATTTTTTCCTTGAGGAACTTTACCGTTTTAGGTTTCACACTGAAGTCTTTGATCCATCTGGAGTTAGTGTTTGTGTATAGTGTGAGGTATGGATCCTGTTTCATTTTTTGGCAAATGGATATCCAGTTTTGCCAGTACCGTTTGTTAAAGAGACCATCTCTTTGCCATTTAATGGATGTCAGTCCTTTGTCAAGCTGACCATAGGTTGATGGATCTATTTCTGGATTCTCAATTCTGTTCCACTGGTCTGTGTGTCTGTCATTGTACCAATACCAATACCAGGCTGTTTTGACTACTATGGCTATGTAATGGGTTTTGAGAACTAGGAGTGCGAGACCTCCTCCTTTGTTGTTGTTCTTCAGTAGTGCTTTACTTATCCAAGGTCTCTTTCCTTTCTATATAAAATTAATGATTGGTTTTTCCATATCCTTAAAGAATATTGATGGGATCCGGATTGGGATAGCTCTGAATATATAGATTGCTTTGGGTAGTATTGGCATTTTCACAAAGTTCAATCTTCCTGTCCATGAGCATGGTATGTTCTTCCATTTATGTAGATCTCTTATGGATTCTTGAAGTGATGTTTTGTAGCTTTCTTTGTATGGGTCTTTTGTGTCCCTAGTAAAACTTTGGCATAGTGCCTAAAGCATTTTACTGCTAATTAGGAGGATGGCCATTCAAACCCACTAGACACTCTGTGGAAGACTGGGCAATCTACTTCTATAGAGACTTACTGCCTTGGAAACCCAAAGGGGGTTGCTATGAGTCAAAATCTTTGCTGGTGTAGGGGAATCCAACTAAGTTTTGTATGCTGATCTCATATCCTGCCTCTATGCTAAATCTCTCAATTAGTTCCAGTAGTTTATTTATTTATTTTTTCTGAGTCCCTTGGGTTTTCTGTGTATAGGATCATATATATCATCATGACATAGGGATAGTTTGACTTCTCCCTTACCAATTTGGATGCCTTTGATTCACATTTCTTGTCTTATTTTGCTGGCTAGAACTTCCAATACATTGTTGAGTCGAAGTAGTGATAGAGGGCATCCTTGTCTGGTTCCTGTTTTCAAGGGGAATGGTTTCAGCCTCTTTCCATTGAGAATAATGTTGGCTGTTGGTTTTGCATATATGCCATTTATTATGTTGAGGAACTTCCCTTCTATTACTATTTTGCTGAGAGTTTTTTTATCAGGAATGGGTGTTGGGTTGTATCAAATGCCTTTTCCACATTGATTGATATGATCATGTGGTTCTTTTCCTTTGTTTTATTTATGTGATGATGACGTTGATTGTTTTTCTGATGTTAAACCATCCTTTCACAACTGGTATGAACCCCACTTGGTCATAATGTATTATTTTTTTATATTTGTTGTAGGCTATTGGCTAGGATTTTGTTAAAGATTTTTGCATCTTTTAGTCATGAGCTGGTGGTTCAAACCCACCAGCCACTCCTCGGAAGGAAGATGGGGCAATCTACTTCCGTAGTGATACTGCCTCGAAAACCCAAGGAGGGGTTGTTATGAGTCGGGTCCGACTTCATGGCACATAACAGCAACAACAACAAATAGTCATGAGGGGCATTGGTCTGTAGTATTTCTTTTTATTGATGTCTTTGCCTGGTTTTGGTATTAAGGTTATGCTTGCTTCATAAAATGAATTTAGGAGTATTCTGTCCTTTTCTATGCTCTGGAATAGTTTAAGTAGGATTGGTGTCAGTTCTCTGTGTGCTCGGTAGAATTCTCCAGTGAAACTGTCTGGGCCAGGGCTTTTTTTTTTGAACCTGTTCGATTTCTTCTTTTGTTATGGGTTTGTTCAAATTTTCCATCTCAATCTGTGTTAGTTTAGGTTAGTAGTATGTTTCTAGGAATCTGTCCATTTCTTCTAGATTTTCAAATTTGTTGGAGTATAGTTCCTCATAGTATCCTGTTGTTACCCTTTTAATTTCAGTTGATTCTGTTGTGACATTGCCCAATTTGTTTCTTATTCATGTTATTTGTATTCTCTCCCTCTTTTCCCTTGTTAAATTTGCCAGTGGTTTGTCAATTTTATTGATCTTTTCAAAAAATCAACTTCTAGTCTTGTTGATTTTTTCTATTTATTTTCTGTTTCATTTATTTCTGCTTGAATGTTTATCATTTCTTTTCTTCTGGTGACTGAGTTTTTTTGCTCCTCTTTTTCCAATAGTTGGAGATGTTGGGTTAAGGTGTTGACTTTGGCTCTTTCTTCTTTTTTGATGTGTACATTTACTGCTATAAATTGGCTTCTCATCACTACTTCTGCTGTGTGCAAGAGGTTTTGCTATGTTGTATTTTCATTCTTGCTTGATTCAAGGAATTTTTAAATTTCATTTATTATTTCTTCTATTACCTAGTCATTTTTGAGGAGGGTGTTATTAAGTTTCCATGGGTTGGCTCTTTTTCCATTGATCTCCCTATTTTTGATTTCTAATTTTATAGCATTGTGATCTGACAAGATGCTTTACAGTATTTCAATGTTTTTTAAATTTATTAAGGCTTGCTGTGTGACCTAACATATGGTCTATCCTGGAGAATGTTCCATGTGCATTGGAAAAGAATGTATATTGTGCTATTGTTGGGTGAAGTGCTCTGTAGATATTTATAAGGTCAAGTTTGTGGATTGTATTGTTTAGTTCTTCTGTGTCTTTGTTGAGTTTCTTTCCAGTTCTATCTTTGAAAGTGGTGTAGTAAAATCTCCTACTATGACTGTGGAGTCATCTATTTGTCTTTTCAATTCTGTTAAAATCTGATTTATTTATTTTGGGGCTCTTTCATTGGATACATAGATATTTTTTATGGCTATGTCTTCTTGTTCAGTGAATCCTTTAATCATTATATAATGTCCTTCCTTGTCTCTTATGGTGGTTATTGTCTTAAAGTCAATTTTATCAGAAATTAATATTGCCACTCCTGCTCTTTTATGGTTGCCATTTACTTGATACATCTTTTTCTGACCTTTGATTTTCAGTCTCTTTTTATCTTTCTCTCTAAGGTGTATCTCTTGGAGACAACATATTGATGGTTTATGTTTTCTTATCCAATCTGCAACTCTCCATCTCTTGAGTGGTGCATTTAATCCATTGAGATTTAGTGTAATTATTGACAAGTATGAATTTGTTGTTGTCATTTTGTTATGTGTTTTTTCATGGTGTTACTGACTACTTTGTTCCATGTAATTTTCTGTCCTGAGCAATTTTTGTTTATGAATTGTATTATCACTTCCTTCATTGCTATTGTTTTAGTATTTGCTAAATATTTGTGCTTGTCCTCTTCTTTATTTTGATGTGAAGGTTTATCGTTTTCCGTTGAGGTTTCCCTGTGATTTATAATTTTCTTCCCAAGTTTAGAACAGTCTGTTCTATCTTTCAATTGTCTTGACTTCCTCCCCATTTAGAAGTTCTGTAAGTACACATTTTTTGGTTTCTAGTTGTCCTCATTTGCCAATTGTTGTCTCTGGTTCCCTGTTTACAATCTTGTAAGCTTATTTACTTGGGTATTTCCATAACTTGGTTGGTTTCTGGCTTATGTCATCATGTGTGTCAATGGTCAGTTGTTGTTTGCTATTATTGGTTCTCTGTCCCTTTAAAGGACTTCCTTTGGCATCACTTGTAAGGTAGCTCTGGTTTTTACAAATAGTCTTAATTTCTGCTTATCTAGAAATGTCCTAATTTCACCATCATATTTTGGGGAAACTTTTGCCAGGTATATAATTCTTGGTTGGAAATTACTTTCTTTCAGGGTTTTATATATACCTCCCATTGTCTTCTATCCTGCATGGTTTCTGCTGAGAAATCAGAGCTTAGCCTTATTGGTTTCCCTTTGTAGGTAATTTTTTGTTTTTCTCATGCTGCTTTCAGGATTCTTTCATTGTCTTTTGTTTTAGTGAATTTGATGATGGTATGTGTTGATGATTTTTTGGGGGGTTCTGTCTTGTTTAGGGTTTGTTGGCCTTCTTGAATGGATATATTCTTGTCTTTCATCACATCAGGGAAATTCTTTTCCAACAAATTTTAGACAATTTTCTCTGGGGTTTTATTTGTCTCTTCCTGTTCTGGAATTCTGATTACATGTAGGTTATTCCTCTTGATGGTATCCCATATGAACCTTCAGTTCTTTTCATTTTGTTTTGATCTCTTTCTGACTGATCCCTTTCCAAAGAAGTATTGAGGCATTTGTCTTCAGTCTCAGTAATTCTGTCTTCCATTGATTTAATTCTACTCTTTTGCCCACTCAATGTATTACCTATTTCTGAGGATTTAGTATGAATATTCTGGATTTCTATCTGTAGATTTTCTGTCATTTCTGATTTTTAATGTATTTTGTCATTTTTTTCTTGTATTTTCTTCTGAAATTGCTAGGGTTTTCTCTGTATTTTCCTCAGTTTTGTCAGTGTTTTCCTTGATCTGTCTCTCAATCTGTGGAAGGTACCTAAATATAATTCTTTTGAATTTCTTATTAGGGAGTTCCATTGCTGCTTCTTCCTCAGGGATGTATTGTGAGTCTGTCTCTGGTCCCTTGTTTCTACTGCTTTATCTTGCTTCTGTGTGTGGACTGTGATGGTTTGTTGTCTCTGAGATGTTGTAACATTTTTGTGTTTCTGTTTAGTTGGTGAGTGTATGTTGGAGTAATTTGCCCAAGATTTTCATTTTTTTGTTTGTTTGTTTTTAGTTTGTATGTTATCTGAGTAAGCAGCTTACTGTGGTCCTTTATTTGCTAGTTGGCCACATTTGTGCATTCACCACCTGTCTCTTTTCTAGTCGTCAGCCTCCCTTATGTCTGTGTTGTCCTTGGCAAACAGAGCCTATTCTTAGGTCACTGGAATCTGAACAAGAATGCTGTCTCTTTAAATATCCAAAATGAGCATTGCTTGTAAACATTCAAAATGGCTGCACCTTCTGGATAGCCAAAATCCACAGCTCAGTTAGTCTCCTTCTTTGCTGTTTCCCTTTTTAGTCATCAGCCACCAGTGTAGTTGTCCATGCAACCCTTGGTGAGCAGGGTCAATTTTCAGGTTCATTCTCAGTTCCTAACACCACTTGGGAGCTCTGGTGGTGCAGTGCCTAAGCGAAGACTAGGCAGCCTACTTCCGTAGAGATACTGCCTCGGAAACCCAAGGAGGGGTAGCTATTAATTGAAATGGACTTGATGGCAGTGAGTTTTTTTTTTTTTTTTTTCCCAACACCACTTGGATATATTCAGGCTGTCCGTGCCATCAGGATAGCTGACAGTCCACAGCTTTTTTTTGTCTCCTTACTCACTATTTTCATTTAGGTTCTTCTACTAGTTGGTGTTTAATCCACTTCTTATCATTTCTTTCAAAGCGCAGGGCTCCAGGCTTATCTACTGTATCTGTGTCAAATGGTTTCTCTTTCTTTGTTGAGGAGGGTCTCTGTAGCTTGTCTGCCCATTCCACCATCTTACTGGAAGTCTCAGTTTTCTCATTTTAAAAAGTGAATATAATAATACCTTTCCTATAGTCCTGTTGTAAGGTTTAAAATAATTGAGACATATAATGCACTTATGACAGCTCCTGGTACAGTGCACTCACTCATCCATGAGAAACCACGGGGGCAACATTCACATAGGGGGAAAGCTAGACAGACAGAAATGTGTAGTTAAGAAGGGCACAGGGAAAATTTTAAAAAATCATTTAATGAAATACAAATTTAAAAAAGTGAAAAAAAGGAGCTATTAAAGGATTATTAACAGTGTAGAGAATTTAGAAAATATAGAAAGAATAGGGACAAATAGAATCATTTGAAATGCTATCACACAGAAATAACAGTGCCTAAGATACTTGACTGCTAATCAGGAAGCTGGTGGTTCAAATCCACCAGCCACTCCTTGGAAGGAAGGTTGGGCAATCTACTTACATAGTGATACTGCCTTGGAAACCCAAGGAGGGGTCACTATGAGTTGGGTTTACATTAGTATATTAAAAGTAGAATTTGAATGTGTGTCATGCACATGGATATTTAAAATGTTCATATAATAATGATGATTGATTTTTATATGCTATATACACATGAAAGAATACTTTGAGCATATCTACTGCCCTAAAACAAAATATAATGCCCTATCACAGCATAACCTCCTGTCTCCTCTACAGTGATAATTTTCATGTCCTCTTAAAGGATGAACTATCTTGGAATTGTTTAATTTACTAACTATGATATTTTAAGATGATTTTTTTTGTTGTTAGCTGCTATTGAATTGGCTGTGATTCATGACAACCTTTTGTATAACAGAATGAAACATTGCTCAGTCTTATGCCATCTTCATGATCATTGGTACATTTGAGTCTATTGTTGACTATTCTGTCAGTTCATCTTATTGAGGGTTTTTCTCATTTTCACTGACCTTCTACTTTACTAACCATTTTGTCTTTTCTAGTGATTAATTTTTCCTGATGATATGTCCAAAGCAGGTGAACCAAAATCTTACCATCTGCACTTCTAATTAACATTCTTGTTGTATTTCTTCTGAGACTGATTGTTGGTTATTCTGACAGGGCGTAGAATAGTCAATATTTTTTTCCAGCATCACAGTTTAAATCCATAAATTATTGTCTGTTTTCCATTCCATTATCCAGCTTTTATATGCATGAGACAATTGAAAACACTAGGGCTTGAGTTAGGTTGACCTTTATCATCAAAGTGACTTTATGTTTTTAAAACATTAAAGAACTCTTTACAGCAGATCTTCCCAATTCCACTTTTTTTTTTTTTTTTAACTGCTGTTTCCATGGACATTGATTGTTGATCCAAGTAGAATGAAATCAGTGACAGCTTCAATTTTATCATTTATTATGATGTTGTTTATGGGCTCATTTGTGAGGATTTCCTTTTCTTTATATTCAGGTGTATAGTCACTTAAAATTTAAAAAGTTTTAAACTAACATGGTGTTTTTCCAGTTGCTGTCAAGAGAGGTATATTAAAGTTTTCCATTGACAGTGAATATTTTATTATTATTATATTTTAAATGCTATGCTTTCATCTCAGTTTCCTATTATTATATGTTGCAGATATTTCCTTTTGTCACTGTGAAACAGTCCTTTCCTTTGCATTTGCCTGGCTTATTCCTTTATTTTTAAATCTTGTTATTATATATAGAGGTATATTTTGTTTATAATGGAACAGGCCTTTATTTTGCTATTTCAGATTCTTAGGATATTTGTGTTTTAATAGAGAAATTTAACAATTTTACGTACGTGTTTATATATCTCTGGACTTGCATTCAAATATTATCTTAGCTCCATCTCCCTCCCACCACACTTTCCACAGACATATGGTGTTTTTCTTTCTTTCTTTTTTGCTAGTATTTTCAATTTTGTCTTGATTAATAAGTCATACACTGTATTTTGATTCTGTAAGTGTTTTATATTAATTTTTAGCATATTTGCATGTATTGACTTCTGTCTCAGTCAATAAATAAGAGTCAATAAACAGAGTCAGGCTCTGGAGTCCTTCATTAAGCTGATACATTTAGCATGCTTTTATTTCCTTTGTAACAATCCCTCCTGATTTTTTTTTTTTTAAGAATAAACTTATGTTTGAAGACTGTTTTATTATATATTTATTGGTGCTATGAAACCTTTTGAAAAACAAATTTAGAATATTTTTAGGAAATTTTGTAGTGATGTTGAAGACAATTATATCACTATTTGCTTAAGTTTTTATACTTTATTACATATTTATATACATTTTAAAGCTATATCTTCCTTGTGTTTAAGAAGTAAAAATAAATAGTGTTGCTGTTTGAATAATTGAGAATTGTTGTAGAGATTGCCTTCTTATTTTTCTGTCATCACTATATCCCAAAGTATTTTGTTATTCCTGGGAGGAAAATCATTATTTAGAAAAAAAATGTAAAGTTCAGTTTCGAACGTATTATGTGACATAGTACAGTGGGAAGGAAGATGGGGCAATCTACTTCCGTAGTGATACTGCCTCGGAAACGCAAGGAGGGGTCGCTATGCGTCGGGTCCGACTCCACGACACATAACAACAACAACGACATGTTCCTAGCAGGCAGCTGGAAATAAAGATTGATTCTTAAGTGATAGATCTGGCTTGTAACTGTGGTTTCAGATGAGTAACTAAAAATGATAGCTAGGGCAGCCAGTCTCCCACCTCTTGTTTCTCCTTTTTATTTAATTCCTAAAGCTGATAGATAATTTATCCATTATGCTGGGTTTTTTTTTAAAGAAATCTTGATTTATATGTCCGTTATAGAAGCACATGATGAACTAATATTTTAAGAAGTTAAAACAATCAATAAAGAAGGGCTATCAATAAAACCCCAAACCCATCAAGTCAATCCCAACTCATAGTGACCCTCTAAGACAGAATAGAACTGCCCAATAGGGTTTCCAAGGTTGGGAATCTTTATGGACACAGATTGGCTCATCTTATTCCTTCATAGCAGTTGGTGAGTTCCAATGGCCAACCTTTTGGTTAGCAGCTGGATGCTTTAACCATTGCACCACCGGAGCTCCCAAGGAATACTTTTTGAGAAGTAGAAAATAAAGTATACTTTTTTTCCCTGTTTTTAAGACAGTGATACTAGATAGACCCACCAGCCACTGCTGGAAAGGAAGGTTGGACAAACTACCTCGGTAGTGATACTGCCTCAGAAACCCAAGGAGGGTTCTCTCTGAGTCGGGCCCAACTTGACGGCACATAACAACAACAACAACAACTAGATAGGTATTTTTCTGTGAAGTTTTCATATTGTGAGTCAAACATATTCCAAACTCAATCACAGCTCCTTGAGATTCTGTATAATGTGGATCTTGTCCACCTTTCCTATTTTACCTTCTATCACTTGTTTTTGTTATATGTCGTCGAGTCGGACCTGACTCATAGCGACCCTTCCTTGGGTTTCCAAGGCAGTTATCACTATGGAAGTAGATTGTTCAGTCTTCCTTCTGAGGAGTGGCTGGTGGGTTTGAACCTCCAGCCTTCTGGTTAGCAGTCAAGTGCCTTAGGCACCATGCTACCAGAGCTCCTAAAAAAACAACCAAACTCACTGCTTTCAGTTCTGGCTCATAGCCAACCCTCTTTGGGTTTCTGAGGTGGTATCTACATAGATGGCCCAATCTTCCTTCTGAGGAGTGGCTGGTGGGTTTGAACCGCCAGCCTTCTCGTTAACAGGCAAATGCCTTAGGCACTATGCCATCAGAGTTCCCTCTTCTATTACTATGTACCTTGATTCACTATATGCTAGGCTCACTGACTGTCTGCCTATCACTGTGTAACTTAACCTATATGTTAGGCTAGCATATAACCTAGCCTATATTGCTAGGCTCACTGACTGACTTCCTTTGGAATTAATTGCGTTCACAGATACCTCTCACCACCACAGAAAGGCTTTCCTTAACCATGCTTTTTATACTAGACACCCTCCTCTTCACTCTCTATAACATTCCCCTCGTTTGTTTTCTCCACAGAATTTAACAGTATCAGAAATATCGTATAATGTTAAATGCTGATATTTTAAGTATGTAAGTTTATCATAAGGAGACCTGGTGATTCAGTGATTCAGCACTCAGCGGCTAACAAGAAGTCTGCAGTTCGAATCTACCAGCCTCTCCATTGAGAAAAGTTTGACGGTAGTTCTACTCTGTCCTACAGGCTTGCTGTGAGTTAGAATTGACTGGAAGGCAGTGTTTTTTTTTATGTTTAACATATTTAAAATAAGATACATTTAAAATATATCCAATGTATTTTATATTATTTAGTAATAACATTTATATAACATATTAAATACACAATATTTAATATATTTTTGTATTTAATGCATTTTTATACATATATGTTTTTATCATTTCTATCCACCATTAAAATATAAGCTTTATGAAGGCAAGAGGGGGTAGAATATTTAGCATAAATTAAAAAATATATATTTTTAATGAAATAATGTTTTCTGGTAAACCCATACAGAGCAAATGCATACTTTTTTTTTGTATAAATAATTATGGAGTATGTATTTCAGAACATTACTGAATTAATGAGCATCTGACTTCTTCCAGAAAGAAATGTGGCTATTAATTTAATGTAGTTATTATATCAAATAAAGTCTACCTGACTGTATTCTGTGAATTAAAAAAATAAAATCAATTTTATAATTCCAACTTGACTAGGGAATAAAAATCCTTACAGTGCCAGTAACATATTGGTCATGAAGGACACATAATAATAGATAATAGATTTGAGCCCAATTAAATGGAATTGTTCAAAACCACTGTGTAATGGTATTTGGGAACTTTTTAAACCCTGTTTTGTTTTGTCTTAAAATTGTATGTGGTGTTACATGTAATCAGATTATCCAAAGAAAACTGGTGATGAAACCCTGCTGAATATAATGTAGGGAAATATTTCCTCTTGTGGGAAATATTTCTAATTTCTATGTGAGAAAATAGCTTATATCATTGAATCTTTATATTATAATGAGCAGGAGTATCATTTTAATTCTTAAGAACCCCCAGATTGGGGTGGTGGTGGTATTTATTGCTATTGTGAAAAGTTGTAAATTTTTTGTTGATTATGCTAAAAAATTGTTAAAAGTGTAATATAAATTGCCCAGTTTTGAGATCCATTAATAAGAATGGAGGTTGAAAACTTGAAGGGGGTTCTTGAGAATGGCAAGTGTATAAATCGAGACTTTGAAAAACAAATCAAAACAATGAAGAAAGACTAAAGGATTGGATTATTCAAACTTGAGAATAGAAAAGTGGGGAGTTAATAACAGTCTTTAAGGATAAAGGGTTCTTACAAAAGAAAGATGACTAACTGTTTTCCATCTTGACTGAGTACAGAACAAGAGGATGGGATTTAACAAATATTTATTGGACATCTTCACTGACTACAGAGCAAGAGGGTGGGAGGCATAAGGGCTGTACATTAGAACTAGAGAATATCCTGAGAGTAAAGATTTTAATTCCTTGAGAGGTTGTGAATGTTGTTTCTGAAGATCTTTTAAACAATAATAGATTTGCACTTTGTTCTGGTTACCTAGTGCCACTCTGACAGGAATATACCACAAATGGGATGGCCTTAACAAACAGGAGTTTATTCTTTTATAGTTCAGGCTAGAAGTCTGAGTTCAAACTGCCAGGCTCTAGGGGCTGTGTGAAACCCCTCGACCTTGGGCTTCATCTCTGCCTCTTGCTCCCGGACTACTGAAGCTAGAGGCATCTCTTCACTCAGGCAGCTACTGGCTGCTGAGGCTAACAAGCCCAAGGTTGACAAATAAAATGGCATAGTCCCGATGTTACCAAACCACACAGCAGTCCATTAATTCAAGTCCATTGTAAGTCCCTAAGGTTGGCAGAGCATGGCTGCTGAACAACGACATGGCTACATGCAGAGTCCAAGTGTGCCATAGGCTCCAGACCATTCTCAAAGGTGCTTCTTATATATGGGAAGCAGACCACATACCCAAAGCAGCTACTCAGCTGCTCTAATAGATTCCACCATGGAGTTAATTACCAATCTCACCATGGGGAATAACTACATCCAGCTGCCCAGCCACTCAACCAGGCCCAGCCAAGTTGACACACAGGCTTAACCACCACATAGTTCATAACTTTATCAACAGGCAGTAGCATTGATTCAATTAAAAAAAAATTGCTTTCTTAAGACCTTTTCCAGTTCAATGATGACAGTAATCTGTTAATATCAGAGTGTTGAGTCCATATTTGTAGAACAAGCCATTTAAGAAAATAACAACTATAATCATATTAATTATAATAATACTTTAGTCAAACTAGTAAAAGAGTGAAACTAAAAAATGTTCTTAGTAGCCTTTAGTAGAGAATTATGCAAAGTCTGTTTCAATGTGAATTATAGGAAGCATTAGGATATTTGGACTATTCAAATATATTACATAGATGTCTTAAGATAGGAATAAATGAGTGCCTAAGGCACTTGACTGCTAACCAGGAGGCTGGAGGTTCAAACCCACCACCCACTCCTTCAGGAGGAAGGTTGAAAAACCTACTTCCGTAGTGATACTGCCTCGGAAACCCAAGGAGGGGTTGCTATGAGTTGGGGACAACTCGACGGCACATAACAACAATAAAAGTGAAAGAGGAAATCATCTTGATTGTAATATAATATAAGGATAAATCTTCTGGATTGGAAAATATGATTTATTGGTTCTACCAGTTTCTCTCATACTTGTAAGCCTATTTTTCTTTTTTTCATTATTGAGTTTTGTTTTACATTTTTCCCCTGCTCTATCATGGACTTTTTATTGTGGTTCTTTTCAGAGCAGTCAGTATTGGTAGCCAGGCACCATCTAATTCTTCTGGTCTGTTATAGGAGGGGACCCTGTGAGACCTCAAATTAGTTCTTGTCTTCTGATGAGAAAGGATTACTCACAGAGATGGAGGTGGTTTATGGAGAGCATGCCTTTAATGAAGCACTGCATGAGACTGTACAGTGGGACAGCACCAAGGTGTATAGCACGCTAGCAGGACTGCTAACGCTTTCTGGTTGGCTTACAGCAATTATAGGGGACGGAATTAGGAACCTATACATTTGGCAAATCAGGTGAATAGGTTTCATATTTTCTTTATTTGCATTCTTGTTTCGTCATGCTCCTGTCTTCTTGATTGGTTCAGGCATCTGCCTGTTTGAAGGTCAAGATGGACACTGTTATAGGGTCTCTTGTGCTGACCCCATACTCAAGAATCTGCAATAAACAGTCTGGAGATTTCATACTTTCCTAATAGCAGCTTTTTGTCACAGTTTCTTGTATTTTATAATAGTTATCAGTAAAGGCTTTGCAAAAATGACAAGGAGGCCACGTGTTCCAATCTCCTCTAACCCTACAAGGGGAAGACAGGATTACCAGCAGTAAACCAAGGCCTATTCCTGCCAGGCCAGACATGCTGCCTCCCTCCAGCCCTTTCACCAACCGTTCCTCCCAAAGCACCCACCACCTCTCTCCTGGGTTCGATAATTCGCTGCAGTGGCCACACAGAACTCATAGATTACAGGGTTTATTA
>NW_006921620.1:11479356-11480666 GCF_000298275.1 Orycteropus afer afer | reverse complement strand
CACATTCTGTGGGATCACCATTCTTTGAAATGGGTGCATATATAGATCTCTTTTGGTCAGGTAGCTGTCTTCCAAATCTCTTGGCATAGCCAAGTGAGTGCCCCCAGCATGACATCTATTTGTCAAAACATCTCAGTGGGTATTCTGTCATTTCCTGGAGCCTTGTTCTTTGCCAGTTCCTTCAGTGCAGCTTCAACTTCTTCCTTCAATACCATTGGTTCTTGATCATATGCCACCTCCTGCAATGGATGAAGATCAGCCAGTTCTTTTTGGTACAGTGACTCTGTGTATTCCTTCCACATTCTTTTGATGCTTCATGCATCATTCAATATTTTGCCCATTGAATCTTTCAGTATTGCAACTTGAGGCTCAAATTTTTGTTTTTGTTGTTGTTGAGAATATACACGGAAGAACATACACCAATGCAACAATCAGTTTCTAGTTGTACAGTTTAGTGACATTCTTTTAGGTGTATAACTATTCTCACCTTCCATTTCTGAGTTGTTCCTCCCTCATTAACATAAACACATTGCCTTCTAAAATTTCCTATCTAATCTTTTGAGTTGTTGTGGTCAATTTGATCTATATAGATAGATTGTAAGAGAACTCAATGCTAGCCTAAACTATTTGGTTTTGTGAATACTTCAGTGGGTATTTTGGCTTAAGGTTTAAAGATTATCTCAAGGTAGTTGTTTCAGGGGTTCATCCATGGCCCCCAAAATTTGAATTGTGTGAGAATTTGAATTTTTTTCTGCATTTTCCCCTGTTTGGTCAGGATTCTTCTGTAAAATCTTTGATGCAAAGTTTCAGTAATGGTAGTTTGATTGAACAGAAGCACCCTCAGCAACTACTATATGTATTTTTTTTCTGTTGTTATAAATATATCAATCAAATAATTTTTGCCAGTTAAGTTTTTAGAGGTGTACAGCTTATTGACAGCAATTACATTAGTTGGCTGTGCAACCCTGTGTCAATTTGGCTGGACCACAATTCTGTGTGGTTTAAGCTGTTGTGGTGTGGTTGTTCCCATGATGGGATCAGATAATTATGTTTTAAGCAGGCAATCTGTTGAAAGGGAATTTCCCTAGGGGTATGGCCTGCTTCCAGTATATCCAAGGACATTCCAGGAAGAGAGACATTCTTCTGTGGATTGGAATTCTGTTGTGCTGCTTACAACTATCCGTGAGTGAACAGTCCACCAGTCTGCCTGGAGATCTTGGATTCATCATTTGTTGGAGTCAACAGCCAGTGTACTGCCTGCCAGCCTTGAGCTCCTCAGCCCCTGTGGTTGCAAGAGTTGGGAAAAGCCT
>NW_006921620.1:11476773-11479256 GCF_000298275.1 Orycteropus afer afer | reverse complement strand
TGGTCAAACTAGCCAATCATAGCATCAGAACTCTAAGCATCTGAGAGAGAGTGGGAACCTCCCAGAACATTGTATTGTGCCACGCCCAACAGAAATAACCCAGGTGGATAACATTTACAATCAGGAGCTCCTCAGTTGCTCATTCCACCACTGAGTTTACAATGACTTATGGGTAGAAAAGCCATACAAAGTAATTTGCTACACCGCAGGCTTTTAAGCAACCTGATTTCCGACTTAAGTATATGTTGCAATTTTGTAGTTCCTATCAGCAGGGGCAGTTTAGGCAAGTTACAGAACATGTAGTTATCACAAAAAATGTAGCCAGGGCAGTTTCCATTCCTTACATGTGCCCCTGTCTCATTCTCAGTTTTGTGGAAGTTGGAGTTCACATAGTCCATCATTCTTTTGAATTAATTGTTCCCTTGCCCTTTTGATTTTCTTCACTTTTCTTTGTTCTGGAGGAAGAGAGAGATTGCAATAGTTGCACCTTTGATGACTGCTCACAAGCTTTTAAGACTCCAGTCACAGCTCAGCACCAAAGTAGAATGTAGAACATTGTCTTTTTGGACTGCTTTGCCAATTGACTTTGATGTCCCCAAGTCCTCTGGTCCTCAGCCCCCATGTCTAGCAACTCATTTCATCAAGGGGTTTGGTTATGGCTAAGAAGTTTTCATAACTTTGCCCCTTGTATGCTGTATTGTTGTTGCTGCTGTTAGGTTCCATTGAGTTGTCTCATAGTGACTCATAGTGACCCTGTGCACAGCAGAACAAAACAATGTCAGGTCCTGCTCCAGCCTCACAATCCTTTCTATACCTGAGCCCATCGTTGCAGCCACTGTGTCAATCCATCTTGTTGAGGGCCTTCTCCTTTTTCTTTGACCTTTCACTTTACCGAGCACGATATCCTTCTGCATAGAGTGGTTCCTTCTTAAAACATGACCAAAGTAGGTGAGACGAAGTCTGGCCATTCTTGCTTCCAAGAAGCATTCCGGCTGCCATTCTTCCAGGATGGATTTGTTAGTCCTTTTAGCAGTCCACAGTACTCTTAGCATTCTTCTCCAGCACCACAACTCTAAAGCATCAACTCTTCTTCGGTCTTCATTATTCGTTGCTCAGCTCTCACATGCAGAACAGGTGATTGAAAATACCATGACTTGGGTCAGGTACACCTTAGTCTTAAAGGAGATATCTTTGCTTTTCATCACTTGAAAGAGATCTTTTGCAACAGATTTGCCCAATGAATTACGTTGTCAGATGTCTTGACTACCGCTTCCATTGCTGTAGTTGTAGAACAAAATAATATAAAGTCTTTGATAACTTCAATCTTTTCCCCATACATTGTGAAGCTGTTTATTAGACCAGTTGTGAGGGTTTTTGTTTTCTTAATATTGAGGTATAATCCATACTGCAGTGTGATAGTTGGAGTTACATGTCAACTTGGCTGGACCACAGTTCTGAGTGGTTTAAGCAGTTGTGATGTGGGTTATTCCCATGATGAGACCAGATGTATATGTTTTGAGCAGACAATTCATTGAAAGGGAGTTTCCCTAGCAGTGTGGCCTGCTTCCGATATATTTATGGACATCCTGGGAAAAAGAAACACTCTTCTGTGGATTGGGATCCTGTTGTGCTGCCTGCAACTCTCTGAGAGTGAACAATCCACCATTCAGCCTGGAGATCTTGGATTCGTTATTCATTGGAGTCAACAGCCAGTATGCTTCCTGCCAACCTTGAGCTCCTCAGCCCCTGCAGCTCCATGAGTCAGGAAAAACCTCTAGCTTGACGTTTAATCCAAGAACTTAGGACTTGCCAACTTCTATAAGTGTGAGCCATTTTCCTAAGATAATTTTCTCTCTCTCTCTCTCTCTCTGTAAGCTTCACTGGTTTTGTTTCTCTAGAGAACTGAGCCTAACACATGCAGACTAAAGTCTTTAATATTCATCAGTAAGTGCTTCAAATCATCCTCACTTTCAGCAAGCAAAGTTGTGTCATCTGTGTATCACAGGTTGAGTCTTCCTCCAATCCTGATGCCACATTCTTCTTTATATAACCCAGCTTCTCAGATTATTTGCTCAGCATAAAAATTGAATAAGCGTCGTGAAAGGATACAACCCTGATGCACTCCCTTCTTGATGTTAAACCACACAGTATCCTATTGTTCTGTTCAAATGACAGCCTCCTCATCTATGTACGGGTTCCACATGATTACAATCAAGTGTTGTGGAATTCCCATTCTTCTCAATGTTATTCATAATTTGTTGTGATCCACACAATTAGATGCTTTTGCATAGTCAATAAAACACAAGTATTCTTTCTAGTATTCTTTGCTTTCAGCCAAGATCCATCTGATATCAGCTATGATATTCCTCGTAACACATCCTCATCTGAATCCAGCTTGCATTTCTGGAAGTTCTCTGTCAATATACTGCTGCAACCATTTTTGAATTATCTTCAGTAAGATTTTACTTGCATGTGATATTAAT
>NW_006921620.1:11435534-11475263 GCF_000298275.1 Orycteropus afer afer | reverse complement strand
TATATATATATATATATAAACTTTACTGTTTTTGTTTCTCTAGAGAACCCAGCCTAACACAAACCCTATCCTTAATCAATGCCGTTCCTATCACTGGAAAGTGAAACTCAGCATTCCATGAGTAGTAACTCCCTCCACCCTCCTCCCTCCTGCCGATGATAAACATTAAGAAACATTAGTCTCTATACATTTGCCTTTCTTTCTTTTTAAATAAGTAAGGTTATGTAGCAGTTGTCCTTTTGTGATTGTCTTATTTTTCTGTGTAATGTCTTCAATCGCCATCTATATTGTAGTATGTATCAAGACTTAATTTCTCTTACTGGCTGAATAGTATCCCATTATATGCATATACCACATTTTCTTTATTCATTCATCCATTCATTGATGGGCATTTAGGTTGTGTCCACCTTTTGGCTATTGTGAATAGTACTAACTGAAAAAAGCCAAACTCACTGCCACCAAGTCAATTCTGATTCATAGCGACCCCCATTGGATTTCTGAGGTGGTAAATCTTTATGAAAGTAGATTGTCCAGTCCTCCTTTCATGGAGAAGCTGGTGGGTTTGAACTGCCAGTCTTCTGGTTAGCAGTCAAATGCTTTAGGCACTGTACTACCAGAGCTCCTTGAACAGTACTAAAGCATTGTTTAAAAAGTTGGTTTTAGGGAAAAAATGATGTATTTTGTAGGAGACAGTTTTGATTGTTCATTGGTTTAACTAAAGAGGATAGAAATCTGGCTTCTAAGGTTACAAATTTGTTATCCAGAAAATTGATTCACGATACATGCTAAAATCACTATTTCTTTTTCCTGTCCACCAATGGAATGCTTGTTGGATTAGAAGTGTTCCTGTTCATTTGTTGTAACTGCAGAGTATATAATATTAAATATATTAGTAAACATTTAAATTCCATTATTTTTAGTTACTTATTGCACAAAATCCTTTTCCATTGTGGAATTCATAAAAATAACACAATTTTGGGTAACATGGGAAATCTGACTATATCAAATGTAGTTGGCAAGCAAAAATTCAAAACGTTTTTCCAGTATAATTTAAAATGAAACTTGTGCTTCAGCAAAATGTACTCCATTTTTCATTTGTCTTTGAGTACTCATAGCTCTGAGCCACTTAATCTTACTAGTACATCTGTCCAGTTGGATAAGCTATGACATTGAAGTATTCAGAGAAGAGCAATTTTTATCTTTAGTAATTCTAAGATGTTTGATGTCATAAGAAACAGACCAACCAAAATCCTTGTGTTCAATTCCAGTTATGGTCCAATCTATCTAATCATTGAAAAATCACAACCCTATGAATATTAATTATTGGATGAAAGTGAGAATATTTATTTTTCATTAAAACCTTGTTAAAGGCATTTTTACACACATATTAAGCATGATAGAAAAATTGTATACTAACAAATGATGAGTAAAAGCTTGATATTTCAGGTACCTACTTTCCATGTGTCACTGATGTTTGAAATAAAAAGTGTGTCTTAGAATTTCTATTAAAATCTCTATTTATGTGTGCCTACTATCTGGTATGTTAGATTTTTACCTCATCATTTTTTCTTTTTTTTTTAAACTCATTATTACTTTTGAGTTTTTGGTTTCTTAAGAGCAAAGGTTAATGAAAACTGACTATAGCTCCATGTTGGTCTACTTACTCCTGATGCTTAAAATTTTAGAACTGATAATCACTTATTATTATGGGAAATATGAATTACTTAATCAGTTCCAAACTTTTGAAATAACTGGTGTTCTAGAAACCAGACACAAAAATTGTAATAGGAGTTTAGACTATAATATATTGCTGCAAGGATAATTATTAAGGGAAAACACAGCTGACATTTTCTGATTTATGCACACAATCAGAGATGGAGTCCAAGGACTGTGACATAATTATCTTCATGCTAACAATTTTTGTAAATCTCTTGACAGAATTTTAGCTAATTTTAAAATGCCTTCTGAAGATTAGCACTTAAAATTGTTGGGGAAAATAGCACAATTTATTAGCAAGGGTATAATTGTAAACCTTCTAAATACTCATTGTGAATATCATTTAGACAGTAACTCCTGCTTTAGCAGCTGGTATATAAGACATCAGTTTATGGAGTCTTGAAACAACAGAGTAGAATCTAATTAAAGATGATTACATGCCAAAGAAAAATTATTAAAAACAGACTAATAGACAATTGTTATGAATTTAGAAGTCTCTGCCAACTTCTCTTTTTGATACAAATTCATGTAAGTAACTGTCAAGTAAAAGCCTTTATTCCTCCAAAACCAAAAGCATATTAAAAGGGTTTATCTTTTGTCACTTAAAAATGATTGCTTTCCTGAATTTTAACTTAACACAAGAACTTAAATGGTTCTATTAATCTTTTCTCATGTATTCAAAACACAAATGTGCTTTTAAAGATAAATGATTAAAAATATTATTTTAAGACTTTCTGTTTGATATTTATCTAGTACCAATTATTCCATAACTGTATATAGTGAAACTCTAGACATTTTCTTCCTGCTATAAACAAAACTCATATTATTAATTTATGTACTATTGATGGAGGCTTATACAAACTTTGTTTACATAATCTACATTTAAAATCTGTGATATATTAAAAAAGGTTAATTTTCAAAATCCCAGTCTACTAAATTCCACCTTTCTGTTTCAACGGATTCATTTTGCTTTGACCTCAAGGGGTTTTATTCCAACCAAGATACAGATTTCCTCCTCCATGCAAAAACAGAAGGTTCCTCTGAAACCTTTTGTAAGCCAAAATTGTGTAAAGTGAAGATGGAATTACCATTAATTTGTATGGGAAAAATTTTTGAGAGTTCCCATACCCAAAAAATAACCCACTAAATCACATCAAATATCACCTAAAACCTAAACTAACATTAATTGATAGTTAATGGAGCTCTGCTAGTGCAGTTGTTAAAGCATTTGGCTGCTAACCAAAATGTTGGTGGTTTGAACCCATCAGCTGCTTCATGAGAGAAAGATGGGGCAGTCTGCTTCCTTGAAGATTTACACAGCCTTGGAAAACGATGGGACAGTTCTACTCTGTTGCTTTGAGTTGGAATTGACTTGATGGCAGTGGGTTCAGTAGTGCCCATAGACACAGTTCAGGGTGTAGTGCTCATAGACACAGTTCGAAGTTATGGTGGCTTGAGGCTGAGATGCTGAGTGTAGTTCTGGGGAAGGAGCTTGAAAATAACAGGGCAGTGCACCCACCTACTCTACGGAGATGCACCCTTTGGAGCAGTTGGCCATGGGGCTCCAGAGGGGCAGCATTCACATGGAGGGAAAGCTGGACAGACAGGAGTGCATAACTAAGAAGTTCACAGGGAAGGGAGAGGAGGAGAGTGGGCTTAGGGTTGGGGATGTAAATCCGAGAGTGAAACCAAATGTACACAAACTGTTGAATGTAAAACAAATTCTGCTCTGTAAATTTGCACCCAAAGCACAATAAAACAAACAAAACAAAACAAAACAAAACAAAAACACCATTCTCGCTATTCTAGGTCCATGCTGCCTCTTTAATGGCTTGCTGCAAAACATGCTGCACGCTAATTTCTCATTTGGATGTTTTTTGTAAAAGTGCAAATCACCTTTGGATTTATTTTGGTTGGTGAAAGCAAATACTAATGTAAGTTTTTGTGTAAAAGCAAAGTGGCATAAAGTGAGCTTCTGAAAAGTGAGGGATACCTATAATCGAAATAAGTTAGAGTGATACATACCTGTTACTGTTCAGTTGATTTTGATGCATAGTGACCCTATAAGACAGATTAGAACCTCCCCATAGAGTGTCTAAGACTGTAGTATTTATGGAAGCAGGCTGCCACATCTTTTTTCCATGAGGCAGCTGGTAGGTTCCAACCACTGACCTCTCGATTAGCAGCTGAGCACTGAACCCCTGTGCCACCAGGACTCCTTCGAATGATACATAGCCGGGTGTTAATTAAAATCATTTAAAAATAAGCCACCTTTCCCATTTCTACAGAAAAACTGTTCTCATTTCTGAGTTTACTGGTGTCTAATACTACATCCTACATACTCTGCATGATATTCTTATAATACACCATGCATCAAATTACACAATCTTGAACCACAATCTGGTTCAAGTAGACTTTTTCAGATTTTGACCAAATTAAACGTACATTAAATTATATTGTTAAGCACAAAGGAAAAATGAGTTTTCTATGTATTTAGTAAAATGCACAAACCTGTTGGGTTCAGTAAATGAGACATTTCTTTAACATTTTAAGTGAATGATATTCTGAAAATTAATCCTCTATATGAAAAGCTGATTTATTCCAGATTGACTTTGAGATATAGAGAAGTACTACATATGCTGGAGTAGTTGCAAAATAATTATTTGACTTTGTCTTTCCTCAGCCCTAACTTAAAATTACCCTCATCTTCTTAGACTGAACCTATTCTGGTAAGAATTGCTCCATAGAAAAACTCATGGGAATTTGTTTCAAATTCAAAGCCCCCAAATTGCATCAGGTTTCTTATCTTGATAGTTAAATCCTATAGAACAGGTCTGTGTCTGTGCTTTTCATTGGGTGGTAATTTAGTAAAACCTATCAGTAAATGTTTGTTTTCTTTTAATCTTCTACATGACAAAGGCTGTTGGGCCATGTGGTTGATGACTGTTTTAATGTAGATTGTTTAGTGCTTGAATCATTTCTTATTGAGGGTAATAAATTAGGTGATAAATGAAGTGCTCAGGACAGTGAATTTATTAGTACTAAGAAAACTAATTTAATATACTGTATTGGTAGACATACTTTTTGGATAGAAGTGAATTCATCAGAATGTCTTACCTGAATTTGAGAATTTTTTATTTTGTTGGAGTTGGGTTTTTCCTATTGACCTTATCTAGTGTGTTGTTATTGTGTGCCATCAGGTTGATTCCTACTCATAAGACACTATATGATAGTGTAGAATTGCCCTGTAGAGATTCATAGGCTGTAATCTTTAACAGAGCTTATTGTCTTATCTTTCTCCCATGGAGCCACTGCTTGTGTTTGAACCACTGACCTTTTAGCTGAGCTGCTTAACTGTTGAGCAACCAGGAGAGGGGGCTCAAAACATCCAGCAAAAGGGCTTTTGGATATATGTTGCTGCTGTTGTTGTTATGTGCTGTCAAGTCAGCTCCGACTCATAGTGACCCTGTGTACAACATTCTGAAACACTGCCTGGTCCTGCACCAAACTCACAGTGCTTGCTATCCCTGAGGCCATTGTTGCAACCACTATGTCTCTGTCTCATTGAGGGCCTTCCTCTTTTTGCTGACCCTCCACTTTACCAAGCATGTTATGCTTCTCCAGAGAATGGTCCCTTCTGACAATATGACCAAAGTTGGTGAGAGGAAGTGTGGCCATTCTCCCTTCCAAGGAGTATTCTGGCTGCACTTCTTCCAGGACAGATTTGTTAGTTCTTCTGGCAGTCCATGGTACTTTCAGTATTCTCCAACACCACAACTGAAAAGCATCAGTTCTTCTTTGGTCTTCCTTATTCACTGTCCAGCTTTCACGTGCATATGAGGCAATTGAAAACATAATGGTTTGGTGTTCAAAGAGACATCTTTGCTCTTCAGCACTTTAAAGAGGTCTTTTGCAGCAGATTTGCCCAGTGCAATATGTCATGTGATTTATAGACTGCTGCTTTCATTGATGTTGATTGTGGAAACAAGTAATATGAAATCATTGACTACTTCAATCTTTTCTCCATTTATTATGATGCTGCTTATTGATCCACTTGTGAGGATTTTCATTTTATTTATGTTAAGGTATAATCTATATCCCCTTATTCCTTTAAAGATCAAAGCAATGAACTACCAGCAGGGGGCTAGTCTGTGCTATTAGCCTGGGGTCTCTACCTACCCTGGAGCTATAGAAGTGCTTGTGCACATTCAAGTTTAGGAGACAAATAGAATCATCAAAGCTTCCATTTCAACTTACACTGAACTAAGAGGGTGAGTTTGTTTTTTGCCACTTGTGTGATACTACTGGAAATTAACTGGGAATTTAGGCAAAGTCTTGAGAAAATGATGTTAATGTAGATTATAATCCATAATATTCCATCCCTCCACCCTTTTACTTATTCCTCCCGGGTAGATTCTGTATACATCATCCGTTGGGAATCATTGTTTTCTTAACTATGTGTGACTTGCAAATAATATTTATTTTCACCAAGATAAGTATTTGATTGTGATTTATGAGTACAGATGAGAAAAATTATCTTAAAGAGTTTGGGAGATTCAACTGGCAGAGCAAGAGTTGTTTGGGTTTGTTGTTGTTTTTTTGTTAGGTACTGTCATGTCATCTCGGACTCATAGTGACCCTATGTACAGTAGAACAAAACACAGCCTGGTCCTGTGCCAGCCCCATGATCCTTGCTATACCTGAGCCCATCATTATAGTCACTGTGTCAATCCATCTTGTTAAGGGCCTTCCCCTTTTTCATTGACCCTCTAATTTACCAAGCATGGTATCATTCTTCACGAAATGGTCCCTTCTTAAAACCTGACCAAAATAGGTGAGACCAAGTCTGGCCATTCTCACTTCCAAGGAGCATTTTAGCTGCACTTCTTCTGGACAGATTTGTTAGATTTTTTAGCAGTCCATGGTACTTTCAGATTTTTTGCCAACACCACAACTCAAAAGCATCAACTCTTCTTTGATCTTTCTTATTCATTGTCTAGCTCTCACATGCATATGAAATGATTGAAAATACCATGGCTTATGTCAGGTGCACCTTAGTCTTCAAGGAAATATCTTTGCTCTTCAGCACTTGAAAGAGGTCTTTTGCAGCAGATTTGCCCAATGCTATACATCCTCTGATGTCCTGACTGCTTCTTCCATTGGTATTGATTGTAGAACCAAGTAATATGAAATCTTTGACAACTTCAAACTTTTCTCCATTTATCATGATGCTGTTTATTGGTCCAGTTGTGAGGATTTTCGTTTTCTTTATGTTGAGGTATAATCCATACTGCAGACTGTAGTCTTCAATCTTCCTCAGTAAGTGCTTCAAGTCATCTTCACTTTCAGCAAAGTGTTTCATTGCGTATCGCAGGTTGTTAATGAGTCTTCCTCCAATCCTGATGCCACGTTCTTCTTCATATAGTCCAGCTTCTCTGATTATTTGCTCAACATACAGATTGAATAAGTGTAGTGAATGGATACAACCCTGACACATTCCCTCCTTGATTTTAAACCATGCAATATCCCATTGTTCTGCTCGAATGATAACCTTCTGGTCTATGTATAGGTTCCTCATGAGTACAATTAAGTGTTCTGGAATTCTCATTCTTCTCAATGTTACCCATAATTTGTTATGATCCACGAAATCAAATGCTTTTTGCATAGTCAGTAAAACACAAGTAAATATCTTTTTGGTATTCTTTGCTTTGAGCCAAGATCCATCAGTGATTATCCTTCATTCCACATCCTTTTCTGAATCCAGCTTGTATTTCTGGAAGTTCTCTGCCAATATATTGCTGCAACTGTTTTTGAATTATCCTCAGTAAGATTCCACTTGTGTGTGTGATATTAATGATATCAGTTGATAATTTCCATGTTCTGTGCGGTCACTTTTCTTAGGAATGGATACAAATATGGATCTCTCCCAGTCAGTTGGCCAGGTAGCTGTCTTCCAAATCTCTTGGTATAGCTGAGTGAGTGCCTCCAGTGTGACATTTGTTTGTTGAAACATCTCAATGGGTATTACCTCAATTCCTGCAGCCTTGTTTCACCTTTTCTTTCAGTGCAGCTTCAACTTCTTCCTTCAGTACTTTTGGTTCTTGATCATATGCCACCTCCTGAAGTGGATGAACATCAAACACATCTTTTTGGTACAGTGATTCTGTGTATTCCTTCCATCTTCTTTTGATGTTTCCTGCATCATTCAATATTTTTCCCATAAAATCTTTAAGTATTGCAACTCGAGGCTTAAATTTTTTCTTCAATTCTTTCAGCTTCAGAAATTCCGAACGTGTTCTACCCTTTTGGCTTTCCAACTCCATGTCTTTGCACATTTCATTATAATAATTGACTTTGTTTTCTCAAACTACTCTTTGAAAGATTCTGTTCAACTCTTTTATCTCATCATTTCTTCCATTTATTTTAGCTACTCTATGTTCAAGGGCAAGTTTCAGAATCTCTTCTGACATCCATTTTGGTCTTTTCTTCCTTTCCAGTCTTTTTAATGACCTTTTGCTTTCTTCATGGATTATGTTCTTGATGTCATCCCACAATTCCTCTGGTTTTTGGTCATTGGTGTTCAATGCATCAAATGTGTTCTAAAGATGGTCTCTAAATTCAGGAGGGATATATTCAAGGTCATATTTTGGCTCTTGTGGAATTGTATTATTTGTCTTCAACTTGAACTTGAACTTGCATGTGAGCAGTTGATAGTCTGCTTTGCAGTCAGCTCTTGGCCTTGTTTTGGCTGAAGACATTGAGGTTCTCCATTGCCTCTTTCCACAGATGTAGTCAGTCTGATTCCTGTGTACTCTACATGGTGAAGTCTATGCATAGCCACCATTTGTGTAGTTGAAAAAAGGTATTTGCAATGAATAAGTCACTGGTCTTGCAAAATCCTATCATGAGATCTCCAGCGTTATTTCTATCATCAAGGCCAAATTTTCCAATTACTGGTGATTCTTCTTTATTTTCAACTTTTGCATTCCAGTCACAAGTGATAATCACCACATCTTGATTGCATGTTCAGTCTGCAGAAGTTGGTAAAAATCTTCAATATCCTCATCTTTGGCTTCGATGGTTGCTGCTAAATTTGAATGATAGTAGTATTAACTGGCCTCCCTTATAGGCATATGGCTATTATCCTATCACTGACAGCATTGTACTTCAGGATAGATCTTGAAACATTCTTTGTGATGATGAATCCCATGCTGTTTCTCTTCAATTTGTCATTCTTGGCATAGTAGATCATGTAGTTGTCTGATCCAGAATGGCCAAAACTGGTCCATTTCCACTCACTAAAGCCTAGAATATCAATCTTTATGTGTTCTATTTCATTTTTGACAACTTCCAAGTTTCCTAAATTCATACTTCATACATTCCATGTTCCATTTATTATTGGATATTTGCATCTGTTTCTTCTCTTTCTGAGTCATGCAAATGGCGGTCTTCAAAGCTCTACTTTATCCCTATCATTAAGGTTGGCCCATATCATTAAGGTTGGCTCTATTCTTATCAAGCAGCTCTTTCCCAATTATATTTTGATTGCCTTTCAACCTTCTGGCATTGTATTGGACAGTGTTTCAGAGCTATTCTTAAAGTTGTCCAGTAATATATCAGACAGTGTTTCACTGCTAATCATAAGGTTTTCACTGGCCAATTCTTTGAGAAGTGGATGGCCTCTTCCTTCTTCTGAGTCTTCTCAGTCTGGAAGTTCTGCTGAAGCCCATCCACCATGGGCAACCCTGCTGGCATTTGAAACACCAGTGGCACAGCCTCCCGCCTCACAGCAACACACAAACCACCACAGTATGACAAACTGATAGACAAGTTTGTCTCCCTTAGCTATTCAGGCTGCCCACTGCCTGCCACTTTCTGCCTGGGGGCTCTCCCCTTACCTGTTCTTGTCGTCCACCCAGGCTGCTGCTTCCTGCATGGGAATTCTCCCTTTACCTCTACTGACCATCCACCCTGGCTGCTGTTTCCTGCTGGAGGCTCTCCCCTTACCTGTTCCGGCTGTTTGGGTTTATTTTATAAAAAATATCCATCAGAGGAGCTTATAGGATGAAATGAGTCATAAAGACCAGCAAAGACAGTATCTGTCCAAGCCAGTTAATGTCACTGGTCTCTTTGTGAAATGCAAGCATACTCTGTGTAACCTCTTTTTGAAGTAAAGATTTTAAGAGTGTCTGATTTCCTTTGATCAGAGTCTATGTTCACCAAGCAACCTTTGACTTTTATTTGCCATTATATATAAGTTTCCTGAATGTTGAATTTTACTGTTTATGTCATCATGGTAGTCTGGTCTACATACCAGTTTCATATAATAAATGAGTGAATTTTTACTCTAGTTTTATATGTCTTTTCCTATGAACTTGGTTAATGTGAGACAGTATGTGAAAGGCAGGCTTATTGTCATTGAGTTGAGAAAGCTAACTTTCATAGTTTGTAAGACTAGAGAACCAAATTTGGTTCACAATGTAGCATCAGGATAAAGCTTTAATGGACAGCCTTGAAAAAGAAAGCCAGCTATCTTCACTGACTTAATTTTACACTTTTAATTTGAAGCTAGCACCAGATTTGTGTTTTTTCTTTTATTATATTTTTGCTAAAAGGTAACACACCAAATTAAGTTACCATTTACTGATTACACACTGTTTGATGGCAGTGAGTTTGATTTAGAGTTTATATGCACTATTCAGTGACTTTGGTTTCATTTTTCATAATATATCAGCATTCTCATTATTTCCATTCTGGTTGTTCTGTTTCCATTAATCTAGCTTCCCTGATTCCCTCCATACTGTCTCATCTTTACTTCAGGGTAAATATTGACAGTTTGGTCTTATATAGATAATTATTTTAAGAAGCATAGTACTCACAGGTGATATTCTTTATTTCATGAGCCGTTCTATTATTTGGCTAAAAGGTGACTTCTGGGAGTGTCTTCAGTTCTAAGTTTAAATGATATCTCACTCAGGTCTATAGTATTGGGGGATCATTTTGTCTCTACTGGTCCAGTGCAACTGGCCTATTTATTTATTTATTTATTTATTTTTAAGGAATATGAGATTTGTTTTACATTTTTCTCCTTTTCTATCTGGGACCATCGATTGTGTCCCTGGCTAGAATGGTTGTTAGTGGTAGCTGCACACAATCTAGTTCTTCAGGTCTCAAGATGGATGAGGCCATGATTTGAGTATACTGTTAGTCCTGGTAGACTAGTTTTTCCTTTGAGTCTCGTTTCCTTCATTGTCTTTTGCTTCTGATGACTATAGACGAATAGTTGTATCTTAGATGGGCACTTGCCAGATTCATGTTTGAGATGACTAAATTTCTATGAAAATTTAGTCTTTGAACATCCATTCAATCCAACAAAACTTTAAAGATAATTACCATGTGGAGGTACAGTAAAAAGACAAAAAACTAAAACAAAAGTAACAATATCTTGCTTGCATAGAACTAAGAGTTAGTATTTTAAGAATACTGTAATATATAATATAATGTCCAGTACAATAAATTAAATGAGCAATAGTGAAGCAGGGTAAGAGGACAGAGAGTGAAGGTAAGTTTTATTTCAGAGACATTGGCCAGGGAAGACATTTCTACAGATGTGACATTTGAACAGAGACCTAAATGAGAGGAAAGAGCAAGCCAGGTGCATTTGGAGGGGGAACATTTCAGGCAGAGGGAATAAGTAGTGACAGGGTCCTGAGGAGAAAAGGTGATTTTGTGTACAAGGAATAACAAGGAGGCCCTATAACTGGACCAAATTGTATAGAGGAAGCCTGGTGCGAAATGAGATTGGTCAGACCATACAGAGCCTTGAAGTTAAACACACAGCCCTGGTTGACATAGTAGTTTCTCATTTAAATTGCTTTTTAAAAGGCTGCCCCATTATTGTTCAGTTAAAGTGAATAAATTAATAATAATGACTTCCAAATAGCATATATTAAGATTTGTATGGTGATATAGAGTTGGCAGTACCTATACTAGTACTCCATAATATTTGTCAAATTAATGCTGTGTTTCATTTGATTATCATGTAAAGTATGTGAGAGTGAGTCAGAACATAACCTACATAGCAATATTCAATAGAAATTAAGATTAAAGAGTAAATATTTAATCTTGAATTTCATTGACTGTGCTTAGATATGGGAAATAGTGAACAACACTTGGAATTCTACTGAAGAACTGTTTATAATTTTTGTTTATCCCAAGAAAGTATTAAAATATTACTTAAGTCTTAACATGAATGAGAGTTGAAATATTAAATTATTACAAAGTAAATGTAATTAAGTATAATTAGATTTAGACTGTTGTTGTTAGATGCTGTCGAATTGATTTTGACTCAAACTGACCCCATGTAACAGAGTACAATTGCTCCATAGGCTTTTCTAGGCTGTAATCTTTATAGGAGCAGATCACCAGGCATGTCTCCTGTGGAGACACTGGGTAAGTTCGAACTGCCAACCTTTTAGTTAACAGGCTGGTGCTTAACCCTTGAGCCAACAGCCATCACTGTGAACCTGTAAATGAGATTTATTCTCTCCTTTTGAAAATGTGTTATAATATTTGAACAGTGATGTCTTTTTTATAAAAATATTTTCACACATGTGATCTCATTTAATTTAATCTTCACAACAATATTTTGAAGAGGATACTGTTTATCCTCTTCATGGATATTCTCATACATTGAAGGAATATTTTCAGATTCAGATGTTAACAGTTTCCCTAAGATAACGTAAGGAAGTTAATGGAAGAGCTGAAACTCAAAAAATATGTTTTCCGTCTCCACAACTCCCATCTCTTCTACTATATTTCATTTCATTGTGACTTCTGTAAGATTCTCTTAGACAAGGCCTGATTGTAAACTGGCCACCATTAGTGAATTGACATTAGCTAAATATGATTATGTCTTAATGTTCCCTAAAAGGATTAGATTAGTTAAGACACACCAAAGGGAAAACCAATCATCTATTGAAATATGAATCTCTTGATTAGAACTGGAAATTATATACCGGTATTAGAATGTTCATCTGATCTTTTAAAAAATATGAATAGAGTAATTATTTCTTACTTGAGATAATAAGAAACTTCAGCAGGTCTAGTTTTGAGATGTTTTTGTCAAGTGCCAAAATGAAAATATAATCTATAAGGAACCTAGACTTCAGGAATTTCTAAGTACATTAGGAACTAATATATCTGTATTTTCTATTCCACATTTACTTTACTGCCTAAAGAAAACCATTAAATTCGTCAATGCTAAATTACCTTAAACTTGTAATGATAATAACTTGAACTGTGCTTTTGTTATCTAGTAAATCTGAAACTTAAGTTATAGTAGCTATATGATTTTCTCTGCCTGTAACATTAATAATATTATTTTTTTGAAATGTGAAATTTGTCCTTGCTTCCATAAAAATGGTAGCCTCCTTGGTGATAATTCCTGGAGGGCTCAACCATCTGAGATTTGTAATGAGCCACTAACTTATGGCAACAATTCTCCTACTGGACTTGGGGCATACTTGCCTTAGAATAATTACCTTATTATATTGAAATAGTAGTTTTTGTTGTTTCAGTTTTTGTCTCTCTCACATTACAACTGTGAGCATCTTGAAAATAAGAAGTTACTTTTTGTCTTGGTATCCTCAGGGACTAGCACAGCATCTTGCATCTATTAGGTTCTAAATAAATATTGAATGAATGAAGGAGTGAATGATTGACACTCATTTCTAGTTTGCGAACAGAGTAGACTTTTGTTTCATACTTTTATTAGTAATTTGAATGTTTGTCCTGAATATGCATCATTATCAAACAACAATAGATATTTTCACCTATTTGTTCCACTTGCTCCTCAGTGTACATGGACAACTGGTATATTCATAACTTTCATTCCTATGTTGTCTAAGTCTGCTAAAGAGGCAAGGAGGCCACATCTTCTGACCTCCTCTAACTGCACAAGAGGAAGACAGAATCACCATCAGTAGGTCCAAGGACTATTCCTGCGAGGCCAGACATGCTACCTCCCTCCAGCCCTTTCACCAACCCTGACACCAACTGTCCCTCCCAGTGTACCTACCACTTCTCTCCTGGGTTTGATAATTCACTGCAGTGGCCACACAGAACTCACAGATTACGGGGTTTATTAGGGAAGCACCAAGCTACAATTCAAGTACAGGAAAAATGCTCAGTCTTTCTCCCAGCCCACCGTCTCTCAGCCAACAGTCTCTCACGGTCTCTCTCCCAGCAGTGAATGTTCCTTGGTGTCTCACTCAGCAATGTGTGTCTCTTGCGTCTTTTTCCCAGCAGCACATGTCTCTCAGGAGCACATGTCTCTTTCAGCAGCACATCTTCTTCAACCAGCAGTCAGAAAAACCTCTGCCTCTAGGAGGCCTCCTTTGGATCCTGACAGAGTGGCCAAACTAGCCAATCATAGCATCAGAAATTTAAACACCTGAGAGAGAGCAAACCTCCCAGAACATTGCTTTGTGCCACTCCCAACAGAAATACCCCAGGTGGATAACTTTTACAATCAGGAGCTCCTCAGTTGCTCATAGCAAATTCCACCACAGGGTTTACAAAGACTTATGGCTAGAAAAGCCATACCAGGTAATTTATTACACCACAAGGTCTATTGCCAAATTGTTTTTCCTGATATTAAAATTTGATGGTCATAGATATTGGGCTGTAAATGGGCTTCAGAGAATCCATTGACCCACTGAAAAAGATCTAGAGTTAAAAAACCAAAAGGGAAGAACATGCCTGGCATTTCCCAAGCTGAAAAAACTGAAGAAAAAATTCAAGCCTCGAGTTGTAATATTGAAAGATTCCATGGACAAAATATTGAATGATGCAGGAAACATCAAAAGAAGATGGAAGGAATACACAGAGTCACTGTACCATAAAAGAATTGGTTGATGTTCATCCGTTTCAAGAGGTGGCATATGATCAAGAACCAATGGTACTGAAGGAAGAAGTTGAAGTGGCACTGAAGGAATTGGTGAAGAACGAGGCTCTAAGAATTGAGGGATTATCCATTGAGATGTTTCAACAAATGATGGCACACTGGAGGCACTAACTCAGCCATGCCTAGAGATTTGGAAAACAGCTACCTGACCAACTGACTGGTAGATATCCATATTTGTACCCATTCCAAAGAAAGGTGATATCCCATACAATGTGGAGATTATCAAATAATATCATTAATATCACAAGTAAAATCTTGCTGAAGATAATTCAAAAACGACTGCAGCAGTATATTGACAGAGAGCTACCAGAAATGCAAGCTGCATTCAGAAGAGGACATGGAAAAAGGGATATCATTGCTGTTATCACATGGATCTTGGCTCAAAACAAAACAAAACAAAACAAAAATACATATATATATTGTATATATATATGTGTGTGTATATATATATATTGTATATATATATATATGTTTACTTGTGCTTTATTGACTATGCAAAAGAATTTGATTGCGTGCATCATAACAAATTATGGGTAACATTGAGAAGAATGGGAATTCCAGAGCACTTCATTGTGCTCATGAGGAACATGTACATAGACTAGAAGGCTGTCATTTGAACAGAACAAGGGGATACTGCATGGTTTAAAATCAAGAAGGGAATGTGTCAGTATTGTATCCTTTCATGATACATAATTCAGTCTGTATGCTGAGCAAATTATCAGAGAAGCTGGACTATATGAAGAAGAACGTGGCATCAGGATTAGAGGAAGACTCATTAACAACCTGTGACATGCAGACGACACAACTTTGCTTGCTGAAAGTGAGGATGACTTGAAGTATTTACTGATGAAGATCAAAGACTATAGTCTGTGGTATGGATTACATCTCAAAATAAAGAAAACAAAAATCCTCACAACTGGATCAATAAGCAGGGTCATGATAAATGGAGAAAGGATTGAAATTGTCAAAGATTTCATATTACTTGGTTCCACAGTCAACACCAATGGAAGCAGCAGTCAAGACATGGGAGGATGTATGTTGTTGTTGTTACATGCTGTCGAGTCGGCCCCAACTCATAGCGACCCTTCCTTGGGTTTCCAAGGCAGTATCACTACAGAAGTAGATTGCCTCATCTTCTTTCAGAGGAGTGGGATCGAACCGCCAGCCTTCTTGTTAGCAGTCAAATACCTTAAGCACTAGGAGTTGTATAGCATTGGGCAAATCTGCTGTAAAAGACCCCTTTAAAATACTGAAGAACAAAGACATCTCTTTGAACGCTCAGGTGTGCCTAACCCAAGCCATAGTATTTTCTATCTCCTTATATGCGTGTGAAAGCTGGACATGAATAAGCAAGACTGAAGAAGAGTTATGCTTTTCAGTTGTGGTGTTGGTGAAGAATGCTGAAAGTACCATCGATTGCCAAAAGAACTAGAAAATCTGTCATGGAAGAAGTACAGCTAGAATACTCCTTGGAAGTGAGAATGGCTAGACTTCGTCTCACCTACTTTGATCACGTTGTAAGAAGGTACCATTCCCTGGAGAAGGATAGCATAGTTGGTAAAGTGGAGGGTCAATGAAAGAGGGGAAGGCCCTCAATGAACTGGATTGACACAGTGGCTGCGGTGATGGGCTCAGGTACAGCAAGGATTGTGAGGAGGCTGGCACAGGACTGGGCAGTGTTTCGTTCTGTTGTACATAGAGTCGCTATGAGTCAGAGCCAACTTGACAGTTGGCACCTGCCAACAACAAAATATTGTATATCTATGCATATGTATTATTTTTTTAATATTATTGTGATTTGGGTGAAAATTTACAGAGCAAATTCATCTTCCATTCAGTACTTAACATACACGTTGTCTTATGGCATTGATTGTAATCTCCCACAATGCCACAGTTCTCCTCCCACTTTCTCCCCATAGCTACCTCTTTTGTGTGTCCCTCCCTCCCATGCACTCCTGCCCCCTGAGCTGTCTCCCTGTGTATACATAGCCCATCTATTCTCCCCTGATTGATGTCTCCAAGAAGTGTATCTATCTAATGTAAATGTTCAGCTCCTATGCTTGTCTTTTGTTTGGTTGAAAGCCACAGGAGTGGGTTCAATTCCAGACCTGAAGGGCAGCTAGGGGCCATAGTCAAAGGGGTTCCACCAGGCTGTATCAGGCCAGCAAACTGGTCCTTTTTTTTTCCTTTTTTTTTTTTTTTATGATTTTGAGTTTTGTTCCACATTTTTCTTCTACTCTATCCAGTATGTCCTACAAAGATCCCTCACTGAGTGGTTGACAGTGGTAGCCAGGCACCATCTTGTTCTTCTGGTTTCATAGTCATATAGGCTGAGGATCGCATGGTATACCAGTCACTTGGACTAATTGTTTCCAGGCTTCTTTGATTTTCTTCATTCTTCTTTGCTCTGGTTGAGGAGAGACCCACTGTTGCAACTAGATGGCTGCTTGCAAGCTTTTAAAATCCCAGTGGCTACTCACCAAAGTATTATGTGGGACATTGTGTGTATGTATTATTTGTGAATATTTAATTTTTTAAGGGGAAAGAAGTGTGGTTTTCATTATTTTCAAAAAGGTCTTAATACTAAGCAATTATAAAAATCCTTTTTCTTTTCTTCATAAAGACCACAGTTATTACTCATAAGAAATCACCTTGAAAACATGAACAATGAATATTTCTCAGCTTGACTCATAAATTCTGATTCATAAGAATTGAGATGGAGTTAATGAATTCTCCTCTTCTTCTTCCTTCTCCAATTTTGAAAGCCTTCTGTTTGATCAATGTGTTAAGTGATTTACATGCACTATTTCATTTATTCCTGTTGACCACCCTAAAAGATAGATATATTTCACTTAACAGAAACTAAGTTAACTTGCCTAAGGACACATAACTAGAACAAAAAAATAAACCTATTGTTGCTGAGTCAATTCTGACTCATACCGACCCTATGGGACAGATAACTGTTTCATAGGGTTTCCAAGACTGTAATCTTTATGGAAACAGACTGTCTTTTTTTTCTCTCATGGAGTAGCTTGTGGGTTCGAACCATGGACCTTTTTGTTAGCAGCCAAGTGCTTTAACCATTGTGCCATCAGGACTCCTTAAGGACACATAACTAGTATGCAGTAAAGCTAAGGTTAGAGGCTCAGTCTTTTTTTTTTTTTTTCCAGACTTAATTTTAGAGCAGTTTTACGTTTACAGATATGTGTGAAAAAGTGTAGAGAGTTCCCATATGTTCTGGTCTCCCCACTCCTGCTGTTAACATCTTGCGTTCCTGCAGTACATTTGTTACAACTGATGAACCAATATCATAAAGCCCATAGTTTTAGCTTAGGCTTCACAATTTGTGTTCTACAGTTTATGGAATTTCACAAATGCATAATGTACAGTGTCCACCATTAACTAACCAGTTGGCATTGCATTGATTCTGACTCATGGTCACCTGATGTGTGTCAGTGTATAACTGTGTTTCATAGGGTTTTTAATGGCTGATTTTTTAGAAGTAGATTGCCAGGCCTTTCCTTTGAGGTGCCTCTGTGTGTACCTGAATCTGTAACTTTTTGGTTAGCTGCTGATCAAAATAACTCTTTGTACCACCTGGGCTCCTGTCAACCATTGCAATGTACAGAATATTTGCACTGCCCTCAAAATGCCCTGTGCTTCATCTATATTTATCCACCTTCCCCTCAAAGCTATGGCAGTCACTGATCTTTTACTGTCTCTATAGCCAGAATTTCATATGCTTGGAATATATAGTATGTAGCTTTTTCAGATTGGCTTTTTTCAGTTAGCAATATGCATTTAAGTTTCCTTTATACTCATTTGTAGTTTAATAGCTATTCTTTATATTGCTGAATAATACTCCTTTGTATGAATGCACCACAATTTGAGTATCCATTTACCTTTTGAAGGGCATCTTGGCTGCTAATAGTTTTTGGCAATTATGAATAAGTTTGCTGTGAACATTCATGTGCAGGTTTTCATGTAGACATTTATTTTCATCTCATTTGGATAAATAACTTGGAGAACAATTGCTGCCATGTATGGTAAGCCTATGTTTAGCTTTCTAAGAAACTGCCAGACTGCCTTCCTAAGTGACTGTACTGTTTTGCATTCCCACCAGCAGTGATTGAGAGTTTCTGTTACTTCACATCTTTGCCAGCATTTGATGTCAATGTTTTTGGATTTTATCCATTCTCATATGTATGTATGTATTTTTTGTTATTTTAATTTGCAACTTCCTAATGACATATGGAAAAGGAGCACTAATGATGCAGTGGTTCAAATCCACCAGCTGTTCCATGGGAGAAAGATGTGCCAGCCTGCTTCCATAAAGATTTACAGCCTTGGAAATCCTATGAGGCATTTCCACTCTGTCCTGTAGGGTCATTATGAGTTGGAATTGATTTGATGGCAGTGGGTTTGATTTGGTTTAATAACATATGGAGCCCTGGTGGCACAGTTGTTAAAGCACTTGGCTGCTAACTGAAAAGTCGGTATGGTAAAGACATGTGATGTCGAGCATCTTTTCATGTGCTTTATTTGCCATCTCTATATCATCTTTGCTGAGGTATCAGTTCAGATCTTTTGCCCATTTTGTAATTGGGTTGTTTGTTTTCTTATCGTTGATTTCTGAGAGTTCTTTTGTATCTGGGACACAGTCTTTTATCAGATAAATGTTTTGCAAATATTTTCTCCCAGGCTGTGGCTTGTAATTTCATTCTTCTAATCGTAGTTTTAGTTATTTTGTCTTTATCTGGAAATTTTTACTCATTTCAAAAAAAGTCTAAAGGTAATAAACTCATAGACATCTCTTCTATAGAATTAATTCCTTTTTCTTTTCTATTTTTTCCATCAGATTTTTAGCAAATTTAGGTCTTGTCTTGCTTATCTTTATATTTCTCATGCTTAGTATGATTCCTAAAATGTAGATTTTTTCAAAAAATTGGTTTGCATTGAAATTTAATTGAACTTTTGTTGCTAGTAATTGAGACTTAAGTTTTAGTAAATATGTCATTAATTCTCTGTGGGCTTAACAATATACAACTCAGTTTCCTTATTTATTACAATTAATTTTCAAATTGATTATATTTAGATTATTTTGTTCTCATTATTTTGATTATTTCATAAAAGAAATGCAGATATTAAGCCCTATGGAAATATCAGTATATTCTTTTATTTAATAATGTAATTTTCTCACTTTTTCTTCTTTCCAATTTCATTCAACATACGAATCAGTAGATGTTTTGTTGCATTTTGTTATTATGTGGTGCAGTTTAAGCAATGATGTTACTTAAATTTCTCAGCACTGAGAAATCTCATGTTAGTTTGCTTTCATATTGCTGCTGATATGCTATTCATAGCTATATTATAATTTTATATAATCCTTAACACAGATGAGCTATAAAATGCTATACTATCACAGTTGATACTCTATACCTCCCTTCACCCATGGGGGACTCATTTGGCAGGAGGCCACCAAAACCAGTTCTTTTGATGCTTAGTTTCCAGTTTCAACTTTAATTGCTGCCAAAATCAGAACACTTGGGGAATTTAATTGCTCATTATATTTGTCACGGTGGCATCACAGACCCAAATAAAGACTGTTGCATTCAAAATATTTATGTGGATTAATTTGGTCTAAACGTGTATGTTGGATTTGTTATTTTTCTACATTGTGAAGTATAGCACAAGGAGATCTGGTGGTGCAGTGGATAAGGCATTTGGCTGCTAACCAGAAGATCGGTGGTTCAAACCCACCAGCTGCTGCATGGGAGGAAGATGAGGCAATCTACTTCCGTAAAAATTTACAGCCTTGGAAACCCTATGAGGGCTGCTATGAGTTGGAATCAACTCGATGGCAGTGGGCAAATGTATAGGACATCCAGGCAGAAATGAGAATCCTGTATAGGGTGCAGCTTCTGAGCATGTGCCCTACATGTCTCTACTAGTAAAATATTATCCAGTCAGTCCAGCACCTAAACTGAACTCTGACTAGAAAAAGCTCTTAATTCAGAACATTATTATATTCACTCACTCTATTTTGTTTACTGTTGAGAAGGAGTTTTGTGTAGAGTTCGAGTGTGGCTCTAGGACTCGACTTAAAACCTGGAAATCAGTTGCTGTTGAATCAATTCTGACTTATGACAACCCCATACGTGGATGGAATAGGATTGTACTCCATAAAGGTTTCAATTACTACCTTTTCAGAAGAAAATCACTACGCTTTTCTGCCAAGATGCCTCTGGTGGATTTGAATCACCAACTTTTCCACCAACCTTTTGATTACCAGTGAATCATTTGCCCCACCAATGGGCTCCTTGGGACCAGACTAAGCAAACAACAACCTAAACTTGTTGCTGTCAGGTTGATTCTGACCCTATAGAACACAGTAGAACTGCCCAGTAGGGTTTCCAAGACCTTAAATCTTTTACAAAAACAGACTACCACATCTTTCTCCCATGCAATGGCTGGTGGGTTTGAATCACTGATGTTTTGTTAGCAGCCAAGGATTTTAACCACTGTACCACCATGGCTCCTGGGACTAGACTACTTGGGTTTAAATTCCTGCTTTATCCCTTACTGGATGTATGATCCTGGGTGAGTTATCTTAATTTCCTTGTGCCTATTCCCTCTTTCGTGAAAAAGGGATACTGCTTGTGTACATCTTATGGTTGTTGTGCACGTTAAATGGATAAGACTCCCAGAAGAGTGCCGTTAGAACACACAAAGTGAGGACACAAGGTTAGCTATTTTTATTGTAAGTGATCCTTATATTCTACAAAACCATAAAGTATACTAAGATTGCTGATAAAAACATTCCATTTTTTTCACTAATTGTTGTTAGGTGCTGCTGGTTCAACTCCTAGTTATCCTGTGTGCAACACAACCATGCCTGGTCCTGCACCATCCTCACAGTCATAGCTGTGTTTGAGCCATTGTTGCAGTCACTCTGTCAGTCCATCTTATGGAGGGTCTTCATCTTTTTTGCTGAACTTTCCCAAGTGTGATATCCTTTTTTACAGACTGGTCCTTCCTGAAGATGAAGTCTCACCTTCCTCTCTTTGAAGGAGCACTCTGGCTGTATATCTTCCAAGACAGATTTGTTCATTTTTCTGGCAGTCTATTTTATATTCAATGCTCTTCACTAACACCATAATTCAATGCATAAATTCTTCAAGATAAAAGTTATATATTTCCTTTTTGGTACTTTTATATCTTGTTCTTCAAAAATAGAAATCTTGGGCTTGCTTTCTATTTTAGGGCCTAGAAATAATTTTGGTCAGTGTAACAAACTGTTTAAATGCTTACAATACTTATTTTCCTTTATCCTTCTATTGTTGTGCTTGAAGAAGATTCAAGGAGTATAAAACACAGAGAATTCTTTCCTTCTTCTGTTACGCAATCTAATGTGCTCAAATCAGGTTCCCATTTCACCTGATGGCAGAAAATTTAATTTTAGGTAATTCTAGATAAAGTCACTTCTGAAGTTAAGGGATTTCCTCCTTTAAATGGAGGAACTCCTTCAGGTGTCTGGAGCATATTCTCCGCTAGCACTGAGGAATTTGACTCTTCTCAGTTCCTAGAGGTACAGTGAGCTCAATGGGGTCACTTCAGGCCTTCTGTGTTTAATTTTTCTCTGTCTTCTGTGTCCAAGAGAACACTTTTATCTTCTCTTGCTGTGGCTGGCAAAGCTGTAAAACAGTCTTCCAACTCTACAGTTTGTCTAGAGCTAGGCCTTAAGAAGAGCAAAATGTAATAATCCTTGTATTAATTTCTCCTGTAATGTCTTGTATTAACTTGCTGTCCTGCAGTCATTGTGGCCAAGATAATGTATAAAATTGTGAGAGGACTGATGAGGAAGAAGAAGGTAATAAGGGGTTACAGGAAGCAAAAGGAGAAAATGAAAAAAATTACATGTATTCTTTCTTTATGTGCTCAGTCTGCCACATTGTGACAGATATAAAAGGGTGGAAATGCATGATTATAGCAACACCCAGATCAGTGAGAGATTCCTCATATTATCCATGTACTTTTTTAAAGTATAAATCTGAAAAGTGAAGGTTCTTCAAATTTGTGGTTCTTAAATGGTTTCCTATACATGTATTTTAATATAAATTTGACTTTTCTAAAAATCTATCACATTAACGTACATTTTCTGAAAGATTTATGAATTATTAGAAATAACATTGTCTATTTTTTTTTTTTAATTTGTTACATAGTATTCCAGTTTTTCCCATGGGACTTACACGTGACTAATGGGATGAGCAGAGATTTTTGAGGGCTCCATCTGTGTTTACTTTTGATTCCAAATTACCATGTTGTACTGTTGTAGTAGGCGGCATGAAGTCTTTGCTCTCTGTGACTTTCTTTTGCCATGGGTATTATTGCTCTAGTCTAGGGAGTAACTTTAAATGACTAAACTAGATCTTAAAATTCCTACTTAATTACATTAGTGCAATTATCAGGCTCTTTCATTGGTATTAATGATTAAAACACACATTCCCTTTAGCAGTGTGAATCTTAAAGACATTACTCTGGCTCAAAACGTTTGTTTTTAAATAAAGAAATTCAGATATAGAGATATTTGATTTTGTTAATTCCTGTTGGTAAATGCAGTTTCTAAAATGTTCTTAGAAGCCAACTAAACAAACAAAATAGAAATATCCTTGAAGATGCTCAGATTTACAAGTTTTCCCTGCTATCCACAAGTAGAATGTTCCTATGAAACTTTTCATAAGTTGAAATGGTGTAAAGCAAAGAAGCAATTACCATTAATTTATATGGAAAACTCTTTGAGAGTTCCCAGATTCAAAAACTACTGTACCAAATCATACCAAATGTGGTAGTTAAGGTTGTGTGTCAGCTTGGCTGGACCATGATTTTGAGTGGCTTGGCAGCTAGATAAAGTTATTCCCCATGATGAGATTGGAATCTGCTATGATCCACTCATTAGTTGAAGGGGGGTAGCCTTCAGGGTGTGTGATTTGCTTCCTGAATATATGGAGAATCTTTAGAAAAGGTCTCTAGCTTTTTGCTCATTTTTGGGTTCCATGTTAGGCCAGTCTTCATCTCCAGTTCCTTGATTTGATTCAGTGGGCTTCATTGTTGCCTGCTGATCTTGAGATCGCTGTCTTCACAGCCTGTGACCCAACAACCTGTTATAGTGCCTGCCAATCTTGAGTTCATCAGCCTTGGTATCTGTGTAGGTCAGGAGAAGCCTCCAGCTTGCCCCTCGAATGGGCACTCTGAATTTGGATATTTAGCCCAGTGTTCCCCTAAGCTTGCATTCTGAATTCGTACTTCCAGCCTCCTAAACTCAGCATAGTGCCTAAGGCACTTGACTGCTAACCAGAAGGCTGGCGGTTCAAACCCACCAGCCACTCCTCGGAAGGAAGGGGACAATCTACTTCCATAGAGATACTGCCTTGGAAACCCAAGGAGGGGTTGCTATGAGTTGGATCTGACTTGACAACACATAACAGCAACAACAACAACAAACTGTAAGAGAAAAAAATTGTTTATTAAAGCCATCCACTTGTAGTATTTCTGTTACAGTAGCACTAGAGAACCAAGAGACCAAATAACACATAAAATCAAAAATGGCAGTAACATAGTGTTCATAGACACAACTCAAAGCTATGGGGGCTTGATGCTGAGATGCTGAGTATAATTCCTGGGGAAAGGAGCTTGGTGAGGCCACTCTTGCTACTTGGGGTGCACACAGCCTCTTTAACAGCTCACTGCAAAACAAGTGCTGAATGCTAGTTTCGTTTTTGCCATTTTTCATAAAAGTGAAAATCCTCTTTGGATTTGTTTCTGTTAGCAAGAATAGGTATTAATGTAGATCTTCCATAATGGCGTAAAGTGAAGTTTTGAAAAGTGGAAGATAACTGTATTCCTATTAAATGACTCCCTTTAGGAAAGACAACATGAATTTCTATATTATCATTATCCATTTATCTATCATCTATTCTATCTATCTATTTACCTATCTATCTAACATGACCTTACTTGCTAAAAGTGAAGAGGACTTAAAACATTACCGATGAAAATCAAAGACTACAGACTTCAATATGTGTCACACCACAACAGAAAAAAGAGAAATTTTCACAACTGGATTAATCAGAAACATCATAGTAAATGGAGAAAATATTGAAGTTGTCAAGGATTTCATTTTACCTGGATACACAATCAACATCCATGGAAGCAGCAGTTGAGAAATCAGATGACACATTGCACTGGGCAAATATGTTGCAAAACACTTAAACACTTAAAAGTGTACTTAAAAGTGTTACAGAGGCAAAGATATCACCTTAGGACTAAGGTGCAACTGACTCAAGCTGTGGTATTTTCTATCATGTCATATGCATTTGAAAGTTGGACAATGAATAAGTAAGACTGAAGAAAAATTGATACATTTGAATTATGGTTTTGACAAAGAATACTGAAAATACCATGGACTGCTAGAAGAATGAACAGATCTGTCTTAAAATAGTGCAGCCAGAATGCTGCATAGATGTGAGAATGCTTTTGTACTTTGGTCAAGTAATCAGGAGGGAGCAGTCCCTGGAGAAGGACATCATGCTTGGTAAAGTAGAGGGTCACTGAAAAAAGAGGAAAACCCTCAAAGGGATGGATTGACACAGTGGCTACAGCAATGGGCTCCAACATAGCAACCATTGTAGGAATGTGCAGGATGTGTATGGGGTCGCTATGAGTCAGAACCTATTTGACAGCACTTACAACAGCAACAACATCTATCTATCTCTCCATTTTGGAGATTTATGAATTATATCCTCATGCCAATTAAACAGAAACATGTATTCCACATTATGATTCATTAACTATCTGTGGGGAAACAATAAATTAAAGATAGATGTTGTTTTCCATATGTTGTTGTCAGATGCAATCAAGTAGGTTCTGACTCATAGTGACCCTATGGACAACAGAACAAAACACTGCCCAGTCTTGTGCCATCTTCACAATTGTTGTCATATTTGAGTTCGTTATTGAGCCACTGTGTCAGTTCACCTTGTTGAGTGAGGGTCTTCTCCCTTTTCGCTACTCTCTGCATTACTAAGCATGATATCCTTGTCTAGGGACTGCTCCTTCTTGATAGCATGACCAAATTACGAGAGATGAAGTCTGGCCATTCTTGCTTCTAAAGAGCATTATGGCTGTACTTCCAAGATAGATTGTTCATTGTTCTGACAGTCCATGGTATAATCAATATTTTTTGCCCATATCATAATTCAAAGTCATTAGTTCTTCTTTAGCCTTCCTTATTCATTGTCTAGCTTTCACAGTGCATAGGAGAAAATTGAAAATACCATGGCTTTTTCCATATGGAGAGACAGTAATCTAAGTTTTGAAAAAAAAATTACAAATCTTTCTTCCACCTTTTAATCTAAATGCAAGACTCTTAGCACTGATTCACCTAAATTGATGGGGTTTAGTCTAGGGCACACACTTACTACATAGTTGTAGGAAACGTTAGTGTAATTATAATGTATGACTACAGAGACGATATATATCACTTTTCATTGATGATTAAATTATTTAAAAAAAAAATAATAGAATTGGATTTAGGGTTAGATATCCTGAGTTTGAGAATTATTTCTAACACTAACAATAGTAACCACACCTTCTGGATGCATTTTAAGTGAAAATAATTTGAGATATATGATGGATGGTTGGAATGAATAATCCCTGTCAATAAATGTTTTTCCTTTTTTAATACTTTTAAGACTTTGTATTAAGTTGCATGTTGAATGTTACAAATAATTGCAATTTTATTACACGGCTTTCTTTTCATTTATTAATTCATATCCTCCCCAATACCAAACCAAACTCACTGCCATCGAGTTGATTCAACTCATAGCAACCCTTCCTTGGGTTTCTGAGGCAGTATCACTGTGGAAGTAGATTGCCCAGTCTTCCTTCCAAGGAGTGCCTGGTGGGTTTGAACAGCCAGCTTTCTGTTTAGCAGTCAAGTGCCTTTATTTGGTGGCATTATGCCACCAGAGCTCTTATCCTCCCTGATACTACTCCCCAATACCACTCTCTTGCAAAAGTAAGGAAAACAAACTGGCAATTGAAAACTTTTTTAGACAATTTGAAATAGTAAAGCTTTCCTGAACACATTGCTAAATAAGCAGAGAAAGCATATATCTTAGTCTGTGGAATGCCTATTTCATGGAAAAATGAAATATTTTGTAAAACTCATCATATTTTTATTACATTTGTGGTGTTAACATATTTTGTATACTCTTTTATAAAAACCAAAAGTAAAAATATTTTCCAAAACTTAAAAAAGAAGAAAGGACAAGGAAGAAGATAAATCCTAAAATTCTGCCCACTTATAGCAAATTTAGTAGCACATTGATACATATTTTAGTATCATGTTAGTATAAAATCACACTTATATATGGATTTTTTTGATGTGAAAAAGTAACATAAACTCAATATTTAAATTTGGAAAATGCCAAAATCTAAAAGAAATTCTTGTTTTTTCAATATTCTGAGAAAATTTGAATGAGTATTTTATTTCTAGTTATTGTTGGTTTTGCTTGTTTGTTTTCCATTATTTTAATCATATCATACAACATAGACAATTTATACTGTCTCTTTAAAAAATTACATACTGTCACGCACACATTGGCTTATTAAAAATCTGCTTAAACAGCATTTGTAATGAACACATTTGTTCTTGTTATGTGCTGTTGAGTCGGACCCGACTCATAGCGACCCCTTCTTGGGTTTCCAAGGCAGTATCACTACAGAAGTAGATTACCCCATCTTCCTTCTGAGGAGTGGCCAGTGGGTTTGAACCACCAGCCTTCTGGTTAGCAGTCAAGTGCCTTAGGCACTACACTACCAGAGCTCCCAATGAACACATACCATCTTTTATTTTGAAAGTACTCTATTTAACCATTCCCCTATTGAATAGTTAGTATTTCTTTTCCATTCCTACAATGAATATCTTTAAGCATAAATTTCTTTTAAAAAATCCATAAAAAATTTAAAAGAACACTATAATCTATAAATTGTTTTATACATCTAAAATGTAAAATTTATATTTCTTTCTGTCTGACTTCCACTATTAAGACAAAACAGGAAAGGACAACTCTGCTGTTTATTTATAGTTCCATACTCTAAGTGAACTTAATTAATTTTTATTCCAGCAGTATTGAAAAAGTGTTCTTCAAAGACCCACCAAACCCAAATATTATAGTTGCTCATCTTTTGCAATTATAATTGTAAAAATGTCATCCTTTAAAACTATTCACTGTAGAAAGGAAAAGTTCATAATTTAATTAATGAAGTGTCAAAAGCTTATCAGGATAAGTTGAATCAGTTCCAGAAATTAGATCTGTATAACAAAAGTCTAATAAGTAATAATAAAACAGCAGCTTTTAGCTAACATTTAGTATTTTGTATCAGACACTTTAATGTCTTTTATATTTGTTCTGTAATTTTAACTTTAGTGATGTGCAATTGCATTATAATTTCTTAACCAGAATTCAAATTCTAGAAAGGTTTCAGCCTTGGAAACCTTCTGGGGCATTGTTACTTTACTTTGTCCTACAAGGTCACTATGTGTTGGAACGGACTCGATGGCAGTGGGTTTTTTTGTTTGTTTGTTTTCTTTTTGTAATTATAACTCCATGTTAACAATATAAAGAACTGACCAACTGTTTTCTAAAGCAGCTGCATCATTTTATATTCCCACCAGCAATGTATGAGGGTTCCAAGTTCTCTACATACTTGATGACCTTTATTTTCCGTCTTTTGATCATAGCCATCTTAATAGACGTGACGTGGTATTTGATTTTGGTTTTGATTTGCATTATTCTAATGATGATTTGCATTGTTATTATTATTGCATTATTTGATTTGCATTATTCTAACTAACAATGTTGAATATTTTTAATGTCATTACTGGTTATTTGATATCCTGTTTGGAGAATTGTTTATTAATATACTTTACTCATTTTTAAATTGGATTTTGAGATGCAAGTATTCTTTATATATTTGAGAACCATTCTTTTATCAGTGTAATGGTTTCTACTATTCTGTAGGTTGCTTTTTCTTTTTCTTGTTGGTGACATTTTAAGCAAAAAATGTAGATTTTGATGAAGTCCAATTTATCTTTTTTTTTTTTTTTTTCCTTTTGTTGCTTACAGTTTTGGTATCACATTAAGAAACCATTGCCAGATCTAAGGGCATTAAAATTTACCTCATTATTTTCTAAGAGTTGTATAGTTTTCTCTCTTCCCTTAGGTTTGATCCATTTGGAATTAATTTTTATATACTGTATATATAATTCTCAAGGCAGACCTTCTTTACCTGTTAAGCTAAACTATTATTTGATTTTGCAAAAACTTCAGGGGATATTTTTGGTTGAAGATACAAAGATTATCTCAGAACAATAGTTTCAGGGCTTTATGCAGATCCCATGACTCCAGTACATCTAAATTCCATGAGAATTTGAAATTCTATTTTGTATTTTCTCCTTTTGGGTCAGGATTCTTCTATAGGATCTTTCATGCAAATTCTCAGTAATGGTAGCTGGGCACCATCCAGTTCTTCTGGTCTCATGGCAAAGGGGGCAGTTGTTCATGAAGGAAGTTAGCCTCACATTCTATTCCTCCTCCTGTTCTTGGTGTTCCTTCTTCTCGGTTTCTCAGATGAATAAGACCAATTGTTGCACCTTGGATGGCACTTTGCCGGCTTTTTAAGACCCCAGACACTATGCAAAATACTAGGAGGTAGAACCAGAGCACAAAACATGATATTAGTCCATTTAACAAATATATTTGTTAGATTTATTCCTAAGTATTTTAATTTTTTTAGATACTTTTTGTGAATACAATTTTATAAAATTTTCCTTTTGTTCACTGTAGTTTTGCCAATTTCTTAACTTCATATAAATGGAATGATTTTGACTGTTTGCTTTTTGTGTGTGTAAGTTTTGTTTAGCATTATGTCTGGGAAATATATCCTTTTTGTTGCATGTTGCTATAGTTTGCTACTTTTCATTTCCATGTAATTTTCCATGGTATCAATTTATCACAATTTATTTATATATATCATTTTGATTTGTTTTTGGCTTGTTTCACTTTAGGACTTACTTGAGTAGTGTTGAGATGAACATTCTTGAACATAACCTTTTTTAAAAGGAAAAAAGAAAACCGCAATATGCATTAAGTTTGGTTGTATTCCAAATTGTGTTCTTTTGGATGTGTTTGGGTACATTGCTAGGAACTACAAGGTCATAGGTACACACAAATGTTCAACATATTTATATACTGCCAAGCAGCTTTCCAAAGTCGTCGTACCAATTTATACTTCTACCAGCAGTATTTGAGAATTCCAATTGCCTGATATGCTAAAAAAAAAATTTTTATCATTGTTTCCATTTTTTGGCACTTTTGGATGTGTAGTCATACTTCATTCTGGTTTTTATTTGCATTTTCCTGATGACTTATGAAGTTTAGAATTTTTTTATTGGCTATGTGGATATTCTCTTTCATATAGTGTTACATAAAGAATCTTTTGCCTGTTTTCTATTGGCTTTTCTGTCTTCATATTAACTTGCATGACTCCTTTATTTATTACGCATGTAAATAATTTAGTGTGACACTCTCTCAGGTATAACAAACTAGTGGAACAAAATGGACTGAAGAAACAGACCCCTAGACCTACTGTAACTTGATTTATGAAAAATATTATTCTCTGTTGCACTGGGGAAATGATGATATACTCAATAAACCACACAAATTTAATTGATTGATTAACTATATTATGTGATCACTAACCTTACACCATACACAAATATCTATTCCTGATGTTCTCAGATCTAAATATGAAATGTAAAGTAATAACACTTTCTGAAGAAAACTTAAACTTATATTTAATACTCCTGAGGGAGATAAAGATTTCTTAAATAGAAGATGGAAAGTTCTAGTTATTAATAAAAAAAAATAACTGATAAATTTGGCCTTTAATTTTTAATTAAAATTAAAAAATTTCTCTTTATAAAAAACACTACTAAGAAAGTGAAGAAATAATACAGCTCAGAGCATGAGAAAATATTTGCAATGGATACATGCAACAGAGGAGTTCCATTTGGAAACCATTTTTTTAAAAAAATTCATTTTAGTAATAAAGTTTTTTATTATATAAATATATCTGTGTTAATAGGGTCATTATATTAATTCAGCCAAACTTGAAAACAGACCAAAGTGAAAATAGTTTGTATATCAATGTATTTTGGAATCAATTAGTTCTTCAATCCGTTGCTGAAGGGTTGATTCTGACACATAGCTATTGTGTAGGACAGAGTAGGACTGTCCAGATGCATAGGGTTTCCAAGGTTGTCTTTGTAGAAGTAATCAAGTAATTTTTACATATCTATAAATTATTAATCTGAATTCTAATTTTATAAAATCCAAATACTTATTCACAATTTGAACATATTAATGAATACCTTAATACTTAAAATATATTTAGATTTTACTTGTTCAATTAATCAAAACTCTAAATCTAATTATTTTATTACCTAAATATCACTACATTCTGCATAAAATCTAATGTGCCTAAAGATTCATATGGATACTTTTTTTTTAGTTTAAATTCTATATATTATGTTCCTAAAACTTATTTAAGCCATGTAAAATTAAGTGTGTTTTAAATAAAGACTTATATTTAAAATTGTAGTAAAATTAAACAGTCTTAGAAAATCCAATATAGTAATGCTATTAAATATATCAGGAAATGAAAGTATTTATGGTGCTTAAATTGTTTATGACATATTTCCTCAATCTTAATATTTTTTAAGATGATAATATAAGGTCATTTAATTGTAAGAATTGGATTTATTTTCAAATACCTATATGTGCAATTGGAAACAACATGAATACAATTGTAGTCATTTAAAGATCTGATTATAAAATTGTGATTTTGTGATTTTCCCACTTCCATTATAATTACACCTTGACTTTATCTTTTGTTCTTAGTAAATGCTAATTTATTTAGAACTAGATATTTGTCATAAAAGGATGGTTTAAAGGTTACTTTATTAACTTTTTCATTTGGATTTAAATTGGTTTTATACATGTGAGGTTATTTTAGAATACTAATTTTAGTCCATAGAACTCTAGAAGTTGTACAACTTTTAGATACTGTTTATTGCTTCTATTTTTCCCCTTTTGAAAAACTGAAGAAAAAGACTTTCATGACAGCTGTATCGTAAGACATTTTTATTTTGTTACTGCTGAGTTCACACTGTCAATTTTAATGAATCCTACCCAATTAAAGGGCTGTGCATATTTTTCATGAGTCCATAATCAATATAATCAATTATATTTTTACAGAACCATATAGATAGAATTTTATCACAGGATGTTAGAGGAGTAATGTAGTTTTTTTTTTTTTTTTTTTTAATATATTGCAGAATTGTGAGAAGCTGGAGAATAATTTTGATGACATCAAGCACACGACTCTTGGTGAGCGAGGAGCTCTCCGAGAAGCAGTGAGGTAAGTCTGGGTCACCATAGCAACAGTCACAGATGTGGTAAAGAAAAAGTCATTCTTCATTATTGGGGGAACAAATGAGTTCATTGCCACCATTCAGCTCTGTTCTCTAAGGTATTAATTTGTCAGTGGAGAGACTTCCCTTGAGGCTGTACTTTGGTTTTGAAGCTGCATAAATGTTAAGCCTCAGTGCACAGTAAAAAATGTAAATGTTTAATTTGTTACTTAAAATGCTTAAGGGGTGTCTTGTTTTATATTTATACTAAACTGTGTGATTGAATGAAAATATTGTTCCTCTAAATTCTGCATACATACATATATATGTGTGTGTGTGTGTGTGTGTGTATTACATTGTACTATGGTGGTTTAACTGAGTGGTATTTTTCCTCCTAATTAATATTTAATTAAAAAAGAGGTACTTAAAATTTCATCTTCTATTATATTTTATATCATTGTATTTTAAATGTGACTTACATTTTTAGACTATTATAAAGCATGTTGATGTAAATGAACTGTTTTTAAATACAGTGGTTTTTAATGAACCTGATACTTTTTTTTCACTTTTTCAAACATTACTATTTCTGAGTGTTTCTTTGAAATCTCCCCTCACTTAATGCCTTTTGAATAACATTTAGTGAAGCAATCTTTAAAATGGTTTGACCAGAATCAAAGACAACTTTTTAATATACATTCAAAATACATCAGGAATAAAACTTAGCATTGTTAGAGGTAGGAAACACCACCAAATGATGTTTATCATAAAAGTTCTGACCTTGATAATTTTCAGTTTCTTTGGGACTATTTCATATTTCTTTTAAAGAAATAGTACATTTACCTTTATTTAGTCTTTTAACTAGAATTGATTTTTAAAATACATTTTCTTCCATTTTAATGCCCATTTTTTTAGGATATTAAATCAAGGCTGAAAAAAATAAAAGAAAATATAAACCAAAGGTGCTTCCAAATGCGTAGTTTAGACATAATTTTGTTGTTACTAGCACACAGTTACCATATACCTTAGTTTAGAAGCTGCTCTCATTTAGTAACCTCCCTTTTACCATGCAAGCAGCAGGGGAATGTAATTAAATTTAATAGAAGCTGCCCTCATTTTGAAGCCACTTCTATTTAAAACCACAGGGGGAGGTAATTAAATTTAATAGAAACAGTAGCTTCTACACAAAGATACATGGTACTTCTGTATAGATGATTATGATGTCACAAAAAGGGGAATAATATATTACTAATACTGAGGAATTACCAGCTGGAGCAAGTGAGCCTATTTTATTGTTAATGTGTTTACTAATAAAAAAGAGGGACAAAATAAAACTGAGTACACTATGGAGAATTTGTATCTATATAAAAGGTAATCAGACATTCTCAGAAAGTTGAAGCTATTAGAAATAGTAGTAAATTAAAAATAAAGTGTAAAATGTATTGTGGAAAAAGGCCAGTGCAGAAATTTTTAATGAATTCTTGTTTGTCAGTCTAGTCTTTATTCTCTATCTAAAAACACCATGGTTACAAATTGAATACTTGTTTTTTGGATATATGCTGATTATAATAATTTTGAATATGTTAAAATTGCATACCAATATTTATTTAATAAGCTATAGTTATTCTCAGTAGTTTTATATCTATTCATTTTGAAGTAAACATACAGATACACAGGAAGACAAAGAGAATGCTACTCTTGAGCTTTGAATAAAAGAACTGAAGGCCAAAAACCATAGAAATAATTGTAAAGAGGCAATGTGAATGAAGATGAATGTTAGTGAGGGAAATATAATGAATAAGAAAAAGAACATGTAATCAGAATGGGAAATTTGATATCAAAAAACCAAATTTAATTATGGGAGAATTATGTATGAAGACATTATTAAATTCAGCCAAATTTTGTAATACTTACCATATTAGAACATATTCGGATGTCGTACTTTTAAAACAGTAGAAATGAACTGTTGTTGTTGTCGTTAAGTGCCATCGAGTCGTTTCCGACTCATAGCGACCCCATGCACAGCAGAACGAAACACTGCCCGATCCTGCGCCAGCCCCACAATCCCTGCTATACTTGAGCCCATCATGTCAGCCACCGTGTCAATCCATCTCCTTGAAGGCCTCCCCCTCTTTCGTCGACCCTCCACCCTACCAAGCATGACATCCTTCTCCAGGGAATGGTCCCTTCTGACAACATGACCAAAATAGGTGAGATGAAGTCTGGCCATTCTTGCTTCCAAGAAGCATTTCTGGTTGCACTTTCTCCAGGACAGATCTGTTAGTTCTTTTAGCAGTCCATGGTACTTTCAGCATTCTTCGCCAGCACCACAACTCAAAAGCATCAACTCTTCTTCGGTCTTCCTTATTCATTGTCCAGCTCTCACATGCATACCAGGCGATTGGAAATATCATGGCTTGTGTCAGGCGCATTTTAGTCCTCAATGAGATATCCTTGCTCCTCAGCACTTGAAACAGTACCTTCGCAGTTGACTTTCCCAATGCTACACGTTGTCTAATGTCCTGACTACTGCTTCCGTTGGCATCGATTGTAGAACCAAGCAACGTGAATTCTTTGACAACCTCAATCTTCTCTCCATTGATTGTGATGCTGCTCATTGGTCCAGTTGTGAGGATTTTTGTTTTCTTTATGTTGAGATGTAATCCATACTGCAGACTGTATTCTTCAACCTTCATCAGTAGGTGCCTTAAGTCATCCTCACTTTCAGCAAGCAAAGTTGTATCATCTGCATATCTCAGGTTGTTAGTGATTCTTCCTCCAATCCTGATACCACGTTTTTCTTCATATAGTCCAGCTTCTCGGATTATTTGCTCAGCATATAGATTGAATAAGTGTGGAGACAGAATACAACCCTGACGCACTCCTTTCTTGATTTTAAACCCACCTTATGAATAGCAAAGAAATGAACTAAGAAGAGTAAAACAATTATTACTTGGCTAGAGTAACCTTTCCACTACCATGTTATGAGATAAAGCAGTGGCCTAAATAATGTAACTCAGCATTTGATTATTTGGTTTTGAAATGTATGTTGTTTACGTAGGTAGCGTTTTATATTTACGTAACACACATACACACATATAATAATTGTTGTGAGTGGATTCACCAAATATGATTAAATAATAGTAAGTAAGGATCTCTGGTGGTGTAGTGCCTAAGGGATTTGGCTGCTAACCAGAAGGCTGGCAGTTCAAACGCACCAGCCACTCCTTGGAAGAAAGATTGGACAATCTACTCCATTAAGATTTACTACCTCTGAAATCTAAAGGGGGTCGCTATGAGTTAGAATCGACTCGATGGCAGTAAGTTTGGTTCTCTTAATAGCACTCAACAATTTAGTAGACTTTAGAAAATTCAACACATTCTTTTACAGATAATATTATAGAAATAAACAAAACTTTCAAAGCAGTATAACTAAAAAGATATGAGGAGTATGCATGAAGGGACAAAAATTGATTGCTTTCTCATCTATTACCAGTTTTTCCCTTATGTGAAAGATGGGTAGATCAAAGGAAACTACAGAGATGATAAGAAATTTGATCTAAGTTTGGAAGGATGGACTGTTTTGGAAGTAGAGGAAATAATATAGAGCAAAGACATGAGGGCCTGAAGATGAAAGATGCAATCAATCCAGGAACAGCAAATAGTTTAATGTGATGAAAAGCAAGTTTTTTCCAGCCTTTTGACTGTATGTTGAAACACATACACACACACACACACGCCCCTCACACAGGCTAATCTATCAGTAATATCTCTCATTATATGCCATGTATCCTTTGGAGAATATGAAGCAGTGTGAAATTAGTAGGCCTGCTGGGGGCCAGTTCAGAATTTCACAGTGATATGGAGGCAGCAGAAGACAGATATGGATAATTTACCAAAAACCTCAGTTAGTACAGGGGCTGGTCTTGGAAGGCAGACTGGAAATGTGTTTGTTGACATATTCTAGAAGCCAGTTACATAGAGTATATCATGTCATGATAATACATTTAAATAATTTTGGGCCATTAATACCATTTTTAAAGAAGGGAATAACAGGATTACATGTATGCACTATAAAGATAATTTTATAGCATTGTAGAATTTGAGTAAAAGAAGAAAGTACAAAGTAGGAAGAATTATTCACCTATGTAAATACTTAATGGATTACTGTAATATTACTGGTAGGTAATGAGAGTATAGATATAAATGAGACATTCCTTGTCCTCAAGAGTCAGGTGGAGGAGAAAGATTCAGAAATCAACTGCTTGATGTGAAGACCTAGAGCCTCAGTACTTGAGCCTTTGTCTGGTCCCACACACTTCATGATGGCTCTTCTCTTGGTCCACTGGCATGGTGTAACTTAGCTGTGGGAGCATTCCCTCTTCTTATTAGCTTGACCTCTGCAGGCCTCTGGCTTTCTCCAATAGACTGCAATGGGATTGTAATAAGATGTGTGTGTGTGGCAAGAAAAGGTTGGAGGTACCTCTATCCATTGTTCTGTGGCCTGTAAAGACTTCTCGAATAGCACTGTCCAAGTAGAATTTTCTGCAGTAGTAGAAATGTGGCAAGTGCAATTGGATAACTGATGTTTTAATTTTATTTAATTTAAATAGGTTCATGTGGTCCATGGCTATGTTTTGGACAGCAACAATCTAGAAGAATTCCCTACCCATGAATTTTTGTGGTGTTGAAGTGATACTTGGCTGTCTTGCATTGATAATGTCCTCATCAGTGGAGAGCCCAAAACCCCAAACAAATCAAACCCACTGCCATTGAGTCGATTCTGACTTATAACAACGCATAGAGTTTCCAAGTTTGTAAATCTTTATGGAAGCAGACTGCCTCATCTTTCTCCTACAGAGTGGCTGGTAGGTTTAAACTGCTGACTTTTTGCTCAGCAGCTGAATTCGTTAATCACTATGCCACCAGAGCTCCTTATAGAGAGATCAGCATAGGCTAAACCACATTCACACATGTCACACTCTGTATGAAACACATACATCACACTCTCAGTAAATGGAAGATACACAGTACAATAAGGTTGTAAAACCAAAACTATCAAGCATGATTTGATATAGAGAAGACAAAGTGACCATTTTTAACTAAAGGCCTGATTTATATCTAAAAAGCCCATGAAAATTACAACAGTGAAAGTAACACCCTAGCCATTAATAAGAACATTCAGTAATGTGGTCAATTTCAGGATAAATATGTAAATTCATGAGCAATTCTTTATATTACCTGCTACTAGTTGGTGGTTATAATTGATAATATTAGCAAAACTCATGTTGTTATGTTGTTATATGCCATCGAGTCGGCCCCGACTCACAGCGACCCCTCCTTGGGTTTCCGAGGCAGTATCACTACGGAAGTAGGATTGCCCAACCTTCCTTCCGAGGAGTGGCTGGTGGGTTTGAACTGCCAGCCTTCTGGTTAGCAGTCAAGTGCCTTAGACACTATGCTACCAGAGCTCAGGAATAATCTTTATAAGAAATATATGTCACTGAAATAAGTTAAACTTTAAAACTTTAAATTAGAAATTTAAGTGACAGTAATAGATGAAAAGTGTTAAACTATGTGCATAGAGAGTAAAGCTATGTTTGGAGGGGTTTGTTTGTGGGTACAGAGTAAAGGAGTCAGGTTAATACAACAGGTCTGGTTATCTTTGAAAATGACCATTTGGAAGAACATGGGGTATTTCAACAAGAAAAGCAACACATGTATTAGATATTGAAAGTTCTAAGTTTAAGCTTATTAGTGTAGAGAAAAAAAATTATCATTAAAAATTATGGCTCTGCCAAAAGAAAGAAATTGGCAGAGCAGTGGAATAGAATCCATAGTACCAACACATGTCCTATGAAGTACCCCAAATCATCAGTCATCATATTGAGTCACTGCATAGTACCAGAGACAATTATTTTCTTCTTTAGGGAGAGGAAAAAAAAACCAAAAAGTATATATTCACCTCAAATAAGCCTATTTTAGAGCTAAATAAATAAAAGAAACAACCAAAGTCAGGAGATTGACTCTTTTGAAATTTGGTTGGGGAAAGAAATGACAAACTGAAAAGTATGTGAAGAAATCACTAAGCTTTTATTGCATGAAAAATGCTTCTGTTCATGGGAAAATACCACACAACTAAAAGACACCATTAATGTATGTGCCATACGTATGGCAGATTAAAACAAATAAGGACCTTGATAAGTGATCCGGGGAAATATTCAGCTCCAATGGCAAACAAAAAAATACATATATTACATTTAAAAAAACAAACACACTAATTTCTTGCTTATCAACTTTGCAAATCAATGGGGAGATTTTCGAGTGCTAGAGATAGAAGGGTAAGGTACCTATTCTCACATTGTTAGAGAATGTGAGAGGGTGGAAATTAGTGCAACGTTTTGGGAAAAAAGTTGCCAATATGTACTAAGAGCCTTAAATATTCATATGTTTTTGTTATATTAATTTAATTTCCAGAAATATAGAGAAGTCTTACAAATTATGGACAGTCTGAACATGTTTTTAATGCTGTAGAATGTAGCAGTAAACAAATTGAATAGGACTTAATTGTCTACTGTTAAGAGAACAAACAAGGGAATGAAGCTACAATTTATACAGACAGATACACACACACACACACACACACAGGGTATATCTTAAATCATGACATACGTAGTTCTATGTGGACATTAAAATGATTTCTAACTAAGTGTTTTTAATGAAACAAGACTCCTCTTGTTATATATTGTCCACTGAAAATACCAGGAAACACAATTTTATTTACAGTGTAATATGGACTGAATAAAAAGAATAGAGAGGAAAAAAAAAAAGGATGCAGTATAGCAAAATAGCTACTACATCTTGGTGGCAGGCTTACAGATATCTTTTCAGGCTTATAATTTTCTATTCTTAATTTTCTACGATGGGAATATATTATGAATGATTAAAAAATAATGAAATAAAAATGGAAAAAATGAAAAGAAAAAATATGAAATGAGTACTAGGATAAGTGGTGAGAATCAGACTTGGGAGTCCAACTGTGATTTTAGGGGAATTAATCTTTTTTAGTCTTATTTTTGTAAAATATAGTTTAAAACTTCATATCATAGGGTGATATGAGGAATGAGCATAATGTTGGAGACAATGCTTGTTAATTAATGAAAACTGATAAAATCAAGATACAACATTCTGGGTAGTGTATATTATTTTCATTTAATGGTGTAAAGTGCTTATTTTGAAGGATTTACATATTTCATACATAATTAATCGAATTGACTGAAGAACCTCAGTGTAGTCTTAGAATGTACAATACCAGGGACTATTTCATATCTAACTTATAAAGTGGCTGTGAGTCAGAACTGATTTGATGGCACCTAATACCAACAATGGGAGCTCTGGTAGCATAGTGGCTAAGGCACTTGACTACTAACCAGACGGCTGGCGGTTCAAACCCACTAGCCACTCCTCGGAAGGAAGGTTGGGCAATCCTACTTCCGTAGTGATACTGCCTCGG
>NW_006921620.1:11434328-11435434 GCF_000298275.1 Orycteropus afer afer | reverse complement strand
TTCCGTAGTGATACTGCCTCGGAAACCCAAGGAGGGGTCGCTATGAGTCAGGTCTGACTCGACGGCACATAACAACACAACAACAATACCAACAATTACTTTTATTATATATTAACTCATTGTAGTGCCCTGGCTATGTGGATACCTTATAAATGGTAACATAAGACAAAAAAATTAAGAACAGCAAAAAATTACATCATCTTAAGTATAAAATCTTTGGTCTATAGTATATTAGTGAATTGATCAGTTACGTTCTCAACTATTTTCCCATTATGTTTTCTTCTTCTTTCTGCCAGTTCAACCCTATGGTCACTACAGCAGTTTGGTTTTCTGCATTATCATATATTACACCTGTCTTACCCTCTGTAGAAAATTGTAAACATCAAAAGAAAAGATGGACCTGTTTTAACATTGTGTCTCTCTCATCTTTTCAGTTCCCTAGGCAGTAGTGAGCAGAGTAGGCGTAAGGAACCAGAAGGTATTTGACTGGAACAACTTCATAAAAGGCGTGTCAGAAAGAAGATACACATACCTTGTGCATACTAAGATGAAAGTTAATTTTTTTTACTACTTCCCCATGTTCTTGGAGATAAATTTATGTGTGTGTGTTATATGTGTATATGTTTTTATGTGGGTCTCTATGTACGTGTATGTATATATGTATATATATTACATATATAAAATCTCTCCCTCTCAATCAAAGATGTAGTTAACTAAGCAAAAAATAAAAATACTATAAGGAGCTTTTTCACAGTGATTTACAGGAAGATATGGATTGATTAGATTTATGGATATACCTCTGTGTTGAGAATATAATATATTTATGGAGGGAAAACATTGACAATATTGGGATTGATTTTTTTTTGCAGAGCCAAGCTGCAAAAAGGGCAGGGAGGCCACATGTTCTGACCTCCTCTAATCCCACAAGAGGAAGACAGAATCACCATAAATAGCCCAAGGCCTATTCCTGCGAGGCCCGACATGCTGCCTCCCTCCAGCCCTTTCTCCAACCGTTCCTCCCAAAGCACCCACCACCTCTCTCCTGGGTTCAATAATTCGCTGCAGTGGCCATGCAGAACTCACAGATTATGGGGTTTATTAGGGAA
>NW_006921620.1:11417699-11434048 GCF_000298275.1 Orycteropus afer afer | reverse complement strand
GGCAGAGTGGCCAAACTAGCCAATCATAGCATCAGAACTCTAAGCACCTGAGAGAGAGAGTGGGCACCTCCCAGAACATTGTTTTGTGCCACACCCAACAGAAATACTCCAGGTGGACAATTTTAGCAATCAGGTGCTCCTCAGTTGCTCTTAGCAAATCCCACCTTGGAGTTTACAAAGACTTATGGGTAGAAAAGCCACACTAAGTAATTTACTACACCGCACAAGCCTATGCCATAAGAATGGATACATTGAGATGATTATTACAGACGTGAACTACCAGTACGGAATGTCTGAAATCTGTTCTTCCCTTTTGCTTTTGTCACGTGTTAGGCATTTTGTCACTAGATGGTGATGTTGAGTTGCAAAGTTTACGTTTGCTGGCTTTTTTTCTGGTGTGTGTAATAGTAATTGCAGGTGCACCACAAACCCTGTCATTTGTACTGGGCTCAAAATTAAAGTATAACTGTGCAAACGTGGAAATAGTTTTTAACAGATACAAGACATTCTAAATATTACTTGATTCGCAAGGTTAAAACTGCTTTAATGCGCTTGCCCCTTTACTTTAGGTTCATAAAGTTGTAAAGGTGGAAGGAATGTAAAAGGCAAGTTAAATTTTTTATTGAGAGATGGGGTCTGAGGAGATTCAGAGACATTCAAAAGAGATACACTTCAGTTTTTCCTTTCTAGATGGGTCTGCCTAAAGTTCATCTTGAATTTCACCCTTCTATTACTATCCAGTGGTATTGGTCAGTTTACCTCTGATCTAAGCGTTCTCTAAGGTACTGTTTTTATGTATTTATTATGGTGTTTGTATTTTAGCTATGTTTATATTATATCACTGCTAACTATAAAGGGGTTTTGGTGGTGCAATGGTTAAGGCATTAGATTGCTAACCAAAAAGTCAGTGGTTCAAACTCACCAGCCTCTGAACGGAAGAAGGATGAGGTAGTCTGGTTCTGTAAGGATTTATAACCTTGAAAACAGTGGGGGTTGCTATGAGACAGAGTAGACTGGATGGCAGTGAGTTTGGGTTTTTGGAAGCATAATGATTAAACTGCACTGCTATTTCTTTAACTGCTATTTCTAAGTGAATTAGTGTAGAAGATTGTCTCTATGAGTAATTTTGTCCAAAATTACTTAAGGCTTACAAATAAGAATGTTATCATTTTACTACTTAACCATGTTCTGGGAGATAAATTTATGTTTGTGTGTTACATATTTATATGTTTTTGTGTTGGTCTCTGTGTATGAATTACTTATATAAAGTCTCTCCCTCTCAGTCAAGGAAAACATGTTTCTTAACCCTAATTTGGAGTTCCCTTTGCTTTTCACATATATCCACTAGGATTACAAAAATTTATGTACAAGGAAGCTCGGTGAATTTCTTTTAGAATACTAAAATATGTCACTAGTGATGTGACATTGTTTAGGAACTGCATATGAGGTTATTTGCTATCATGAAAATGGAAATGGCATTAACAAAGAAGATAAAATAATATAAAATGGGAAAATATTAACAAAATACTTTAAAATACATCTAATGGAATCAGAAGGTTGTTTAAGCATAAGGAATTAAGTATATATTTTTAAAATTCCTGAATATGTTATATAATGATATCAGTGATTACAGATGATTTAACATTTCATCATATATTTTTTGTTTTCAAAAACAAACAAATTTGTTCTATAATCAGAAATGCCCTGCCTATTTTTCTGTCTTTCTCTGTGTATTTTAACCACATCAACAGTTTGACCTGGAAAATTGAATTCAGAAGCAATGTATTCGCTCGTCTCTATTTTAATGAAATTTCTTGATCCTATCTTAATTACATTCCCCCAAGTTTTATTTCACTAAATGGATCAGCAGGAATCTTTTCAAAGTCCCCCATCCCCCATATCAGCAGAGTACAAGAGTATCCTCTTGTCTTCTAGGCAGAGCAGATCATCTCGTCTTCATCATTTCAATTACCAAAAAGCACATATTCCATCATGCTCATAGTTGGTTCCTTGATTTGGTTTATGCCACCTAACATATGAATAGGGCAGACAGACTGAAGACTTCAGAGTTTTTCTTGAAATGTAAAGAGAAATCACACTATAACTTTTTCTAGATAATGATAAAACCAAAAAAACCCAAACTTACTGCCATTGAGTCGATTCTGACTCATAATGACCCCACTGAGTTTCTAGGGCTGTAAATCTTTACAGAAGCAGATGACCTCCTCTTTCTGCTGCTGAGTGGCTGGTGGGTTTGGACCACAGACGATTTGGTTAGCAGCTAAAGGCCTTAACCACTGCATCACTGGAGCTTCTTAGATAATGATGGTACAACCCACAAACCCACTGCTGTTGAGTTGATTCCAGCCCATAGTTACTATATAGGATAGAGTAGAGCTTCCCCATAGAATTTTCAAGGCTGTACATCTTTACAGAAGCAGACTGCCACATCTTTCTACTGTGGGGTGGCTAGTGGCTTTGAACTACCAATCTTTTGGTTCGCAGTACATTGCTTTAACCACTGCATCACCAGGGCTCCTTAATGAACATCTAGTTGCTCTAATAATATAATTGAAATGCAGCTCAGAAAATGTGATGGTACATTAGGAAAATAATTATAGGACAATATAATTAATTGTATGTAATTAATTATGTTATTAATTTTATGTAATTTGTACAATATGAATACATGTGTGTATATCTATACATATTACACACACATACACATTTGGTATCATCTGTTTACCAAATAAAGTTAGGAGTGTAATTTTCATTCACTCAACCTGGAAGGCTGGGAGTTCAAACCTCCCAGCCACTCCTCGGAAGGAAGGTTGGGCAATCTACTCCTTAGTGATACTGCCTTGGAAACCCAAGGAGGGGTTGCTATGAGTTGAGTCTGACTCAATGGCACATAATAACAACAACAACAATAACCTAGGTGTGAGTGAAAGCAAGATTTAACACTCAGTTTTAGATACAAAAAAAAAAAAAAAAAAAAAACAACTCACTGCCATCAAGTCGAATCGACTCATAGCGACCCCTCATTGGGTTTCCGAGGTGGTATCTCTACAGGAATAGATTGCTCAGTCTTCCTTCCAAGAAGTGGCTGGTATGTTTGAACTGCCAGCCTCCTGGTTAGTAGTCAAACAGGTACTACGCCACCAGAGGTGACCAGTTTTAGATAGGCCAAAGATAATTTAATTTTTCTACTATTCATGGGAATGGAAGAAAAGGTTCATATTGATTCTTGGTAATGTTTAATAAAACCAAATATATGCTTAGGAATAGTACTTCTGGATTATTTATGGATTTCACAGCAATTGGCATGTATGAATTTAGAACTATCTTAATTTAGAATCTTTTCCTCTCTACTTTAAACTTTAATTAGAACTTGAACATGAAAATATTGATTACATGATTATCAATTATAAATTCTGTGAAACAGCAGCACAAATGAAACCCAGCATAGGTTAATTCAATTATTTATTTATAAATGTATTATCATATTCATTAATCTAACCATTCATTTATTCAGCCTGGTGCCTGCTATGTTTATTTAAAAGCAGTATTTGTGGAAAAAAAGAATCAAGTTAATGTTGCCAATGCCACTTTTATGATAATTTGATACATTTAGAATGATTAAACCAAGAAAGAAAATATGTGCATTGGTATTTGGGGGCATTTCTATTTAAAACAATAACAACAACATGTATAAAATGCACTGAAGCCAGGTGAGAAAACAAACAAATTGCATTCTTCCCATAGTATCAAAAGATCGTATGTTAAAGAATAGAGGGGAAGGGATTCAGCTTTTGTTTTCCTACCAAAGAAAAGTGCAGAGCTTAGTTGTTACTGGAGGATGCTTATCATTTGAGATACAGACTTTGAATGAGCATCTAATAGCTAAAATTATTTAGGAGATAAAAATTGGTACTGTGAGGATTAGCTTTAATTTTAAGTATCCATAATTGAAGTGCCACATTATGATTTTAATGTTATGATAATCTTGTTAACAAGCTGTTGTGTATATACTATCATATTTTAATGTAGCTGCAAAGCTTAAGTAAACCATAAAGTAAATTGCTTTTTGAATCAGGCATTTACAAGTGGAAAATTAGTGGTTTACATGTATTGAATACATATTTTGTAATTATATTTGGCAATTTCTACAATAGCTTAAGAAGAATAATACAGTAGATTTATATGTAATATAGTATTGTTTATGAGTACATTGGCATTTTTTGTTATTGCCCATTCTGTTTCATTTGGGTTTATTCCACAATGTACTAGCTAATTCCATTTTTTTTCCTGTAATAGTCTTATCTTGTAGCAGATACACAAAGAAGTTTCATTATGATATTTCTTAAATATCAGCATATTCTATTTAACAGATAATTAGTATTTTACATATCCAATTTTTTTACCGGTTGTTATCATTTATACTAAATTCCATCCATTGGTATGGCTTGTGGTTATTATATCTTGGAGTAGGGGCAGGTAGGGAGGGGTGTTCCATTTACAAAGTGGTGAGGATAGCTAGTAAATTAAATTTACTTTTCCTGGATTTGTTTCCTCAGTTGTCAAAGTATGTAATTTAATAGTCTAAAGCAGGAGTTGGCAAAGTTTTAATGTAAGAGACCAGATAGTAAAAGTCCTCTGCTTTTGGGCAACGAAGTCTGTGTAGTAGCTACTCTACTGTGCTGAGATACTGAGAAAGCATTTGGTTCTCAGTATGTTCACAAATGGGCATAGCCATGTTCCAGTAAAATTTTATTTACAAAAGCAGGGGAAAGACTGGATATGGCTTGTGGCCTTTAGTTTGCTGACCATTGGTTAACAGCAGATTTGATTTAAATAATAAAAAAAGGATTATTTAGGAATAGTGTAGATTTGTGGTCTTCTCTGATAGATTAATACTAAGAAGTACTGTGAAGCTCTTCCAGTTGTATTAATAAACATGACTGTAAAGCAGTGACTGAGTTGTTGTATCTGCCAGTTTCTGGGCTGTTCCTTGAAATTACATATTAGTTAAATTTCCAAGAATTCAAGAAAAAACATGAATAAGAATTAAAGAGATTTTACACTGGCTTGTAAAATCATCATTATACAACTAACAGGAAGCATAGGTATCAATGCTACTCATTCAATTAGCATTAGCTTCTAATGTTTGTGGTTTATAGTTAAAATGTGGAAAAACTACAGAAGAACCATGGACATTATGAATCACTGTAATGTTTGCTCTTCATTTGGACACCACAATGTGATACTTATAAAAATACAACATTTTGCTATTTTAGGTTATCAGTTACTCTTACAAATGTATGAAGAGTCATAGCTTCAACTAAAGTATATATATAAAATATTGATCTGAAAATATTGATTGTCATGTGTTCTCTGTTCCATTATTTTAACTCCTTTATTAGTATTATACCCATGACATTCACTAATGAGTCCGTTCCATCTAAAATTTTTAATCAGTAAATATTTAGTTATTAAATCAGTGAATAATGAATAAATACTTTGCTTCTAGTTCAGAAAGAACACTTTTTAGGATGAGATGAGGTGTTACATGGGATACTCTAATCTCTTTTTTTTAAAATGTACTTGATATGCAAGATGTTATTAGATTACAATTACTCTGGTATATCCAGAAATATGATGAATTAGGAATGGCTTATTTTTATATTCAATGTATTTTTCTTATGATATCTAGAAAGACTTTGCGTCTGTTAGAGGTCAACACCTCCACTTAGGTCCTGGATCCTATTTCCTCCAACCTTTTCAAGAATTTTCTTCTTGGAGTTAGCCCCTCTCTCTGACAACATTAACTTCTTCTTGGGATTGTTTTCATAAGCATACACTCATGCTTGGATATAATGCATCTTAAGTGTGAAGAAACAAACAAATCAATCCTTCTGATATTTTTCTTTCCGGCACCACCTCATTTTGCTCCTCACTCTTGCAACAAAAGCTAATGTAAAAGGTGTCTATACATGCTTTCCATTTCTAAATTCCTAATTTTACACTGTGGAGTGATGGGAATGCAGTGGTAGAGTTCTTGTCTTTCTATTAGTGAGACATGTGTTCAATTCCTGGCAAAGTTTATCATGTCCAGCCACCATGCATCTTTCAGTAGAGGCTTGTATATTGCTGTGATGTTGATAAGTCATTATATTGTACACATATATTTAAACAATTAAGATCCTCAATGAAATGGATTGACACAGTGGCTACAGTGATGGGTTCAAGTATAGCAAGGATTGTGAGGATGGTGCAGAACTGGGCAGCGTTTCATTCTGTTGTACACAGGGTCACTGTGAGTCTGGAGCCGACTCAATGGCACCTGATAGCATTTAAACTACATTTAAATATTAGGATTCCGTAGAGCTTCCACACTAAGATGTTGCTATTGTTGTGTGCCATCAAGTTGGACCCGGCTCACAGTGACCCCTCCTTGGGTTTCCGAGGCAGTATCACTACGGAAGTAGATTGCCCCATCTTCCTTTCGAGGAGTGGCTGGTGGATTTGAACTGTCAGCCTTTTGGTTAGCAGTCAAATGCCTTAGGCACTACACTACCAGAGCTCCCCAAGACTAAGATAAACTAGGAAAAAAAGCCTGGTGATTTATATTCAAAGATCAGTGAATGAAAATCTTATGGATTACAACAATTAGATCTACAACAGATTATTGGGATGGTGCAGGACCACGCAGTGTTCTGTTCTGTTATGCATGTGGTTCCTATGAGCCCAGGACTGACCGGATGGCAGGGAATGAGGACAATGATCTGATTTTAACCAACTCTAGTTGGGCTTCTTTTCCTGCCACTTCAGTGAAAGTGCTTGCTCTGTGTTGCCAAATGCATGATTCTCACTTCAACTTTCTGCAGCGTTTGCTTTAACTGACCACCTCCTTTTTCTTGAAATATATAAATACACATTCACACACACACACACACACACACACACACACTCTCACATATTTAGGCTACAGTTATTCTGCATTTATTTTCTTCCACTTTGTTGGCCATTCCTTTTCAGTGTCTTATGCAGCTGTCTCTCCCTCTGTAACTTCTGAAGGTTAAGAACGTATTAGGATACCTTCTCTTGTTTTGGTTTTTTTCCCCCTCTTGTCCTCGGCAATCATTATCTAACTCATTCTGTAGATAACCATCTTCTTGGTGATGAGTCTCATCTTTTTAGCTCTGATTCTGACCTCTCCCTAAAATCCAGCTTTACAAAGTCACATTTGTAAATTGACCTAGCTCTTGGGAATTAGGTGTCTCAAACTTAATGTGTCGAAAAAGAAATCTCTGGATTCTCTACAGCAGGTCTCCGTCGCTCACCAACTCCTCCAGTAGTCCTTGCATCTGAGTGAATGGCAGTAACAGCCGCTTAGTTACTCAAGCCATTAACCTAAAATTTTTTTCACATCTGTATCTATCTATTAGACAGTTCTATAAAAGACTAACACAGATCTATACCTGGAATCTGTCCAGTTCTCACTTTCCTCTCTGCCACCCTCCTTTTTTAACCACCATCTCTTGGCTGTCATCTTGACTGCTGATTTCCTGTCTGTACTTGTGCCCTGAAATACATTTTTCACAGAACACCCAGAATACACAAATTCAGGCCTTTCTGTCCAATGACTCTCCATATCCATTAGAGTAAGAAACAAGTTCCTTACCCTTACCTTGTCTTGTAAGGTCCTTTGTGATCTTCCCTTGACTTTCTCATCCTCCATGTGTTGGCCACCTTTCAGACTTGCTCATAAAGGTGGCCATCTTTCTGTCCCTTAAACATGTCTCTCTCTTTGCATTCAGTTCTTCTGGTGCATTCTTACCACTCAGTTTTCAGCTTTACTGTTGCCTTCTCAAAGAGGGGTCAGTAAAGGTTTGATGAATCAAGATTCACTGAAAGAGGTAAAGTATACTTACTTCATTTGGAGCTCTCATTACTTATCAGAAATTATTAGTTTTCCTTTTTTTATTTTAAAAAAAAAAAAAAAAAAACAACCTAGGCATGGGATATAAAGATTATGTCCATACACTTTACAAATGTCAGGGAAAAGTTAGCATTTTAAAGGAATAAAGCTCTATAGATACGTCATTAAATGATATATATTTAATTTACATGCCTCCCATTTATGAGACTTAAATATGTTTTCAATACTATAATGAATTTTGGGCTCATTTTTCCTAATGTTCTCCAAGGAGCCTAAGAAGTATATTACATTTCTCATCGTTTGCCCCTATGGCTGTCTCTCACTTTTTAAGGGCCATTATTTTTCCTACAAAGGAACCCTGGTGCTGCAGTGATTAATGGCTCCTAAGCGAAAGATCAGCTGTTCGAATCCACCTGATGCTTGACAGGACAAAGATGTGGCAGTCTGCTTCCATAAAACTACAACCTAGGAAACCCCATGGCACAGTTCTACTCTGTCCTACAGAGTTCTTAAGAGTTGAAATCAACTCAACAGCAACTAGTTTGGTTTTGGTATTTTGGCTGAGGATTAAGAGAAGTAGTGGTAGTCATTTTATTTAGAAATCTTCCATAAAATCGACTTTTAATAGGAATTGGTGTTTGTCATTGGACCACAGAGGTAATACTTCCAGTCAATATCTGTGCTATGTTTACAAACCAATTATCTTGGCAGCATCTTCCTCTATCTTTCAGGAGAGTTTAAAGTAATCCTTTTTTTTTTTTTTCTTTTAGATGGGGAAGAAAAATGATTTACAATAAGATTAAATTACTTACTGGTATTATATTTGTCATTGTCATATTTTTCCTTCATATTTCATCTCTTCCTTCATCCCCTTAGATGTTGTTTATAATTTCATATTCTGTGAAGGAATATTGCCTGAGACATTTCTCACCCAGAGGTAGGAATTGGGTTGAAATTTAAACAGCATGGATGAAAAAACTGTTTGGGGAATCAGACTTTTGTTCTTTTTGATAGTGAAGAAAGAATAAGAATTTTTTTCATTAGAAAAATTGCTAGTTCTGATACACAATAATAAATAAATCTTTGCATATGAATACAATATATTGCATAATTTAAAAATCCTTGGATAGCCACTTTGAGCCAGTCATTACTATTAATTGCAGCCTGAGTTGTTGCTTGGGTTAGACCATGCTACCAACATGGGAGTTTATTGTTATTTGATATTTATATAAGATTGATCTTACATTTCACATTTATTCAGGATTGTTCTGCTCACGTGAAAGTTTCAGGGAGCTGCTTTCTCTTTTAGTATTTCTACCAAATTGTCTGTTTCTAAATGGCAAGACAAATATTTTTGTCACATATATTTGTATAAATTCTATAGCCATTCCAGAAAAATATGTTGACTAGATCAATACTAATACATACTATTTGCAATCCATAACTGTATTAGCAAACTAAACATTCTAGACATATCTAACTTATTATATGCCTTGACTACTAATGTTTTCCTCTGCTTATTTATAATAACAACTATATTTTGAACAGGAGCTCTGGTAGTGTAGTGTCTAAGGCACTTGACTGCTAACCAGAGGGCTGGCAGTTCAAATCCACCAGCCACTCCTCGGAAGGAAGATTGAGCACTCTACTTCTGTAGTGACGCTGCCTTGGAAACCCAAGGAGGGGTCTCTATGAGTCGGATCTGACTCGACGGCAGTGAGGGTTTTTTTTTTTTTTTGTATTTTTTAAACATGATGATATATAGAACTAGTATATTGTATATAGTAATAGTATATACTGATTCTCAGTTAGGTCTATAAATAAATCCCTTTAAACCTAGCTTTATATTTTATATCCTCTTAAGTAGACTAATTGGATTTGAAATTCAGGCTGTTGTCTTACTGTTATGGTGCTTGGAGCTTAACATGAACTTTAGAAAATCAAGCTAACTTAGCTTGAAAACATATATAACTGTACAGTCACAGACACATGCACACACAACTTCTGTTTTGCATACACACACATATATACACACATTCCTTATAGCATAATTTAAGTGGAATATCTTTGCTTGTCTTATCTCATTCCAGTTTTATTTCTAGTGCTACAGGAAGTGGTTACAGTTATCCTAAATGTTTGTGAACAACAAAATTAGGCAAATATTTTTTCTGTTCTTTGATTATTCAATGTTGTTCAATTATGGGATCAGCTACATACCAAGCAGAGGATGAGGTGCTGGAGCCTAAGAATGAATAGCCTGTAATTTCTGCTTTCAAATATAATTCCCTAGGTGCTTTCTCCAGTAAAATAGGTGTCTTTCTGCAATTGTCTAGATGGAAGTATTGTGCACAAAACTTTGTGAATGATCAGTGTGTATTTTTAATTTTAAAATCACTCAAAACTAAACTACATTGCTGTGGAGTCAATTTGACTCATAGCAACCCTTCCTTGGGTTTCCAAGGTGGTATCTCTACAGAAGTAGATTGCCCAATCTTGCTTCCAGGAAGTGGCTGGTGGGTTTGAACTGCCAGCCTTCGCATTAGCAGTCACATACCTTAGGCACTATGCCACCAGCCTAAAGAGCAGAAGGTGACTTTGAAAACCTGGGAATAGTCCCAGTTATGGGGCAGTTGAAAAGGAATACAATAAGGTACCATCAGAAAGGAATGATTCCGTTGTTTTGGCTTTTTCAATTTATCTGTTTATCATTTTTGATTTTCTGGTCTTGATTGTGTGTTTGTTTTTTTTATTTCGGAGTTTTCATTTTATATTTTAAGCTAGTGAGGTGAATTGAGGATAAAACAATTCTTTTGTTCTTAGCTTGTAGAGGTTTTGAGTGAAAAAGGAAGTTATGTTATTACATTAAAATATAGTATTTGTATCTGAAAGGGTGACTCTGGTATGACAGACATAATTTAAAGCCATTAAAAACACAGTAGCATTGAAAGTTTTGTGGATATAGCTGTTTAGGCATTCTTCCTTCTTTCAACTATTAGTGAGTTCTCATACATGCCAAACACAAGTATCTCTGGCCTGAGTTCCTTGAATTTCTGTCCTGTAGTGATTGTTGTTCCACCCTTACTTAGCCACTTACCTTCATAATACCTAAGGTACTTGATTCCATCACATAGTATCTACTATACCCTACATTAGCCACCCTAGACTTCCTCTTATCAACAATTCACCTTGTGGTTTAGTAGAATTTGGCCAAAAATACCGAATTGTCCTTATTTTTTTCTTTTTCTCCCTTCTAGTATTCTGCAATCAGTGTTTCAGACAATATTGTTGACTTTCCCTTCAAAATACAGTAAAACTTGCAAAAGACAGAACTGGTGTAAGGCAGAAACCTGTCAGGGAAGGAAAAAATTGAATTTTCGTTGTCTCACACGTTTCTGCCTTACACAGGTTTTGGTTTTCACAAGTTTTACTGTATTTTTCACTAATTGAGAGTGATAGAAAAGTGGTATTTCTGCAACTGTCAAAGGCAGGTAAGTTGTGGGATCTGGGAAAGCAAGGCAAGCCAGTCAAATTCCACTTCTCACAGGTTTCATTGTATATCCAGAATGTTCAAAACTCTGCCACTATCATCTTGGTTTAAAACACTGTCACTACCTGTGTGGCTTATTGCAGTAGCAGATAGCACTAGATCTGAATTTTGTGTGCACGTTGGATCATCTAGAGGGGCTTTATAAAGTCCCTATTACCTAAGGTGAATTCCAGACCAATTAAATAGCGAGTAGTGAGTGAATGAGCATGCGTGTGTGTGTGTGTGTGTGTGTGTGTGTTGGGAGGGGGTGAAGAGATTTGCATCCATATTTTTAAAGGATCCCAAGTGATTCCAGAATACAGTCAAAGTTGAGAATCATTCTTCCATTTGGCCTCTATAAAGTCTATTCTCCATAGTGTGATTTTGTTAATTTGGCCAGATCATGTTTTTCTCTGCTGAAAAACTAACCAATGACTTCCCATGTCACAACATAAGAGAAATTTTCTAAAATACCCTGTATAATCTGACTTCCTCCAAATATCTTCCTGGTTTGGCTACCCAGAGCCACTCTGACAAGAATATACCACAGATGGGATGGCTTGAACAAACAGGAGTTTATTCAGGAGGCTAGAAGTCCTCAAGTTCAAAGTGCCAGGCTCTAGGGGCTGTGTGAAAGCCACTCGACCTTGGGCTTCATCTCTGCCTCTTGTTCCTGGCCCACTGAAGCTAGAGGCATCTCTTCACTCAGGCAGCTTACTGGCTGCTGAGGCTAAGAAGCCCAAGGTCGACAAATGAAATGGCACAGTCCCGGTGTTACCAAACCACATGGCAGGCCATTAATGCAAGTCCATTGAAAGTTCCAAGGTTGGCAGAGCATGGCAGGCTGCTGAACAATGACACAGCTACATTCAGGGTTCAAGCGTGCCGTAAGCTCGATACCATTCCCAAAGCTGTTTCTTTTCTTTTCTTTTCTTTTCTTTTTTTTCTGTCATCTATCTCTTATGAGCACAGTTTGGTGTCCTCTCATTTCCCAATGTAATTGTGGTGGTCATATATCCTTCCCGTATTTCCCTCCCCCTCCCCATGTTAGCGTGTAAGCCCCAACTAGCCCTAAATTAATCCCTCCCTTTCCCTCCCCATCCCAGTAACCTACTAGGTGAGTTCCCTTTCTCAAGCAAACCCTTCTCTGCCTTTTTACAGTAATGGGCTCATATAGTACTTGTCCTTCTGTGATGGACTTATTTCACTCAGCTTAATGTCCTCCAGGTTCATCCACGTTGCGAGATGATTCACGTATCCCTCATTGTTCTTTAATGTGGCATAGTATTCCATCGTGTGGATATACCATACTTTGGTTATCTACTCATCTGTTGATGGGCATTTAGGTTGTTTCCTTCTCCCTGCTATGGTGAATTGTGCTACAGTGAACATAGGTGTACATATGTCTGTTTGTGTGCTATCTCTCACCTCGTTAGGATATATTCCTAGTAATGGAATTGCTGGGTCAAATGGTACTTCTGTTTTCAGTTTTTGAAGGAAATGCCATGCCGTTTACCACAATGGTTGTACCATTTTACAATCCCACCAGCAGTGCACAGGAATTCCAATCTCTTCACAACCCCACCAGCATTTGGTAGTATTTGATCTGTTGAACTTTGCTATTATTGCTGGGGTGAGATGGAGTAAATGCACCTATCAAAGACAGAGAGTGGCAGACCGGATAAGAAAAGAAGACCCATCAATATGCTGCCTACAAGATACCCACCTTAGACATAAAGATAAAAACAAATTAAGAGTTAAAGGATGGAAAAGAATATACCAAGCCAGTGGAAACCAAAAAAGGGGTAGTAATTATCATTTCTGATAAATAGACATTAAGGTGAGAAACATCTTAAGAGACAAAGATGGGCATTATCTGATGCTGAAAGGGTCAATTGACAAAGAAGAGGTTACAATAATAAATATTTATGGATCCAATGAAAATGCTCCAAAATACGTGAAGCAAATATTAACTGAATTAAAAGGAATGATAGACAACTCTACATTGGTAGTGGGAGACCTTAACACACCACTTTCAAGGAGAGAGGTCAACAGGAAAGAAGCTCAGCAAAGATACAGAAGAACTTAACAACACAATCAACCAACTGGAACTCATAGACACATATAGAGTACTTCACCCGACAAAAACACAATTCACATTCTTCTCCAGTGCACATGGATCCTTCTCCAGAATAGACCATATGCTAGGACATAAAACAAGTCTCAATAAATTCAAAAGCATTGAAATACTGAAAAGCATCTTCTCTGACCACAATGCTATAAAACTAGAAATTAATAATAGGAAGAGCAAGGAAAAAGCATCAAACATATGGAAGCTGAACAACTCTCTGCTTAAAAACTATTGGGTTACAGAACAGATAAAAACTGAAATAAAAAAATTCCTAGAAACTAATGAGAATGAAGATATATATCCTACCAAAACTTACGGGACACAACAAAAGCAGTACTAAGAGGACAGTTTATAGCAATAAATGCATACATCAAAAAAAGAGGAAAGAAACAAAATCAACACTCTAACTTATCAACTGCAACAACTAGAAATAGAACAACAAAAGGGTCCTACAGTATCTAGAAGCAAGGAAATAATAAAGATCAGAGAAGAAATAAACAGAAAACAAAACAAAACAAAAAACAGAGAAAATCAACAAAACAAAGAGCTATTTCTTCAAAAAGATTAATAAAATCAATAAACCATTGGCAGACCTAACAAAAGAAAAGGAGACCCAAATCACAAGGATTGTAAATGAAAATGGTGTCACCACAACAGAAACAACTGAAATAAAAAAGATACTGACAGAATATTATGAAAAACTGTACACCAATAGACATGAGAATCTAGAAGAGATGGACAAGTTTCTAGAATCACAAGATCTACCTAAATTATCCCACTCAGAAAACTTGAACAGACTCATAACAAGGGAAGAAATTGAACAGGCCAAAGCTGTTTCTTATATAAGGAAGCAGACCACATCCCTAAAGCAACTACTCAGTTGCTTGTGGTAGGTCCCACTATGGAGCTGATTACTAGTCTCATCATGGGGAATAACTACCACCAGCTGCCCAGCCACTCAACCAGGCCCAGCCAAGTTGACATGCAAATTTAACCACCACACTCCCTGACCTTATATTTTACCATTCAATTTATCTCTTACTCGTTTTCAGCCACATAAGCTAGAGCAGAAATCACAGGGAAATTAAAAAATATTTTGAACTATTTGAATAATAAGGAAAACAAAACATCAAAATTTGTAAGGTGCAGTTATAGCATTATTAATAAGAAAGTATATAATTGAAATGCATATTTATAAGAAAGACAATGGAAATATGAATAATTATTTTTTAACATAAAAAAGATAAAAAATACCCATTTTAAAAATGATTGAAATACTTGGAAATGTCACAAAAATGATACACACATACTCAATCAAACCAGAAAAACAAACTCTGCCATTGAGTCATACCTGATTCATACCGACCCCTCCTTGGGTTTCCAAGGTGGTACCACTACAGAAGTAGATTGCCCAGCCTTCCTTCCAAGAAATGACTGTGGGTTTGAACTACACAAAATATGCTCAACATTGTTAGCAAAGAAAGGTAATTTGAAATAACAGAAGCATCATTTCACACCTGCATGAATTATAGTAATAGTGGTTACTACTAAGCAGACTGACAAAAAACAAGTATTTATGAGGATGTGGAACTACAGCAACTCTAATGTTGATGGAATTCTTCCACATTTTGTTATTGACTACTAACTTAATTCCATTATGGCAGGGAAATGGACTCTTTAAGGTTTCAATGCTTTGAAACTTGATTTTTGTCTCAGCATGTGGTCTATTCTTATTGATTGTTTCATGTGAATTTAAAAATATTTACTGTGCTGTTCTATAGAAGTCAATTAAATAAAGATGGTTGGTAGTGTTGCCTAGATCTTCAAGATAGATGCCGATATTTATTTATTTCATCTGAGAGAGGTTGTTAAATGTACAACTATGATTTAGGGTTTGTCAATAATCTGTCAGCTCTGACTTTTTTTTTTTTTTGCTTCATGCCATTTGAATCTCTGTTCTATGGTGTAAACATGTTTTATGATTGTTCTGTTAAAATTACTTTGTTTTCTTGATTAATTGACCATTTGGTCATTAAAAAGGTCCCTCTTTATCTCTGGTTTAAGATGTAAGCTATGAATATAGTTACCCCAGCTTTCACATAATTCCGGTTTTCATGATACATCTTTTTATGAGTTTTAAAATTTTCATTCTTTCTGAGTCTAAAGTGTCTCTTCCAGACAGCAGAGTAGGGTCTTGCTGTCAGTTTTGTCCCCCTTATTTGACATATATATATATATATATATATATATATATATATATATATACACACACACACACACACACACACACACATATTTAAAATAATTGCTCTGGAAATTATAGTATGCACTCCTACTGCCCTCCATTATTTCAGTCTGTATCATATAAGAACCTTACAACTGTACCATTGGCTGCCCACTCACTGTTGTTGTTATGTGCTGTCGAGTCATACCCGACTCATAGCGACCCTTCCTTGGGTTTCCAAGGCAGTATCACTACAGAAGTAGATTGTCCCATCTTCCTTCTGAAGAGTGGCTGGTGGGTTTGAACCACCAGCCTTCTGGCTAGCAGTCAAGTGCCTTAGACACTACGCTACCAGAGCTCCTGCCCACTCACTAGCCTCATGCAATTTTTTCCATATATATTACTCTAAATATGTTATGAGTACTACCATACTTTGCCTGCTAACCAGACGGCTGGCGGTTCAAACCCACCAGCCACTCCTCGGAAGGAAGGTTGGGCAATCCTACTTCCGTAGTGATACTGCCTC
>NW_006921620.1:11413504-11415907 GCF_000298275.1 Orycteropus afer afer | reverse complement strand
TTTTTGACAACTTCCAATTTTCCTAGATTCATACTTCGTGCATTCCATGTTCCGATGATTAATGGATATATGCAGCTGTTTCTCTTCAATTTGAGTGGTGCCACAACAGCAAATGGAGTTCTCAAAAGCTTTACATTATCCATAGGAGTAAGGCTGTGTTTACTCAGATGATATAGCTCTTTCCCAGTCCTATTTTGAGAGCCCTCTAACCTAACCGGACTTTTCATAAAGTTGCGTGATAATGTATCAAACTGTGTTTCTTTGCTATTCATAAAGTTTTCCCTGGCTGATTATTTGAGAAATGGATGGCCCGTCCTTCTTCCTAGTCTGTCTCAGTCTGTAAGCTGGGCTGATACCTGTACACCATGTGCATCCTGCTGGGTTAGAAACACCAGTGGCTCGGCCTCAAAACTCACATCAACATGTCACCATGGTAGGACAAACTGACAGACAAGTTTGCCTCCCTGTTGGAAACCTCTTGTACCACCTTTACCTGGGTCCCTGCGGCTGACTCCTGCTCTGCCCAGATTCCTAGGCCTTTTAATCCCCTTTCTCTTGCTCTCCTGCCCTGCTGCTTTGGGCATGCCTGAGTTCCTCTCCTCACCTGGATACCTGCAGCTGACTGCTCCTTTGTCCATGTTCCTGGCTTTTTTTTTATCCCCTTTCTCCTGCTCTCCTACCCTGCTGCGTTGGGTGTGCCTGAGTTCCTCTCCTCACCTGGATCCCTGTGGCTGATGGGACTAGTTTGATGGGACTAGCCAAACTGGTCCTGCTGGGTCATTTCCTGAGGCAGAGGCCATGGAGGACATTCCTGAATGTTCTCAGGAACTACCTCAATCACCCTTTGTTGCTTCTAGATCTATAACTAAAGTTAAGTCCAACCATGCCATAGGGTAGAGACCATTCCCAAGGCTTCTCCTTAAATACAGGAAGCAGACCACATTCCCAAAGGCAGCTACTCAGCTGCTTGTGGTAGATCCCACCATGGAACTGATTGCCACTCACATCATGGGGAATAACTACCACTAGCTGCCCAGCCACTCAGCCAGGCCCAGCCAAGTGGACACACAAACATAAACTACCACAATTCCACCCCTTGTCAACTTGGCATCTGTGCACATCTTCATTGGGTGGTATCTGTACAGCTGTCCTCATTGGGTGGCTCCAGTCCCCTAGTTCCTAAGTGGTGACCTCACCCCTTTGGCCTGGCGGCCCTGTTCCTCTCCCTCCTAGGCATGGCAGCACTGCCCCCTCACTGTTGGGCAGTGGCTTTGGCTTCATCCCACTGGCTCACATGAACAAGCAGCCCCACACTCCAGAACCAAGTTGGTGAAGGCCTGGCTCTTTGAAACCTAGGGGGTTTATGATCATTCCACCCCAAAGGCCATGGTCCTACCCTTAAGGCTGAGGCAGCTCTGCTTCCATTTCCTTGATTTCTCTGTTTCTGCCAATTAATGCCCAAGGGCAACCCACTCTGCCAGGAATCTTCTTGCCCAAAAGGACTTTTAGATTTCTTGCTCCATGGGCTGGCCAACCTGCTACTCCATTTCACACCAGTCTCTTCTATCAATTAATGCTTGAAGGCAACCCACTCCACCAGGAAGCCACCTAACCAAAGGCATCAAGCTTTCTCCTCCGTAGGCTGGTAAGGCTGTTGCTGTCTCATGTTGGTTCTCTCGGCTCTGTTCCTGATGTCTCTCATGCCAGTCTCTGGGCTCTGCTCCCACCATCTCTTATGCCGGTCTCTTGCCATCTGTCCTGCCATCTGTCATGCCGTCTGCTGGGGTCTCTCTGCCAGGGTCTTGGGTCAAGGATGCACTCCACTCCTGTTTCCACATTTTAGGTGTTTGTCAGAGCAGCACCCCACTCTCTCAGTACCAAATCCTGTTCTGGTTACCTAGTGCTGCTCTGACAAGAAATATACCACAAATTGGATGGCCTTAACAAACAGGAGTTTATTCTTACAATTTGGAGGCTTTAAGTCCAAGTTCAAAGTGCCTGGCTCTAGGGACTGGGTGAAAGCCTGTCCACCTTGGGGTCCAGCTCCGCCTCCTGCTCCCAGTCCACTGGAGCTAGAGGAATTTCTTCACTCAGCTGCTGGCTGCTGAGGCTGAGAAGCCCCAAGGTTGACAAGTAAAAAGGCACAGTTCTGATGTTACCAAACCACATGGCAGAGCATTAATTCAAATCCATTGTAAGTCTCAAGGTCAGCAGAACATGGCAGGCTGCTGAACAAAGACATGGCTACATGCAGGGTCCAAGCATGCCATATGCAAGAGACCATTCTCAAGGGTTCTCCTTATATACGGGAAGGAGACCACATCCCAAAGGCAGCTGCTTGTGGTAGATCCCACCATGGAGTTGATTGCCAGTCCCCACCATGGAGTTGATTGCCAGTCCCAT
>NW_006921620.1:11405647-11413404 GCF_000298275.1 Orycteropus afer afer | reverse complement strand
AATCCTACTTCCGTAGTGATACTGCCTCGGAAACCCAAGGAGGGGTCGCTATGAGTCGGGGCCGACTCGACGGCACATAACAACAACAACAACAACTACCATACTTATAATTTTTGTTTCAAACAGTCATACGTCTTTTTTATGACATTAACTAAAAAAAAAAAAATAATAATCTTTTATCTTTATCCAGATGTTTATCATTTCTGGTGATCTTCATCCCTGCTCTGTTGACCCAAGCATTTATCTAGTATCATTTTCCATTGCTGAAGAACATTTTTCAGCATTTATTATACTGTAGATATTATTCTGTTTTCATTTATCTTAAAATATCTCCGTTGTACTTTTATATTTTAAAGATATTTTTACTGGAGTTGAAAACTAGACAGACAGTGTTAAATATCTGTATCTATATTTCTCTCCCTATGTATATATTTTTTTCTTTTAACACCATATAGTTGTTCTATTGTCTGGTACCCTCCGTTGTTTCTGATGAGAATTCAGCCTTCTCCTGTCATTGTTCCTGTGAATGGACTTTGTTTTTTCTCTACTCACTTTCAAAACTTTCTCTTTCTCTTTGATTTATATCAGTTTAACTATGATGCTGCCATATATGATTTTCTTTCAAAAATACATTATAAAACATTTCAAACAGAAATAAAGACTAGTACAGTGAACTGCCATGTGCCCATAACCTAGCTTCAAACACTATCATGTAATGTCTAATCTTATTTCTTTTCCTTTTTAATTATTATTAAATTTTTTAAAATCCCTTCATGCATATCAAACCTATCTTTCTCTCTCTCTCTCTCTTTTTTTTGTGAACAGTTGCTGTACACATGCCAGATATGATATTGTTGAATGTGAAAGTCACTGACAATTATAAAGACTTATAACAATATTATATTAAAGGAGCTCTGGGTGAGCGTAGCACCTAAGGCATTTGACTGCTAACCAGAAAGGTGGCAGTTCAAACCCACCAGCCACTCCTCGGAAGGCAGGTTGGGCAATCTATTTCTGTAGAGATACTGCCTTGGAAACCCAAGGAGGGGTCACTGTGAGTTAGAGTGAACTAGATGTCAGTGAGTTTGGTTTGCTTTGGGATGGCTAATAATCATGAGCATTTCTTCATGTGTTTGTTGGCTGCCTGAATATCTACTTTACTGAAAGGTTTGTTCATATCCTTTCCTCATTTTTGAATTGGATTGTCTGTCTTTTTTCTGTTGAGGTGTTGAAGTTTTCTAAAATTTTAGAGATAAGTTCCTTGTTGGATATGTCATTACCAAGTTTTTTTTTTTTCCCCAAACAGTATGATTTTCTTTTTATATGTTCTCCTTGGAAGCTCTGGTGCCATAGTGCCTAAGGTACTTGACTGCTTACCAGAATGTTGATGGTTTAAACCCACCAGCCATTCCTTGGAAGGAAGATTGGGCATCTACTTTCGTAGAGATATCACCTCAGAAACCCAAGGAGATGTCACTATGAGTCAGATCTGACTCCACGGCACATAATAACAACAACAACATCTTCTACTTAAGGCTTTCTAGGTGTCTTGGGACTGAAATTTGCTGTTTTCACCAAATTGATTTTTAAAGATACTTAGGTGTTTTTTTTTTTTTTTTTTTAGTCCTTGTCATCTAAGACAAATACCTGCATCATTTGTGATCTGGCATCTATTGTCTGCCTTTTCCCTCTTTAATCTTACTCATATTTTGTTTACTCTTTGCATGACTAGTATCATCTGGGGCTACTCCCCACAATTCATTAAGAAATTAAACCAGAGTGGAGTTGGGTTGCTGTATCAGGAAGTCACAGATCACCTGTAAACCATTTGTGTACCTAGAGTATGAAAAACTCAGTATGAATGACTACAAACATTCTAGTATTGCTCTTAAGAGATTCCAGTCAATTTCTTTGGGATCCCACTCCTCATAGTTTCAAAATTTGGCAAATATCTTAAGGAGAAGTCATTTGATGTACTTGAGACAATCTTTGCTTCCTGAGTAGTGAAAAATGGTAGAAGTTTCCTTTCTGCCTTTGAGAAACTTTTGTCCTTATTCTTTAACCTCCTACACTGAAATTCAGCATGTGTCCAATGGGGAAAATAGACATGTGTTGGCTCCCTTAATTTCCCAACACTCCACCCCCATGCCCACAACCACAAAAATGGTTTGCTGATTTCTCTTCTGCTAACACTGAAAAAGTTTTTCCCTTTCAAAACTTCAGTTTATCTAATTCTCCTTGCTTCATCAGATCCCTGAGGCCTCTAACAAATACAGTGTTTGCGATTTATCTGTCTGTTTATAGTTTTTGACAGTGGCAGAATTGACTGACCTGCTGGGACCTACTCCATTTTGCTTAGAAGTTGAAGTCTTTTTCTGTGTCTACCATAATAGATTGCTTTGGTAAACAATATTATGTGTTGATTAAATATAAACAATTATATATTGTTACACATTTAAAGGAAAATTAAACTGTTGAGTTTTAAAATGATTTACATTTTTGTTGTATTCATTTCAAACAATATATTTTACACCTTTTTAAATTATTATTTTAAATAATTTTCTATAAAGTATAAGCATGTGAGGCTTCATCCTTGTGGTGGTTGAGGTTGTTTGTCAGCTTGGCTAGATCATGGTTTTAAGTGATTCTTTGCAAAATGTAGGAAGGACTCAAAAGTGGACAGGAGTAGCACTTCAACCCCTTTCTGGGACATCTCTGAAGGGCAGTGGTAAAATGAAATCCTCCAGATGGGCAGAACTTTGGGCAGTGCATCTGGTTGTTCATTTTGCTTGGAAGGAGAAATGACTAGATGTGCGACTGTATACTAATTCATGGGCTGTGGCCAATGGTTTATCTGGATTTCAGGGACTTTGAAGGAACATGATTGGAAAATTACTGACAGTGAGGTATAGGGAAGAGATATGTGGATAGAACAACTTGAATGAGACAAAGAAGAGAAGATATTTGTTTCTTATGTGAAAAGTCACCCAAGGGTGACCTTGGCCAAGGAGGATTTTAACAATCAAGTGCACAGGATGACATGTTCTGTGGAAACTACTCATCCTCTTTCTCCAGCCACTCTAGTGATTGCCCAATAGTTGCATAAGCAAAGTGGCCATGATGGCAGGGATGGAGGTTGAGCATGGGTTCAGCAACATGGAGTTCCATTCACCAAGGCCAGCTTGAACACAGCCATGCTTAGTGCCTAATTCTGCCAGCAGCAGAAATAAACTCTGAGTCCATGATATGGAACCATTCCTCAGGCTGATCAGCCAGCAGCCTGGTGGCAGATTGATTTCAATGGACCATTACCATCATGGAAAGGTCAGTGTTTTGTTCTTACTGGAATAGACACTGTGAATTCAGAATTGCCTCCCCTATACACAGTGGTTCTTCCAAAACTACCATCTGAGTACCTTATCCACCATTATGGTATCCCACACAGCATTGCCTCAGATCAAAGGATGCACTTCACAGGAAATGAAGTATGGCAGTTGGCCCATCATCATGGAATTCACTGGTCTTATCATATTCTCCATCATCCTGAATCATTTAGCTTGATAGAATGGTAGAATGATAGCTTGATAGTTGTGAAAGACACAACTATGGCATCAACTGTGTGGCCATACCTTGCAGGGTTGGGGCAGTGTTCTCCAGGAGGCTGTATATATTCTCAATAAGCAGCCAATATATGGTGCTGTTTCCCCAATAGCCAGGATTCATGGGTCCAGGAACCAAGGGGTGGAGATGGGAGTGGCACCACTCACTATCACCTCTAATAACACTCTGGAAAAAATTTTGCTTCCTGTCTTTGCAACACTATGCTCTGTGGGTCTGGTGGTCTTAGTCCCAAAGGGAGGAATACTCCCACCTGGAGGCACAATACTGATTTTCACTGAACTGGAAGATAAGAATCCCTCTCAGCCACTTTGGGCTCCTCATATTTCTAGATCAACAGGCAAAGAAAGTAGTTTCTGTATTGTATGGTGTGATTGATCCTTATTATCAAGGGGAAATTGTATTGATATTATGTAATGAAAGTAAAGTAGAGAATGTCTAGAATACAGGAGATTCCTTAGGATGTCTCTTCACACTGCTATGCTCTGTGATTAAAATTACTGGAAAACTACAGCAACCCAATTATGATATGACAACTAATGGCCCAGACCATTCAGGAACAAAGATTTGGGTCACCCCACTAGACAAAGAACCACACCAGCAGAGGTGCTTGCTGAGGGCAAAGGAAATATGGAATGGATGGTGGAAGAAGGTCATTCTAGATATGAGCTCCAACGATGTGCTCAGTTGCAGAAATGAGGACTGTGATTGTTATGAATATTTCTTCCTAGTACATGTGCATCAAATATTTTTTTGTTTTCTTCAGTCATAAAATAGGAGATGTAAAAGGGGCTATTTTGTTAGTTGTAGATGTTAGGCACAAGTGTCACTTTATAATTATCCTTCTTTATAGATAATGTGTGGTTTAAGTAGATGTGTACAGGTCCCAATTTAATAAGGGGTGGATTGTAATGGCTGATGTTATGTGTCTTCTTGTCTGGGCCATGATTCTCTGTGGTTTAGCAGTTATGATGTAGTCATCCTGCATGGTGAAATCTGATATAATGTAGTCATCTCCATGATGGAATCTGCTATGGGCAGTTGATTGCAAGGGACTTTCCTTTGGGGTGTAGCCTACTTCCAATATATATATGCAAAAGCTCTGGCAGCATTCTCTGCCTTCTGCTAGATCTGCATCCTGTGTTTGGCTCACATCATCTGTGGTTCTTGGATTTGAACTGTGGCCTACTGTATTGCCTGCCTGTCTTGGGATTGTTGCCTTTGTAGCCTGTGAGCCAACAGCCTTACCTGCTGATCTTGTATTTATCAGCCTCTGAAGCTAGTAGCCTGCTGCATTGCCTGCCAATCTTGGGTTCATCAGCTTCTCCAGCTGTGTGAGTTAAGAGTAGCCTCTCGCTTGATGTGTGACTCATGCAGTTGAGACTTGCCAGCCTCTAAAACTATGTGAGCCATTTTCTTGAGATAAATTTCTCTCTCTCTATATAAGCTTCACTGGTTTTTCTTCTCTGCAGAACCCAGGCTAAGACAATCCTTGACCCCCTTCTCACTCTTTTGCCTTATCCCTAATCTATAATATACTGTCTCCTAAGTCAGTTGTACTCACTCAGATATGTCAAGAGATTTGGAAGACAGCTACCTGGCCAACTGACTGGGAGATTCATATTTGTACCCATTACAAAGAAAGGTGATCCCACATAATGTGGAGATTATCAAACAATATCATTTCTATCACATGCAAGTAAAATCTTACTGAAGATAATTAAAAAACACAGTCACAGAAGTATATTGACAGAGAACTTCCAGAAATGCAAGCTGAATTCAGAAGAGGACATGGAACAAGGGATATCATTGCTGATGTCAGATGGATCTTGGCTCAAAGCAAAGAATACCAGAAAGATGTTTACTTGTGTTTTATTGACTCTGCAAAAGGATTCGATTATGTGGGTCATAACAGATTATGGATAACATGGGAATTCCAGCACACTTAATTGAACTCACAAGGAACCTGTACATACCAGGAGGCTGTTATTCAAACAGAACAAGAGGATGCTGCATGGTTTGAAATCAGAAAGGATGTGTGTCAGGGTTGTATCCCCTCACCATACTTATTCAGTCTGTGTGCTGAGCAAATAATCAGAGAAGCTGTACTATATAAGGAAGAATGTGGTGTCAGGATTTGAGGAAGACTCATTAATAACCTGTGATACGCAGTTGACACAACTTTGCTTGCTGAAAGTGAGGATGACTTGAAGTATTTATTTACTGATGAAGATTGAAGACTGCAGTCTGCAGTATGGATTGTTGTTGTTGTTATGTGCCATTGAGTTGTACCCGACTCATAGTGACCTTTCCTTGAGTTTCTGAGGCCGTATCACTATGAAAGTAGATTGCCCCACCTTCCCTCTAAGGAGTGACTGGTGGGTTTGAACCACCAGCTTTCTGGTTAGCTGTCAAATGCCTTAAGCATTACACTACCAGAGATCCTGCAGTATGGATTACACATCAATATAAAGAAAACAAATATCCTCATAACTGGACCGATGAGCATCATCACAATATATGGAGAAAAGATTTAAGTTGTTAAATACTTCACATTACTTGGTTCTACAGTCAACACCAATGGAAGCAGCAGTCATGGCATCAGATGATGTTACTGCATTAGGAAAATCTGCTACAAAAGTCCTCTTTAAAGTGCTGAAGAGCAAAAATGTCTCTTTAAAGACCTAAAGACTAAGACTAACCCAAGCCTTGGTATTTTCAATCATCTACAATGCATGTGAGAGCTGAACAATGAATAAGGAATACTGAAAAGAGTTGATGTTTTTGAACTGTGGTGTTGGTGAAGACCACTGAAAGTACCATGGGCTACTAAAAAAAAAACCTAAAAATCTGTCCTGGACAAAGTACAACCAGAATTCTCCTTGGAAGCAAGAATGGCCAGTCTTCATCTCGCCTACTTTGGTCATGTTGTCAGAACGGACCATTCTCTGGTGAAGGATATCATGCTCAGTAAGGTGGAGGGTCAGGTACCGGTGGTGGTTCTAGAGAGACAAAATCATAAGGATGGGCTTCCTAAATTGGTTCTCCAGTTTGATTAATCTTAAAGACACTAGTGATCCTGCCTCTGTTAGTAAAGAGGGCCCTCCTAGTCCATGGTGCGAGGTTGTAACATTAATATGCAAAATAGCACCACCAATGGATCAAGTACTTGTGAGAAATGATGCTCTGGGTGATGACATATTTGATACTTTTTGCAGTTTTGTCAGCATGAGGAGTATAAGGAATCTGGTTGGTTGGTCCTACTTATAATAGACAAGGTGGTGAAAGAGCAAGATGAGCTCAGAGCTGCTGAGTCTCGGCTTACACATCACATAAAAGACCTCAGTGCTTCCAGTTGTGCTCTGAAAGAAAGTCTTATATCTTCTAGGAACAGAGCTGATATTGGTGAAAACCAAACCCACAGTCTTATTGTAAGGGTGGCTGAATTACAACACCAGTTAAATTGCCAACCCAGAATGGTGTCTGACGTTAAAGTGAGGGCATTGATTGGGAAAAAATGGGATCCTGAAAGCTGGAATGGGGACATATGGACAGATAGTCAGGAAGATCAGAATATGGAGCCTGTAAATTCTGTTGAATCCCTCCCATCTGAAGGGATTACTGTGAAACCATTATCCCCTCCACCTCAGTTTGATGTTGTTGTTGTTGTTAGGTGCTGTTGAGTCATTTCTGACTCATAGCGACCCCAAGCACCGCAGAACAAAACACTGCCTGATCCCGTGCCAGCTCCACAATCCCTGCTATACTTGAGCCCATCATCGCAGCCACCATGTCAATACATCTCGTTGAAGGCCTCCCCCTCTTTCATCGACCCTCCACCTTACCAAGCATAACATCCTTCTCCAAGAAATGGTCCCTTCTGACAACATGACCAAAATAGGTGAGATGAAGTCTAGCCTTTCTCACTTCCAAGGAGAATTACGGGTGCACTTCCTCCAGGACAGATCTGTTAGTTCTTTTAGCGGTCAATGGTACTTTCAGCATTCTTCACCAGCACCACAACTCAAAAGCATCAACTCTTCTTTGGTCTTCCTTTTTCATTGTCCAGCTCTCACATGCATATGAGGCAATTGTAAATATCACGGCTTGTGTCAGGCGCACCTTAGTCCTCAAGGAGA
>NW_006921620.1:11384595-11401495 GCF_000298275.1 Orycteropus afer afer | reverse complement strand
GGCCTTAACAAACAGGAGTTTATTCTTACAATTTGGAGGCTTTAAGTCCAAGTTCAAAGTGCCAAGCTCTAGGGGCTGAGTGAAAGCCCCTCAACCTTGGGGTCCAACTCTGCCTCCTGCTCCCGGCCCAATGGAGCCAGAGGCACTTCTTCACTCAAGCAGCTGCTGGCTGCTGAGGCTGATAAGCCCCAAGGTTGACAAGTAAAAAGGCACAGTCCCTATGTTTACCAATCCATATGGCAGACCATTAGCTTAAGTCCACTGTCAGTCCCAAGGTCGGCAGAGCTTAGCAAGCTGCTCAACAAAGACATGGCTACATGCAGGGTCCAAGCGTGCCATAGGCTAGAGACCATTCCCAAGGCTTCTTCTTATATACAGGAAGCAGACCACATTCCCAAAGTCAGCTACTCAGCTGCTTGTGGTAGATCTCACCATGGAATTGATTGCCAGTCTCATTATGAGGAATAACTACCACCAGCTGCCCAGACACTCAACCAGGCCCAGCTAAGTTGACACACAAACATAACTACCACAGTCTGCAAAAAAGGGAAAGGCCCTCAATGAAATGGATTGACACAGTGGATGCAACGATGGGCTCAGGTGTGGCAGGTATTGTGAGATTGGCACAGGACTGGACAGTGTTTTGTTCTGTTGTACATGGGGTCTCTAAACAACAACAACAAAGTCTGTACTATCTGCCCTGATCATCTTCTTGAACACTGTCCCCACTGTTTTAAATGCTTATTGGACATTTAAGTGTTCTTCAGGAAACTCACACTCAACATCTCAAAAATAAAATTTGTTTTACCTTTCAATTGGTCTCCCACATAGTGAGGGTTTAAATTTTGGCTCTGTTACTAGGACCTACCTACTGTAATTTGTAGTAAACCCCTTAACTTCTTATTTCCATTTTTATAGTTCATGCTTTATTTAAATGAATCAAAACACAGTCAGAGCATTGCTTGTTTTAACAAACTATTTTATCAATATAAAATTAATGTTTTTATAATTTCAAAGACAAAATACTATACGTTCAAGTTATACCATGAATTATATGGTTATGTAAATGAAATAGTTCACTACATTGATAAAAGTAGTTATTTAATTGGTGAAGTTAAACAAAAAACAATTAAGGTTAACTTCATCCTATTAACCCAGTTCAATGCTCCAAAGTGTAGGTTTACAAATTTGAAGAAAGAAAAGTTAGTTTATTTTTAATATATGTATATTTTTATCTGACCACTTAGGCATTTGCCTTTATTAAGGTATCTGCTTTTACAGCTAGAATATGCAACTTGTTATCTTGTAATTTTTAAATTCCCTCTTCTTTTCTCAGGAGAGAGTTCTGTTATCATTGAGTATGCTACACCTGGGTGAACACAATCCAATGACTTTGACTTTTGTGTAGGAGGATAAGTATCAGTGGATTCTGCCAGGATAGATAATATCAAAATACATTGTGTCTAATTAAAGTTTTATGGAATAGATGCATTCATTCATTGTATTAATGAATTTTTGTGACATTTAAAAGTCTTTGAAAACTCACCTAAATGGTAAATTTTAAGACAGTATTAGGACATAATGCCATAGATGTAATCTACATAATTATTCTTAGTTTCTTTCTATTTTTTTGTTACTGTTAAATTCACAAGTGTTTCTATGCCTGAAGAAGTTGTGTATATGTTTTTATGTTCAATAAAATCTTTTGGTATTCTAATACTCTGATCTTCATTAAACACTCATAGTATATAAAGAACAGGTGTTATTTATATAAAGCTTCAAATTGGATATTATGTCCCATTATATACATTTCTTTTTTACCCTTGAAGATTTATGTATTAAAGTGAGAATGTGAGTTAAGAAAAATGACATTTAACATATTAATACATTTTGTTTTTTCTATATAGCCTGTGATTAAGATTTTCTTTGTTCACAAGAAATGAAATTCTTTTGCTATTCAGCAGGACTGTTCATGTACCTCTTCCAGCCTAAAAACCATCTAAATGAATTTATTACTTCATTGACAAAATAATTTCATTAAGTTATTTTTACCTTAAAGATGGTCTTAACATGTGGGATCCAAACAGAGATCAGTTGGAGTTTCCAAGTATTTTCTAATGATCATGTTTAATTCTTCTATGAAGATGTTATTAGTATTTTCCAAAATGTTATTTATTTTGACAAATTTAATCATGGAACACATGGTGATATACACCCACTCACTTATGACATGGGTAACTTCCACACCAAGTCATTACCCAAAGTCAGCATTACCCAAAGGAGAAAGAGGAGGACATAGAGGTGGTCCTGGAGCCTGGGGCCTCAGAATTTCTGTGCCCTCCAGCACAACTATGCTCTGTACCCCACGGCCCTGCTATTCGTGCTGGCTCTCTAGTGGACATGGGGCGCGTTGGCTGGACTGGAGCCCCAGTTGGCCATCTGGGGCTTGAGCAATATGCCAGACCAAGGGTTCAATATGGTAGGTGGGGGTTGCTGCTAATGCCCCCTGTAGCTGTCCCTGCTGCAGCCCCAGCTGCTGTAGATCAGAGAGGACCCCATAGAAATGAGGAATGCACTGCTGCTCTTAGAATCAGAGAACATGAACTTGGAGACTAATAACTGTTTGGAATAGGAGCTCAGTAGCCTGGACCACAGAGGAGGAGGAGGAGGAGGGCATGGCTGGCTTCTGCTACAGTTATCATGCACTAAACTCCCCCCAGTATCACTGCAGGACATGGTCCTTCCAGAGTGCTTGAGCAGAGAGGAACATCAGCGGCAACCTCCCTTGCCCCTGACCCTATCTCCTCCTGGGCCCCCCTGGCTACTCATGGTCCTTTCTCTGAAGGGCTCCTTCAAAATCCACCTCAGTTGTTTCTATCACATGAAGAGTTGCAGTGATGGCTCCAGTGGTGAGAATAGGACTGGCAAGAGACCCTCTAGAGAGTTGACTGCTTCAACTGCAAACCTGGCAGACATGGGTGACTCTGTGGCCTGGGAGCTGAATGCTGGGAGGAACCCAGGTGAATGTGCAAAATAGTAGATTTTTCACTACTGTTGTAAATACAAAATGTTAGATAACCAGATTGCCAGTAAGTGAGGAGTAGGGGTAAAAGCATCAAAGAATATACATCTAAATTATGGTTTAGAGAAATAAATTTCAAGATTTCTTTGTATACAAAAAGACTTCAATTTTCAGCCAGATTTCATTTAATTATTACAGTGGTAGGGGAAACAGTATGAATAGTAAGATATATGCAATTTTTTTTTTATTTTAATTTTGAGAAAATGTAATATTCAAAGTACTTCTCATTTCTTTTGTGTATCTTATTTTATAAAAAATTGAATATAAATATACTATATGCTCATATTTCCATTTTCAGTGTATATACATTCAGTCATGTTATTAGGAAGATTATCATTACAAGTAGTTCTAAAACACCTTTTTGATTAATGTCTTTTAAATTTCTTTCTGTCATACTCTTTTACCCTTGATATAAAATAATAATTCAGAAGCCTTTATGTTGTTTGTAAAGGAAGCACATGAAACAACAAGATTATTATAGTAACTCAGTGATATATTATAAGGAAGAGTATTTCCTGTAGGGTAGTCCAATTACAAAATAGTAAAACAGGAACAAAACACAATAAAGTGTTTTTTCTATTTGTTTCAGTAAGTTTAGCACAGCAGGAAAGTGGCATCCTTCCTGGCTGGTGCGTCAAATCTGTGGTTTGAAATGTAACTGCAGATGGGAGTTATTTTAAAGACATCATATATAAGCTAATAACCTTAACCATAGGAATGAGATAATTATACAGCATTTAATATATTTAATTTGCTTTTTATTGTAATAATTTCATACATTCAATTTGAGAAAATGATGTATTCATTTAAAAAGTTTAATAAACTTGTATGTTGAAGACATGTAAGAAATAAACTTTGAATTATTTAAATTCTGCTTTTATCTGTATCAATTTTTTTGTAGGTATCTGTTTATTTGACTACTTCTTGCTAATTAGTTCAGTTTATTTGAAGGAAAAGTGTTACATTTGTTGTGAATTACCAACAACAACAACAAAAAGATACAGGATTTAATAGAACTTTTGAAAAATAACCTAAGATTATTTCAGGGTCATATCTTGATTATAGCATAAGGAAAAAATGTGCAGCATATTTGTAAAAATTTAAAATGTGTGTGCTTGTTGAAAAAAAATGAACTGTACTGCTCATTGTTTTGTGTTGTTGTCTAATCTGAGTGTATCAAGGGTGTTTTGTAGGTTTAAAAACAACGTGAGGGAAAAAAAAACTCGAGGGACACAAAGAAGAGATTTAGGCACAAATATGTACAGAATCTAGAGGAACAAGTTATTTGAATTTTTAAAGGCAAGAGGTCTAGGTTTCAGAAGGGTCAATCAAAATGAGAGAAAAGTGAGAGAGCTGAGGTACCCACATTATAAGATCCCTCTGGTGGTATAGTGACTAAAGCATTTGACTGCCAAACCTGAAGGCTGGTGGTTCAAACCCACTAGCACTCCTTGGAAGACTGAGCAATCTACTTCCTGCCTCAGAAACCCAAGGAGGGGTCGCTATGAGTTGGTTTTGGCTTGATGGCAGTGATTTTTGAGTAAAGTCAGGGTCTTACTGGATACTGGAAAGATATAGTTGGGAATGTTGGTAACAAATTATCTGAGGGGTATGTCTGGGGTATCAGCCAGACAAAGGGTGTTTGGAGTAGTATTCCTTCTTACTCACTGGCTCCTTGTAAGTTGCTCAAACTTAAAAGTTCTGACTGGATCAGAGATAATCTAGAACCTGTATGAGAATACCTTTAGCAGTTCCTGATAACATGAGGAAGGAGTAGAGTGGTTTAAGTGTGGGCCGCTAATCAAAAGGGTGGTTGTTCACACTTATCAGCTGCTCCACAGGAGAAAGATGTGACACTTTGCTTCCGTAAAGATTACAGCCTAGGAAACCCTATAGGCAGTTCTGCTCTGTCCTACTATGAGTTGAAATGGACTTAACAGCAGTAGGTATGGGTTGGCTAGCATGGGACATTAATTATACAGTCTGCAAATGTAGATACTATAAAATGAATTCAGACAGAAACTTTTAGTCTTGCCCTCTGACATCTTGGCAGGTCTTATTCAGGCAGAAGAAAGATTTGTCTTAATTAAGGCTTATGTTCATATGTTCATAATTAAATAGTTTTAAAAACCTGCAAGAATTCACTGAGAGCCAACTGTCAAAATTGTGCTGTATCCAACTACAAATTTATCTGGAAGGCATTTCACTGCCAAGCTTTTCGAATATTTAGTATGAACAGCATGACTCCATGTCTTTACCTCCCAGTCATACCTCAACCCACTACAATCTGGCTTCTTTGCATCTCTTTTTGTAGTAGGCATAGTGCCTTTTACATGGTGAAAACTCAATTTACATATTGATACTTTTGAATTTGTTTTACTTAGATATTAATCATTTCTATATTCCTTTTTTTTGAGTCTTGTTTGCATAAAGATAATACATTAATAGTCAAATAATAAAATAAATAGTAATTATTACTTATGGAAAAGTAAACAAAAAGAGCCTACAGGAATTTTTTTTTTTAATTTTCATTATATTAAAAGATGAAAAGTAGCTTGCTGGGTGATGAATGAGTGGCTGAAAATTCAATAAAGCAAAAGGGAGACACACTAGAACATTTAATGGAAGAAAGGTAAAATAGGAAAATGGGAAAGAAAAATAAGGCCCTTGCATTTACCATTCCTTTGCCCCTTCAGTTCTTCCCTCTCATGTTACCTTCACAGTGATGTGTTCTTTGGGTACCATATAAAATTGCCACCCAAATTATACCATCAATGTTTCTTAGTCCTAGTTTCTAATTTATTTACCTCTTGAGAAAATATAACTAGCTAATGTATCTTACTTCTTATCCTTAGTGCATTTCTCCCATTCAAATGTGAGTTCTGTGAGGGCAGGGAGGTTTGTGTTTTATTAGTTTATATCTCTAAGATACAGAACCATTCTTAGGAGATGGCAGGTGCTGAGTAAGTATTTATTTGTTGAGTAAATTAATGAAATTAGTATATTCCACAGGCATTTTAATACACAAGTCCAAAGCTAAAGAAAGAAATGAATTAGTGTTGAGATCTGAGAATGCAGGGCAAATACATGGCAAGTTTGGAAATGTATTAAAACATGGAAGTGAATGCTGAGTGAGACAATTCAAAGACTATAGCAGAACCTTGAAGAATGTCAATATTTAACAATTATTTAGCAAAAGAAAGGTTGGGGGGTGGGATGGACACAGGAGATTGTGGAATGGCCAGATAGGTAATGAGAAACATATGGTGTCCTAAGGTGAAAGAGTGTTTTAAGATGAAAGGACTAACCAACCTTAATATACTTTTCATAGATCAAATAAAAGGAGATGTGAAAGTATTCTCTTGATTCAGTTGCATGAACATAATTAGTGACTGGAACTATTTCCATGTAGAAGTACAAGCAGAAGCCAGATTGGAATAGGCTATGGAATTAATTAACTAGAGGAAATGGAAAGAGTCAGTATAAAAACAAACATTTTAAAACTTTTGGCTATGATAGGAGGAAAGAGAGAGGATTCAAGGAGGAATGTTATTGGCAACACAAATAATTAAATTAAATGCTAATAAGTAGATTCCAGGAAATAAAGGGAGAAGAGATTGAAAGCTTGTGACTTTAGAGAAAGGGGAGGAGATGGAATCCAGTTTACATGTGTGAGGAGTTCCCAGTGGTAGTAGTAGGGACAGAAGCACCATGGCGTTAAGAGAGGAAGGAAAAATAGTGACAAATAGGCTGGGAGAGTAGGCAGCACTGTGCAGGAACAGTACCTGAAGACTCCTTTTTTTGTCACAAACATTTAATGGAAGATTGCCTGCTGATGGTGAAGGAAATGGACCAGGAATGACTTGGAAATGAGAAGGTAAAGAAGAATATTTTAAATAGTGTCTCTGAAGTTGGAAGAGTAAGAAGATCAAAGAAGTGTTCTATCACTGTGGAATGTTGAGGACTCAGTGGATGGGTGACAGCAATTTTATCACAATACTGTGTGCATGTCTGGTTTTCTCTGTGGACATAGATGTGCTTTTCTAGAATTTAAAATTTTTAAGAAAGTTGATGGAAAAACTGAGGAACAAGGAGAGTGAGACATTATTATAAAAGTTTATTTGAGGTTATTAAAAATGGAGAGACAACATACAGAAATCTTTGGGACACAGCAAAAGCAGTGCTCAGAGGGCAATTTATAGCAAGAAATGCACACATCAAAAGAGAAGGAAGAGCCAAAATCAGCACCTTAGCCCAACATCTCCAGAAAAAGAGCAGCAAAAGAAGCCTGTAGTCAACAGAAGAAAAGAAATGATAAAGATTTGAACAGAATTAAATGAAACAAAATTAATAAAAAAAATCAACAATACTAGAAGTCGCTTTTTTGAAAAGATTAATAAAATTGGTAAACCACTGGTGACAGAAAAAAGGAAAAGAAGGAAAAGTGCCAAATAACATGGGTAAGAAATGAAATGGGCAACATCACAACAGAAACAACTGAAATAACAAGGATACCATGAAGAACTGTACTCCATCAAATTTGAAAACCTAGAAATGTTAAAGGCAAATGACTGCTAACTGGAAGGCTTGCAGTTCAAACCCACCAGCCGCTCCTCAAAAGGAAGACTGGGCAATCTACTTCCATAGAGATACTGCCCTGGAAACCAAGAAGAGGTCACTATGAGTCGTATCTGACTTGATGGCAGTGAGTTTTTTTTTTTTGTGTGTGTGTGTGTGAGAAGAAATGGACATACTGCCTACTTAAAGTAACACAGATTGTCGTAGACAATTTCAACAGGCCCATAACAAAAGTAGAAATTGAGCAGGTCATTAAAAAAAAAAAAAAAGAAAAAGAAAAAGCCTAAACAGCTTCACTAGTGAATTCTGCTTTCAGAGAAGAGCTGACACTAATTCTACTCAAACTATTCCATAATATAGAAAAGGAGAGAATGAATATTCCTGATTGATTTTGTGGAGTGAGCATAACATTGATACCAAAGCCAATGAAAGATATCACTAAAAAAGAAAATTATGGACCAGTATCCCTCATGAACATAAGTGCAATAGTTCTCAATAAAATCCTAGCCAGTAGAATACAAAAACATGTGTATGTGTGTGTGTGTGTGTGTGTGTGTGTGTGTGTATAGTAGTAGTACATCATGAACTAGTGGGATTCATACCAGATTTGCAAGGATGATTCAACATTAGAAAAACAACCATTGTACCCCACCACATAAATAAAGCAAAGGAAAAGAACCAGATGATCATATCAATAAGTGCAGAAAGGTGTTTGACAAAATCTAACACTCATTGTAGATAAAAATGCAGAACAAAGTAGGAATTGAAGGTAAATTCTTCAATATAATTAAGGATTATAATTATATAATTATATAATTAGCTGTTCTGCATAAGAAAGATGTGGCAGTGTGCTTCCCTAAAGATTTACAGAGTTGGAAACCCTCTGGGCTGTTCTACTCTGTCCTATATGGTCACTATAAGTTGGAATCCAGTTGACAGCAATGGCTTTGGTTTTGGATTGGTCTCCTCCCATGGAACAACTTGACACTGCAGGTATAAAGTACTTTTGTTACAGTTATTGAAGATTATTTTTTCTATTTTTTGAAACATAAGAGTTTTGATAAGACATTGAAGCTCTGGTAATTTTGTTATGGATTTTTAAGAAAATTGATTAAAGTATTCTCAGTGAAGACTCTATGGGAGAAGATTCTGAGATAACAATCTCAAGAAATTGGTCAGACTGGGATAAAGACCAAAATCACAGAGCAGCAACACATGTTTATTTCAGGTTATGTGGATCCCATAGTTTGTACTTCACCTTTGTTATTTGAGATAACTAGCATGGATTTTCACAAGGTGGTTTCTCTTACCCCTTCCCTGCCAGGATGAGAATGATTTCTTGCAGGTCTGCCTTTGCTGCTCACAATTACTGTCATGTACTCAGTAACTTCCTTGAAAATTTGTTGATCATGAAATTCAAGGCCACATTAGATTGGGAGGCTAGGATAATTACTAATGTTTCCTGAGCAGCACTAAAGTGTACTCAAATGTAAAAAGTTCCTTGTAACCCATTATTCTTTTTAATATCAGAAACTCCTCCCATGCAATGTCAACCATATTAGGAAATAGATCATTTGGACTCAACCTTCCAATCCAGCCAAAACTAAGCATCTTTTAATGTGCATGTTTTCTCTCAGTGAGTTTTTCTTTTCTTTCTTTCTTTTTTTTTTTTTTTTTTAAGCAGCTATATTTTGTTCATTGGTGCCTTGCTTTTGAAAGTCTAATTGTTCTAAGAATTAACTGAGTAAATTTATATGACAGAATGTCCCTCTGTTGTGTATCTAGTGCTTCATATTCTGACTGAATAATAGTAATTAGGTGTAAATGTCAAATAAAAAGATACTATTTCTTGGAATCTGTGTGTGGGATTGAATCAAAAACTTCTCGGTTAGCAGCCTAGCCTTTAGGTGTTTGTGCTACCAGAGCTTCTTTATAGTGTATGTTGTTATTGTTGTGTTCTGTGGAGTTGATTCTGACTCATAGTGACCCTTTAGGGCAGATTAAAATTGCCCCATATGGTTTCTTAGGCTGTAATCTTTATAGGAGCAGATTGCTGGGTCTTTTCTCCTGCAGAGCTGCTGATGGGTTAGAACATTTAACCTTTTGGTTCACAGCCAAGCGCTTAACCATCACCCCACCTGAGTTCCTTATATATTGTATGACAGCTAATATATGAGATATTTTAGCATTTTTGTTCTAGTTTTTATAGCAGAAGCCTAATCAATTGAATATAATTTTAAATAATACTTAAAATACTTTTTCTGTTTCTTGAAAAATACTTAGGCTGGGTTGTCTAGAGCCCAGTCTTGCTTCTGAGGAGTGGCTGGTGGGTTTTGACTGCCAGTCTTCTGGTTAGCAGTCAAATGCCTTAGGCACTAGGCTACCAGAGCTCTCTCTCTCTCTCTCTCTCTCTCTCTCTCTATATATATATGTATCCAACAACAAACACAACATACTGCCATCAAGTCAGACCCGACTCATAGTGACCCCTCCTTGGGTTTCCAAAGTGGTATCAGTATGGAAGTAGATTGCCCAGTCTTCCTTCTGAAGAGTGTTTGGTGGGGTTGAACTGCCAGCCTTCTGGTTAGCAGTCAAATGCCTTAGGCACTATGCCACCAGAGCTCCTTATATATATAAAGAGAGAGAGAGAGACAGAGAGACAGAGACAGAGATACAGAGAGAGGGAGAGAGAGAATTTTATTTCTAGAAAATGAATCGTACAGTTGTAGAGGCTGGCAAGTCCCAAGTCTGTGGATACAGCATCAAGCTGGGGGCCTTTCCTGACTCATGCAACTGCAGGGGCTGGTGAGCTCAAGATCGGCGGGTAAAATAGCAAATTGTTGGCTCACAAATTGCAAAGGCAACAATCCCAAGATTGGCAGGTAGCAGAGCAGGCAACTGGTTCAAGTCCAGGAACTGGAGGTAATGATGGGCCAAATGCAGGAGCAAAAGCTAGAGACCTTTCTCAAACTTCTTCCATATATGCTGGAATCAGGCCCCCATCCTGAAGGCAACTTCCCTTCAACTGATTAGCTGCTCTCAGTAGATTCCCCCTTGGAGGTGATTGTACCACATCTAATCTCATCATGGGGAATAACTACATCACAAATACCAAGCACTCAAAATCAAGGCCTAGCCAAGTTATCACTCAACCCTAATTACCACATTTCCTAATTTTATAAGGCAAAAAAAGCCAGATTTCTTAAAATTAATCATTGTTGAATAGCATAATGTTTTTTCTAATACAAAGTGGTGTAAGTTGCATAAGAAAATCAGACTTATTTTATTTTTTTCTTTTAGCCAAAGCTATTTTTTCCTGTTTTTGCTGATGCTGTAACCATTTTCTCAGTCATAAAACTTTATTCATGAAACTTTTACCACTGTTGTAATTGATTAAGACCCTACTGACCTCTCAAAAAACCTAGTTTGAGAATATCTCACTTCCAGTTCTTTGATGAAAAGACACTGGCTAAACATTTCATAAAATCTTCTGTGCCTCCGAGTTACTTTCTATGGGCTGAGAGAAGGTGTACCACTGTGGTAAAGTGCATAGGTTTCCTTGATATGGGAACAAACTGGACGTATTTGAACAACCTGCAGAAGACGGCTTAGGTGGAGTCAACTTGAGGGAGATGTAAGACAATGTAGGGCATGTTGGCAATGGAAAGGAGTGTGAATTTTATTTTAATGATAATAAGCAAGTCGAGATGTACAATCTCTGCCCTTTTGTATAGCTAGAAAATTTGGATTAAGAAAGATGAAATGATTTGCAGATGGTAACTCTAATAAGTGGTAACACTGAAATTTATACTCTGCTTAACTCCAAAACTTTTTTTTTTTTTTTTTTCCCTGTAGTACCTGTAAGTGCCTGGTCCATAATACATGCTTAAGAAATGTTTTTGGACATATATGGGCTACATGTTATGGTGATGAAAAACTTAATCAGCAAAGTGAATATATTTTGAAGTTCTTGAGGTGTGTTTTTAAAATAAATTATACCAAAAGCATAATTAATGTTTATTGTGCCCTTAGAGTTTTAAGTACTGTGTTCTGTATGGATTGTCTTCCTAATATCAAATTCTCCCTAATAACAATGCTGGGAAGTAGATACTATTATTGTACCCATTTTATTCATGAGGGACCTGAGATTCAAATGGCTGAAGAAAGTTATCCATGGTCATACACCGAGTAAGTGGTAATTTCATAAGAGCAAAAACTGTATCATGAATTATATGATAAGTACTAAAAATTCTGTCAAATCATGGTTTATTAGCCTATTTTGTAGCTAGCCTATGTGTGGCGCTAGTTACACTGAAAAAATAAAAAATACATATCCTATAATTCACATTCTAAATTACCTTCTCCAAAGAGAGAGAGAGAGAGAGAGAGAGAGAGAGATATGAATACTCAGAGATCCAAATTAGGAGCATAAATATGGAGAAGTAGATATAAGAGCAGAGGAAACTAGATACAGCTCAGAACTATGTCCTTATTGGGAAGATGGCCATATAAGAATATTGAGGATGCCATTCAATTATTTAACAAATATTGAATACCTGCTATATGCCAGGCACTTGGAAAAGAAAAGATTAGTGATTCAGAACCAAATAAGATCCAATGAATTTCTTCCTGTACTTACTTGTCTTCTGAATTCATCAGAACCTAATAATCCCTGAAGTTATTTGTTTTGGTTGGCAGAAATCTATGATTTGCCAAACAACTCTCTGTATATATAAAACAGTTGCTGTTGAGTTGACTCCAATTCATGATGATGCCATGTATGTCAGAGTAGAAACATGCTCCATAGGGGTTTCAGAGGCTGAGTTTTCAACAGACCTTTCTTCTTGAATGCCTCTGAATGGACTCTAACTGCCAATATTTCGGTTAGCAGCTGAGCACATAACCTTTGGGCCTGCCCAGGAACTACTTTTTATTTGATCATCAGGATCATAAATAGATTAAAAAAAAGATATTTCCTACCTGAAAAATGACACACACACACACACACACACACACACAAGTGACAGCATAGTGGTGCTTGGTTTAGAATAGGCACACATATATTATCTAAAAATCTGTCTAGCCAATTCTTTAACATACTGGACCTATGTTCAACCTTGTTAGTATCCTCTGGGTTGTTGCTAAACCATCCAAATCTCATGATATATGACCTTTTTTAAATACACATTTCTCATTCAAGGTTTTTTTATGATGTTGTATAGTTATGCTCTTCCATTTTAGTGTGCACTCTCTTGAAAATTCTATGCTGAAAAGAGAAAGTAGAAATTTAAGTTACTCTCTTTTTAGCCAAATGTTCGCTTTTTCCTTCTGTGACTTTACAGGTAGTAGGATGCAGATGTAACAGAGCTTCTTTCTTGAATGAATTTCCTTAAGCAAAATTGTTTAAAAATATGTCTGGTGTCTGTTTATACCTCAGGGTTGCTTAGTTATCAGCTGCATGCATGATTTTCATTGAAGTGTGTAAGGATGTGTGTGTATATATATATATTTGTATAACTTCTAACAGCATAGTTATAATATCAAGGAAGGAAAGAGGAAAAACAGCAGAAGGAATATATTACAGTTTTGTACTTTTTCTTTGAAATTTTGTTTACTTATTTTTAAGATAAGACTCTTTTACTTAATATATGTGTGTAATTTGATCTTTATTTGCTATTAATTTAAACTACTTCACTCAATCGATAATGGAGGGTGAACAGAGAGAACTCTTTTGGTAAGCCGTGTAGTGTTTCCAGCAGTGATTTCTATACTATGTGTATTTAGATAGAAGATTTTCCTCTGTATAATCAACTTGCTGCTGCCCATTTTACTGCCAAGTGTTCCTTCTCTATGGTAGCATAATACAGTTACCAAGGGAACAGCTTATGGCCAACACATACAGTATTGCCACAAATTAATTTCACAGTTATCAGGATATAGGGTGATAACAGTAACGTGAGTTACTGTGAAATTACCATTGTTCCCATGGAGTTACAGTGTAATTATTACTTTTGTGGTAACTAAGCAAATAATTCACATCACTGCTCCTGGATGCTTGCTCTCTCTCTCTCTCTTTTCTTTTTCTCTCTCTTTCTTTTTATTTTATATTTTCTCCTTTCTCCTTCCTTTCTCATTTCAAAATCTCCCTGACACATTTTTCACACATAATAATAGTTTTTTTTTGCTTATTTAACTATATATATATTTTTTTCTAGATCAGTACATTCAGTTTCTAACTTGTTTTTTCTTCATAAACAGAACTCTTACAATAGTAGACTTTCTAAAATAAATGCTATTAAAATAGAGCTTCAAAATATACAAAAAAAACCTTCTGTGGTAACTTTTGTTGTGTGGTGAGAAGGGGCTACAATGAAGGGGGAAAATAAAGTAGTAATGTGGTGGAGTGGGGGGTCTTGAACAGTTTTTCTGTTGGTAACAAAACCAAACTGTGGGGCAGTGAGAAGAAAAACAAGGTAAGACACTGAGAACAAGTTACCCACAGCAAAAAATGGCAACACAAGACTTGTCATTGACTATCACAGTAAGCAGAGGGCATGAAAATGCTTACCAAAGGCAGGAAGCAAAAGGCCACAGCAGCTTTCAGGATGCCCTAGTGGCTTATACAGAGCTAGGTTGTGCTGCCTAAACCCATCTGACATCTATGGTGCAGTGTGAGAGGCCAAAGCTTCTAGTGGAGAGGCATCTGGCTTCTGGTCTAGCCCAACACTTTCCCTATTGTGCAACTTTGGACAAGTCACTGTCTACTTGGGTCTCACTTGACTGTCCAGTGGGGACTGACACAAACTCTGTAGCACTGTGAGAACCAGATGCATCTGGTAAAGGTCCACCATCTCTGCAGACTTGGAAGAAGCCCGTGTGAGAAGTGGAGGTTGGTCTTTACCTTCTTCAAGCCATATGCTGAGAAGGCTTGGTTGCACTCTGACATTAATCTGAAAAGGCTTTGCTACCCTAAGACCCAGGTGGGTCCCTAGGAGAAGTGTATTAGACACAGGCTTGCTGTAGACCCCACCCCAGTTTCCAACAGAACCACCACCCACCCCAGGTTGAAGAGAAGTGAGAATCAGGTGGTTAATTTTCAAAAAAGGTCAAGATGAGGCATAATCCAGCAAAACAAGCTGTTGGCGATAGGAACAACCAGCCAGAAGCAGCCACAGATATGTGTCACTTTCTGAGCATTGAGTCCCTCAGTGGTGCTTGACTGGCCCAGAGATCTGTGGGCAAGCCACTTTTTCCTTTTGTTTTGGCCAAGAGCCGGAAAAAAAACCATGCTGAGGGACTTCTACATAACAGAGCTGGGAGGGCCAAAGAGGCTTCACTCCTTCTCTTTATCACTGAGCACACAGGACACTGAGGCTGGCTCTTAGGGAAAGTTCTGCAGACATCCATCTAGCAAGCTAAACACAAACCAAAGAAGAACAAGCCAAAATAGGGAGACAAAAACAGAAAGGAAAAAAGAAAAAGTACAAACCAAAACTCAGAAAAATCTGTGTTTACAACTATATACACAACGTGTCAGAGTTCAGGAGGCCCTTTGGTAGGAAATAGGGTGTATGTAGGTAGAGGCTTGGGGTGGTGCATGTGTGTATGGGCATGTGTAGGTATGCGTGTGTATGGGTGTGTGCATACACAGCTTATATAAATCAATTCTCCACAGAATGGACATGTAGACCATGAAGATTACCAAAGTGAAATTTGCCACTTTGTCTAGTTTCCCATGGGTGTGATTTGACAAAGGGCCCCTGGGGAAGCTTGGAGGCCTCGCAGAGAGCACACATGTGCTGTCGTGTTTGGGTCAGCCTGTGCACACCTAATTCTGAGGGCATCTCCAGTCCCTTCAGGACAAATCTGATACATTCAATTAGCATAATAAGTGGTTGGCTGAAATGCGTTTCTCTCTACCATCCTCTTGATTTGTGCGAGAACATCAACATTTTTTTTAATATTGGCATAAGAAGGGCTTTGCTTGAAGTGGTATGAAGATATGTATGGAAATTATGTGCAAAATTAGAATGTTCATAAAAATATACAGGGACCAAAAAATCATTTTCCTGGAATTTTGAGTAGATACATTCAATTTTTGATCAATGTGGAATGAAAATTTCCAATTTTAGTTTTATACAAATCTAACCAAACTCACTGCCATCGAGTCAGATCCGACTCATAGCGACTCCTTGGATTTCCGAGGCGGTAAACAGAAGTAGATTGCCCAACCTTCCTTTCGAGGAGTGGCTGGTGGGTTTGAACCGCCAGCCTCCTGGTTAGCAGTCAAATGCCTTAGGCACTACACCACCAGACCACCTAAATCCATATGTTAGATGGAAGAATTGGTTTAATCAGTGATTAAAATTACTAATCGGTAATTAAAAATACTGTGGAAAAATGAATACTACCATTTTAATTACCTTCTGTGTGACTGAAGACAGGAAAATAACTTTTTTAAGCCTCAATACTGCCATCTGAAAAATGGAGATAATATCTACATTCTAGAATTGGTATGCAAGTTAAAAGAGATGTGTGTGAAAGTGAATTTTAAAAGGCACAACAGCAGTTTTAAGGCATTACCATCATTATCATGCTTTATAATGGGGACATCTGTTAATGAAAACCTATTCTTGTTGTTGTTATGTGCTGTGGAGTCGGATCCGACTCATAGCACCCCCTCCTTGGGTTTCCGAGGGTATCACTATGGAAGTAGATTGTCCAACCTTCCTTCCGAGGAGTGGCTGGTGAATTTGAACCGCCAGCCTTCTGCTTAGCAGTCAAGTGCCTTAGGCACTACACTACCCGAGCTCCTCTTAGGAATAGTAGGATATTAAAATTAGAAATTCCTCAATATTTTCCTGTTATCGATTTTGAAGTTACCTACTGCTGGTAACTTTAAATAAAGAAATATAACTTTAATTGAGCTGTTTACATCCTTTTACCACCACTATTTCCTTTTATTAGGAGCTCTAGTAGCATAGTGCTAAAAGCACTTGACTGCTAACCAGAAGGCTGGCAGTTCAAACCCACCAGCCACTCCTCAGAAGGAAGGTTGGGCAATCTACTTCTGGAGTGATACAGCCTTGGAAACCCAAGGAGGGGTCTCTATGAGTCAGGTCCAACTCCACGGCAGTCAGTTAGTTTTAGTTGTTGTTGTTGTTGTGTGCTGTCAAGTCAGACCCAACTCATAGTGACCCCTCCTTGGGTTTCCAAGGCAGTATCACTACGGAAGTAGAT
>NW_006921620.1:11350977-11384495 GCF_000298275.1 Orycteropus afer afer | reverse complement strand
GTGGCTGGTGAGTTTGAACCGCCAGCCTTCTGGTTAGCAGTCAAGTGCCTTAGCCACTATGCTACCAGAGCTCCCATCAAGATATTAGTTAACTATATGTGTGGACTAAAACCAAATCCATTGCAGTCATATTGACATATAGTCAAAGTGACCCTATAGAACAGAGCAGAACTATGCTTTGGGTTTCTAAGGCAGCAATCTTTACAGAAACAGACTGCTACATCTTTCTCCTGCAGAGCATCTTGTAGATTCAAACCACCGACCTTTCAGTTGACAGCTGAGCACTTAGCTACTGCACCACCAGGGCTCCCTATCAACATATATTGTTTTCATTGTGAAGTGCCATCTAATCAGCTCCAACTCATAGCAACCCTGTGCACAACAGAACGAAACACTACCTGGTCCTGTGCCAGCCTCACAATCCTTGCTATACCTGAGCCCATTGTTGCAGCCACTGTGTCAATCCGTCTCCTTGAGGGCCTTCCTCTTCTTCACTGACCCTCCACTTTACCAAACATGATATCCTTCTGCAGGGAATGGTCCCTTCTGACAACATGACCAAAGTATGTGAGACGAAGTCTGGCCATTCTCGCTTCCAAAGAGCATTCTGATTCACTTCTTCCAGGACAGAAAGTATTCTTCGTCAATACCACAACTTAAAAGCATCAACTCTTCTTTGGTCTTCCTTGTTCATTGTCCAGCTCTCACATTACTTTTATTGCTTTATTGTCACTTACTGATGTTGTGATGCTGTTGAGCCTCAATCTTATCATCTGAAAGTGAGAATGATGATGTTGGGTGGTTTTAAAGATTAAGGAAAGAAATAGTTCAAGATACTTAGCATAAGGTCTGAGGAAGACTAAAGAACTCAATAGTTTCCTTCTCTTTTTTCTCTCTGGGAGATGAGCAGGTCACCTAACTAAGTGGAATTAGGGAAGTGCCATTGATTAAGATCTTACAGTACTCTCCTTCCTTGTGTCTTGTGGGAATTCACAAGAAGCAGTTGTTAATTGAAGTATATTTACTCTAAAATGCATTATTATGCATAATAGAGGTAAGCAGAAGGAAGGTTCTTTTGGGATACAGCTAATAAAGAGCATGAACCCCTTATCAGAGAAAGCAGTTTTTTATGTTTGTAATATTTTGAAATCAGTCACTTAAGCCTCAAAATACTGTAATTGCTGTGATTCCTAGAGCAATATAGGATTAGGACAAATTTCTTTTTAATCTCTTCTCGCATTTCTAACTTCCTTTCTATACTCCTCTTTCTCTGTCTTTTTCCCATAATTTAATAACAGTAAAATAGATAGATAGATAGATAGATAGATAAAAGTAGTACCATATTGATGTAGCTGACAGTTTAAGTGAACAATTTTCAGTGATCGTGATACCCTTAGACAGGTCTGTAAGAAAGTTTGTTTCTTTCTTGTCTGCATGTGGAATAATGAATGGATGACTTAAGCATGTTCACAAGCATTTAAATCCTTTTTCAGAGAAGAATAGGAATTTTGAAATAGTTTAAAGAACTGTACCTAGGGTCAATTAATTCATGAGCAGACCACCATGTAGTTAAACTAGACTTAAATATGGTTTCCCTGGAAGCTGTCTGCTTTATCGCAAATGCAAATTTCTCATCCCCTCAAAAATGTTTAGCACAGCTATACAGTAAATGCACATTAGACCATGAAACTTGTTGCAGTAGTGGTAATGCTATAGTCGCAAAAGCAGATTATTATAGTTCCAGGTTAAGTAGAGGTTTCAGTGTTGTAAAAGATGTTTTCCCTCCTGAATCATACAATGAGACTAGTAGTTCTTAGCTGGTAGAGGGGGTATTATTATCTCTTAGGGTGCATTTGATAATGTGCGGCGGCATTTTTGGTCATCACAGTGATGGGTGGGTGCTCCTGGCCTTTGATACGAGGGGATCAGGGATACTAGTTATCTCACAAAACTGTGGGAAGCATTTCACATGAAAAAGAATTGTTTCTTAGAAAATGTGAACATGCCTCTTGAGAAAGCAAGGACAATCCTGATCATATGGAGAGTAAAGAGTATTTATTTATATTGTATATTAAATTTTTATTTAGACATACTTTGGATGAACCAACTGCTTTCTTTCTAACTGAATGTGTAAACATTAACAAAGAAACTATAAGCTCAATAAAGAGAATAGTTAATCTATTAATGAAATATATTTAAATGGTTTATTAGATATTTTGTAACCTAATTTTCTGTCATAACTTATAATGAAGCAAAGAAGGATATATTAAACTCAACAGATTGTCTTCACTAATTCCACTTTTTCTGATGTAAGTGACCTTATGTGAGCAGAGTTTTCTGAAGAAATCTAGAGAAGGGTAAAGATGTGCAACAAAAGTAACAAATAATATCCAAATGAGAGTACAACATAATAAATAACCACACTGTTCTTACTTTTCCAACATATGTTTCTATCCACATTTTGCAGAAAAATTGAATGTATTCAGGCGATTTCTTTGAAACAAATGTCAAAAGTAAAGGAACCAAATAAATCACATTGTTGCAGAATATTCTGTGCCTTCCACAGAAACATTGCATTTTTGTTTGAAATGTGTAAATTCTGTAGAAAATCAGTTCTGTCCTAGGCCTCCTGATACAAAAATCCCTTAGGGCTTTGTATCATCTTTTTCTATATGTTTAAGAAAGAACTTTCAGAGACCAAAATACTAGTACCATTGCTCTCTTTCTTATGCAAGCATGGTGAATGACCTTTTCCAGCGGCAACTTTCTGAAGTGCCTGTTCAAAAGGACTCTAATCCCAAAGTCAGCTGGAGCCATGAGTAGTGTCTATTTTGAGCCGAGACTAACTTTGAGACAGAGTATATCACTTCACACCATCATGATAAAGAGTTCATTGTTAGCAGTTGTTAGTAAACAGTGCAGAAATGATTTAGGATTTTCTGAGAGAGGTCACTGAAAGGTTGTCATTACAGATACTTCCCAGTTAATATTGATCGTCATCTTTTTCCCTTCTTTGACTGAAGTTCTTGCTTGCCACCTTGAAAGCCTTCCTCCTTTACTTTCCAAACCCACCTATATTTATATCTACTGTTTAATGCAGTATATAAATTAACTCTTTTATGTTAAAGCTTTCGAATAACTTAGTGAAATCAGCTGTCCCCAGACTAAGCATGTTGATTTGGGATATGGAGTTGAGTGATTTAGGGACATGCAGTCCTGTTAGAGGTATGTCTGAGAGGATATATTATCATAGACTTAAGTTTGTTATTCAAACATTGTTTTTCTGGGGAAATGAAAAAGTTGTGAAATATCAAAATGAACTCAGGCTAGTGTGAGATCCCATGGGCTAGGAAAAAAGTGTAGGAGGTGATAGAAAAGTGGAGAAAAAGAAATGGGACTATTTTAAGTTGTGCTTTTCATTTATGATATTATTTATTTTCTGAGGGCAGAAACTTAAAAATCCATAATGAAAAACTACTTTCCCAGAAACTAAACTACTAGAATTTTCCACATACGTATTTGTATCCTACTGATCAATAATAAGTATGTGAATAATTGCTTATCATTCAGTTTTACAAAAGAAAGAAATACTATTCAATGATTGATGTTCTCAGGACAATCAGAAGCTATACAATTAAACTGCATCTCAGAAAGCATTTCTGAGGAAGGCTCAGTTTGTATGGTCCAGTTATATTAGTTTCTGAAAATGTAATATATTGAAAGACCTTTCAAATGTTTGATATTGGATAGTTAGCAGGTTAATTATAATATCTTAAATTGAGCTGTTAAAGTGAATCATTGCCTGATTCTGGATTACTGTGGGTTCATTATTAAATGACGGTACTATTGTGTACCTCCAATGCAGGTCATTTCTTTTGTTGATTAAGGTTGGTCATATTCAGCCACAGGATTTTGTGCTAAACATGAGAATAAACCCCCGCTGCCATTGAATCCATTCTGACTCACGGTGACCCATTAGGGCAGTGTAGAACTGCTCCATAGGGTTTCCAATGCTGTAAATCTTTAAGGGAGGAGACTGCTTCATCTTGCTCCTATAGAACAACTGATAGGTTCAAACCCCACTCACCTTTTGGTTATCAGCCAAATGCTTTAACCACTATGTCACCAGAGCTCCTTCAAAAAAACTTGACAGTAGGGCTTGTATTTTTGCTTTTGCATTAATCTTCAGTCCTGAATTCAAGAGTTAACATTTCATCCTTTACTAATTGATTATCCTTGGGAAAATAAGCCTAGATCCTATAGATGTCTGTACACAGTGATCTCTTTTTTCACGCTGCATGCCAGTTATCTATTGCTGCATCACAAAACATTCCAAAAAATTGTGGCCTAAAACAACAATTTATTATTTCTCATAATTGTGTCATTTGCCTAGATTCAGCTGAATACCTCTTCCCTTAGTCTTGCAAGGGCTTACTCATGAGATTGCAGTCATATGAAAGCTCAGCCAGGGTTGGCATGACCAAGATGGTCTCATGCATGTGGTGCTGGCTTTTGGCTGAGGTGCCTTCCTTTTCTCTGCCATGGCCTTGTTTTCCGGTAGGCTAAACCAGCATCTACAGCAGAGCAGCTGTGTTCCAAGAGAGCAAAAGTTAAGCTGCCACTTAAGATATTCTGAACTTGTACAGCATCACTTCTGCCACTGTATTGGTCCTAGCAAGTCACAAAAGTAATCTGGGTACAAGGGGAGGAAAAACAAACTCTCTCTTAATGAGAGAAGTAGTATGTACATACAGGGATGAGAGAGATTACAGACACTCTCCCTGCAGGCAATCTACTATATATTACTAATAAAGTAGTTGTCACATTGTATTATAGTTTTTATTGCAACTGCCTGTTTTTCCTCAACAATGTAATTTTCTTATTGTTGTTAGGTGCTACTGAATAGTTTTTGACTCATAGTGACCCAAGTGAAAGAGCAGAACTGCCCCCATAGGGTTTCTAGGCTGTAATCTTTCTGGGAACAGATCACCAAGGCTTTTTCCCTGTGGAGCTCTGGGTGGGTTTGAACCACCAAACGTTTTGGTTAGCAGCTGAGTGCTTAACTGTTGTGCTACTAGGGCTCCTTATAATTTTCCTGGGGAAAGTGATATTATTAAACTTTATTTCACAGAGGTGTGTTGTAGATGACCAACTGACTGGCAACTGTATGAGTGAACTCTGTGTAGATGCTATACTGTCGATGTTAATAAACAGTTACTTTTTATCGCTTGCATACAACCATCTTCTAGTCTTTTCAGAAAAGAACATTTTGAGAATTATTAGCTCTATTTTAAAAAGTACTCTTTTATTTGCCACAGTTTTACTCAATTCAACTTCTGTTTGTTCAAAATTTCCCCTAAGAGTTAGCTTTAAAAAAAAAAAAAAAGGGAGACATAAAAATTGCAAAAGAATCATTATTTTGAATTTTGTATCTTAGACTTGCAGTCTTTGCCAAGAATTGTTCTTTAAAATGTTTGCTACTTCTCTGCCTAAGGGTAAGTTGAATCTTGTAAATAGACTTTTCTTCTTCCTTATGTGTTACAGACTGCCAGGGGACCCTGGCCATGGATGACTGCCACGATTCTAAATGCAGACTAGAAAGGCAGGTTGACAATTTAAGACAGCAGTTATGATACAGCACCTTGAAACTTTTTTTTCTAAAATGTTGTCATTATGATCTATTTCACTGTTTGGAATGAAAGTCACACCTAACTCCATTTTGCTTTAAATTTAGATACAATTACTTACTAAGTTGTGTTCTCAAATATTTTCACTGCCTATATGAAGTACCCTGCTGTAAAATCTATGATAAACAAGATGAGGCTTTATTTTCCTCCAGAATTTAAGTATTATTTGTGTGCATGTATAACTTTAAAATTTTAGTAGTCTTTTCTGTAATTGAACAGAATATTCAATTTTCGAAAGGCTGCATGAATTATTTTAAGGAGTGTTCTTAGTTCACAGTGACCTGTGTATTTTTTTACCCAAAGCAAGGGAAATAAAGCATAAAATATGAAGCAGTGATAACTAGTCTAGAAGTTAGGAACTTGCAAGCAAAAGGAGAACCATTTACACAAGTTTCTCCCTCAGTAGTTACGCTAGCGTTAGCTTTTGAGATTCCACGTAAATTCTTGCAGACACATGTGATATTTTAACAAACTTTCCTTTTGCAAATTTTAGCTATTTTTAAATCAAACAAAATAAGTGAAAACTGCTTGTTGCCAAGATATTATAAGTTAGCTCATTGGCCTCAGAAAATGTAAATTAATATTGGCCCTCAGAAATCACAGTCTTCAGCCTAAGGAGGGCTGCTTATTAGGGGTAAACTTCAGGTGTCTATTCTGCTTCATTCAGAGACCTAATGAAATAACTAACACGAATGTAGTCTCAGGTAGGGCCCTGATCCTGTGTGTGAGCACATTTCTGGGATGAGAAGGATGAATATTTAATGGATGTCCCTTTGCTGTAAAATAAGATAATCTGTGACAGATGGTGGTTTTAAATGAGAACATTACAGTAACTCAGAGTGGACTGAGGACACTTTATCTCTGTGCTTTATTAAAAAAAAAAAATCATTTACAAGGGTGATGTCTTTTGTGTAGAAATGAAGGCTAATTACAAGTCACAAATGTCCACATTTTCAGATATCATTCTGATTTTTTTCATCAGTACATTAGGAGAAGACTTGGACTTCATTAGAAATATCATTAACGTTTTTTAGGCAGCGGTCACCAAGTTTGTTAGAATTGGTGAGATGATAGTTACTAATAAATGTTTTTAAAAAAGGAAGATCAGCTTTTGAAAAAAAATTGTCTTTGTTCCTTTTAGAATAATAGGATTTAAATGTCATTCATCTTCTCCATTTGTTTAAAGTGAATATTTTGGGAAGAATGTGGAATCTTTTTTTTTTTAATTTGGCTGATGCATATTGTTGACCTAAGATTTAAAGGGCAAATTGGGCACACGTCATTTCAGTCAGGAGTCAGTGGCCTACAAGGAAAGGTCATCTTTCTCTTTCCACTCACGTAAGGATCTGTTAATAAACTTGGGGGGCATCTGATGTGCTTGAAACTTGTCATGTTTAGAGAACAGCTATAAAAACATATGGCATGAGAGTCTGTTGATGGATGAGTGTCACTGCCTAAATGAAAGCTTTGAGTCACAAATGTGTGTGTAAGTAGTTATTTCCTTTCATTTGTAAAATACTACTCTAAATATATATTTAAATTGAATAGTATGCATAGCATAAGACAGTGAAAAAAACTGGTTCATATGATACGAGGGGAGGAAATTTGTGTGTTGTATATTGTCTCTATTGTGCACACTCAAAAAATACATTTGACTGTTTTCATATTCAGTAAAAGACTTTAAAAATGTTAAATGTGTTAAATTGACCAATGAAATGTATATTTTTAAAATTAATTTTAATCAAACTTAGTCAATATAATTCACATGCAATGAATTTTAGTGCTTAAAGTATAAAAGTGATCTTAGTATATTCACAATGTTGTGCAATCCTCACTACAATCTAATTCCAGAATATTTTAATCACACCAAAAGGAGCCCCATACTCATTACTAGTCCCTTTCTATTCACTATTTCCCAGCTCCTGGCAATCACTAATCTACTTTCTATCTCTATGAATTTGTCTATTCCAGACATTTCATTTACATGGAATCATACAATTTGTGACTTTATATATTTGTGTTCTTTAACAGCATAATATTTTCAGTGTTCATCCATATATTGGCATGCACTGAAATATGTATTTTTATTAAATGTTTCATGGACTTCATGGTATTTGAAGCTTTCTGGAAAAGCAAGGGTATTTTTGCCCTGCTGTCGAGTTTTATTTTCTTTCTACAAATTATAGAATGATTTAGCTATATTCTCATTTAATAATTTGCTAAGCAGCAAGATATGACTCTAATTCTCATTAAACAGCAAAAATTTAATTAATTTATTTGTGTTTATGAAAATCAGAAGCCCATGAAATTATAAAATACTATCTTTTACAAATAGTTTATTGCCTTTCATGTTTTTAAGCACAGTTTTGTATTATTTCTTGACACAAAAGTAACCAGCACAGAAATCATTTTCCCAAATTCTGTTTATTGTTAAAATTCATTTGAGCAAACATTTGTATGTATTATGTACCATAGTTAGAGTGTACTTAATACCACAAAAAATGGTGACATCACACCCTCATGATGATGTCCCTCAGGATAAAGTGTCAGTCTGGTAATAAGAATCCCTCATGGATCTTTTTTCATAGCAGGAGTTGGAAAGGACATTTCTAGAGGGAAGCAAAAAGTTATGCAAAAGGGATGTATTGGAACACAGGCCATCTAAAAAAGAGAGCACTTCCTAGTGCCTTTACGAGTAACAGGAAATATAATCTGATTTTCCCTTCTCAATGAATTAACAGGTTACTAAATGAGAGGAAGCCATGGTGGCACAGTGGTTAAGCACTCTGTTGGTACCTGAAAGGTCAGCGGTGTGAACCTACCCAGCTGCTCTGCAGGAGATAGAAGTGGCAATATACTTCTGTAAAGATTTTAGATTTGGAAACCTGATGGGGCAGTTCTGCTCTGTTCTGTAGTGTCACGATGAGTCAGAATCATCTTGACAGCAACAAGTGTATTAAATGAGAGAAACTTAGAACATACTGTGTAATTCATCTTTGATGTTTTGTGTTGTAAACTTGGATATTTTCTTGAACATTTTTCTTGAAACACTTGGAGATTTAAGTGTATTCTTTTGTTCCCTGTATCCTTCTCCTCTAAAGAGCAACTTCCTATATTGCCTGAAGCTTTTTACTGTAGAGACCTGGTTGCTACATAGATATGTATACTCTCAGCTGTAGGGATAAAATCTGAGAAATTGCTTTTATTTGCAATGTAAGAGCTGAAAGAGAAGAGGACTTGAAGTATATTCTTCTGTATGCATTATACCTCAACATAAAGAAAACAAATATCCTCACAGCTGGACCAATAAGCAACATCATGTTAAAGGGAAAAAATACAGAAGTTGTCAAGATTTTGATTTTATTGCCATCCACAATCAACAGCCATGGAGGCAGCAGTCAAGAAATAATCGCATTGGGCAATTTGACTACAAATAACAAAAAATGTTCAAAAGCAAAGATGTCACTTTGAGGACTAAGGTATGCCTGAGCCAAGCCATGGTATTATCTATTGCCTCATATGCATGTGAAACTTAGTGAATAAGGAAGACCAAAGAAGAATCGATGCCTTTGAATTATGGTGTTGGGGAAGAATATTAAGTACAGCATGGGCTGCCAGAAGAATTGAAAAATCTGTCTTGGAAGAAGTACAGCCAGAATGCTCCTTGAAGCAAGGATGGAGAGACTGTCTTTCACATCCTTTGGACATGTTATCAGAAGGGACCAGGACCTAGAGAAGGACAGCAGCATGCTTGGTAAAATAGAGGTCAACAAAAAAGAGGAGAACCCTCAAGGAGATTAAACGACACAGTTGTTGCAACAATGGGCTCAAACTAAGCAATGATTGTGAGGATGGCTCAGGACTGGGCAGTGTTTTGTTCTGTTGTACGTAGGGTCTCTATGAGTCAGAACAACAACAACAACTGAGCAATTTTTTTTTTTTTAAAGACATAAAGGCATGGCTTATATCTAAGGCAACATTATTGCTTGGAGAGGTAATGGTCAGTGGGGAACCGAAATGCCCTTACTTGTGCTTTTACTTAATATTCCTCCTGTATTGAACATTCTTGATCTCTTTAGAATAGAAATTCAAATGAGATCAAGTATGGCACATCAGATTTATTTTACCATAGTGTGATGCATATACCTTATAAACACTTACTACTATTATATAAAAAAAAAAAAAAAAAAAAAAAAAGCTAGAGGATAATACTGTCAGGGTTCTTCTCCTTAACCCCACAATATGTTTACAAGTCTGAACTTGACTCTTCTGACACACCATCTATTGCCATGAGAACCATAATTATGTTAGAGGTATGAGGGATTGTAGGGAAAAAAATGATGCTTCCTGTTAACATAGTATGGGATCAGGTCTGGAATGTTGGTTAAAGTATTTACCATAATTATGAGAGGTGGGGCTTTCCCCTGAACAAGTATCATTGGAATCTACTCTTAGATTCTGTCTTCCCTAGTTTTATGACCCCTTTCCCCAATTAACAGTGCCTTCCTTATTCTGATTCTTCCCTGACAATACAATAATTTGAGTGTGTGGGGGTTCTTTTGTCATTCAGAAACTCAGTCCTGTAGCAACCCTGAACCCCTCACATACATCCGATAAAGAAGGCTAATCTGATTTTTTATGGTCTTAGTCAGCTTGTATAAGAATACTGTTTTTAAATGGAATGATGAATACCTATCCATGCAAAACTGGATCTTGGAGTTCTTTATATTCCAGAAGAGGCCGATCATTTGTATGATCATTCAGAGAATTATTCTGTCAGAAATCAAACTTTTCATTTGTAGTTTTGCATTCAGCAGCCTTGGCTCTGTATGAAGTTGGAAGTAAAAATTTGAAAGATGGGTGATAGGGGGAATATACAAGCTAACATTTTGTGCTTTTCTCCACTCCCACCCTTAAGCCACGGTCTTAAAATTCTCCAGTGCCTGTCAGATGATCGCATGCTTCTCTGGGATTGTGCCTTCATTAAGTTGGCTCACATTTTAGATTTTTGAGTCACAAAGAACCATAGCAACACCCTGATGGTGCTGCCAGCTGATGTGCAGGGAACGTTTTCTCAGCCTTGATTCTTACGGACAAATGGAGAGTTTGGCTTTTTATTCATGCTTTCCAAATGTGGCAAAGGGAAATAATTTACTCTTTATAAATGATCTAAGACCTTGATTAATCTTGAAGGATAGATTGTTTATACATACAATATAGCCATGAATTTTTAGCCTGTTACTGAATCATCCTTCCCCCTTGACTGGTCTTGGTTTTACATCACATTCACCTTCTGTGCTTTGTTGGAAGTTTTAAATGTAAATAAAACCAAAACCAAACTCACTGCCATCAAGTCGGATCTGACTTATAGCGACCCCTCCTTGGATTTCCAAGCGGTGTCACTATAGAAGTAGACTGTCCAACCTTCCTTCTGAGGAGCAGCTGGTGGGTTTGAACTGCCAGCCTTATGGTTAGCAGTCAAAGGCCTTAGCCATTGGAGTGTACCTTGTAGGGTAAGAAGAAAAGTGACTGTGTAAGGCAGTGTCCCCAGCTAGCGGGTAATTCCCAGTGCAGGTGTTCTGCCTTCAGGTAATCAGAGAGCTGACTGATAGGCTTTGTCTTCCATTATCCAGGAGAGAGGTAGCTGCTGGGTGTGAGGACCTCCCATGCAGCATGAGCCAAGCATGGCTGCAGTGACTGCCATCCTTTGTATTGTCAACCACAGCAGCTATCTGCTGCCACAGAAGGAAATGGTATGGTGGGTTTGAAAAGAAGAAGGAGGTAAAATGATCTGTAGAGAAGTGAGGATTACAGAAATGTGTTATGTAATTCACAGACACTGACAATGAGGACATGGCACCCTACATAGACCTTTGTTTCCAGTGGCTTAATTGTGCACCTATTAGTGTCAGAGGATGAGGGATAGAGAAAACAGAAAATAGTGTCTGAGCTCCCTACTTCAACTACTTAAATTCTATCTGCTTGTTCCTTATTCTTTTGTTCATACTGTATGCAAAAGAGAACATTTCTGTATTTACTTTTTTTTTTTTTTTTGTCTAGAAGCTTTGTCAGGGAGAAAGGGACTTGAATCAGATGTGGATCAGGAAGAAGCATAAATCAATCAATCAGAAACACAGTACTCTCCCTTTCCTTATGATCTTAGGAAAATTTCTGAGCTTTTCTGAAGCACAGCCTTTTCATCCGTGGTGTGGGTATAATGATGCCTGTCCCTAAGGCATTTGACTTCTAACCAGAAGGCTGGTGGTTCAGTCCCACCAATCACTCCTCAGAAGGAAGATTGGGCAATCGACTTCTGTAGAGATACAGCCTTGGAAACCCAAGAGGGGGTTGCTATGAATCAAATTGTCTCCATGGCAGTGAGTTTTTGTTGTTTGTTACATTAAAATAATGTTCATAAATTTATAGATATTTGATAATGTTGTACAATATTATTACCAATAAAATTATTTAGTATTGATTAACCACATTAAGATGTACTATCATTGGCATAGGTAAATAAGAATTGACTTGTTAAAGTACTTGTATAATTTTTAGACTTTATTTAGAAGAGAGAAAACAATTTGTATCATTATGAAGGCAAGTATACTAGAGTTTCATGAAAATGTAACAGGTGCTTGTGGGGAATCGTTGATCTCTTCACACCATCATAAGATGTCATACCCATTGGAGACTATATATGACATGATCTAGGGTCTTGATATATATCATTCTTTTTCAAAATTTGTTGAAATTTTTTCCTGCCCCTAACAAGACCCCAGCTGTGAAAGAAATGTTTAATGATGTTGAAAAGATGAATGCATGTAACTGAAAATTCATTGTATATGTAACATAGTATGGATATTTTTATGCAGGCATTCAGGAATGGATGAACAAATCGATACATTCCCAGCTGCATCTCAGAAACAGTGAACCTTATACTCTAAATATGAAATAATTATATAGGTCCAAATTTCATATAAAACCTATTAGGTGGTTTTAAACAATTAGTAATTATTGGTAGCAAAAATATACAACAAAACAATTAGTTTCTGTTATTTTATACATTGACAATTAAATCTGGCTACAATATATTTGAAGTTATTATGTTAATTTTCTATGCTGGATAGAAATAGAAATTTAAAATGGAGATACAGGTGGAGGCTTAGCTATAGCAGCACAGCTAGGACTGTTATATCATGAATAATACAGCTTGTTTTTCTCAGATTTCTGTGGCCATGTGCTCCAAGCAGATTGTACCATTAACTGTTTTGAGAGATGGTTAGCCATGCTGCAGTCACAGTCATTATGGACATTATTAAACTTCTAGAATTATGCCTTCTATTTCTTCATTCTAATATTATGTTAAATGAATATATAATCATATTTCCATTTTTATTTATTTACTATGTTCTCTTAAGTATTTGGCATTGCATTTACCTGGGAAAGAATCAAGCATCTTCTGTTTTCTTTAAATGTCAGTGAAATTATTCTGAAAATTGAACAACCAAATATTTAATGCTGCACATATAAAGAGCCGTGCAATACAATTTATAGCAATTCTCCATTTACAATTTGACAAGTTGCATGTTTCCATCTGGCTTCCTTTCAGTTAAAAGAAGGGACAGAATGAGGTTTTGTGGAGTACTACTTGCTTGGTAGAACTTAGAATATACCTCCTTCTGAGTTGACAGCTGTTGCAGTATGTTCAAGAAGTATCCATGATTTCTTCCCTGTGGCGTCACCAGGTGCTGCAATGCCTAGAGGAGTTAAATGTGGCACTAACTTTTACAGATGTCACCATTGTTATCCACATGTAAGAACTCTCTTGATTAAAACTTCATGCAAACAGCAAGTCAGTAATTAAACTAAGCAATATGCTATTGTGTACAAATTTTTATCATTATTATTTTTGTTCCTTTAAAAATAAAGATTAAATAAAAATGGAAAGCTTTAGTAAGTTGTTCATTTGTCTCAAGTCTGCAATGTCAAAGTACGTCTGGTGGTGTAGTGGTTAAAGCATTGGGCTGCTAATCAAAAGCTTGGTGGTTTGAACCCACCAACTGCTCCATGGGAGAAAGTTGAGGCAGTCTGTTTCCATAAAGATTAACAGCCTTGGAAACCCTATGGATCAGTCCTACTGTTTTAAAGGGTCTCTATGAGTCGGGATTGAATCTATGGCAGTGGTTTTTTTGGTTTTATTTGCTTACTAGTTTCTAATGTTTTCACTTAAAAAAAAATTAGTAGTTCAGTAGAGCTTAAATTATGAATAGAAAAAGAAAAGATACATCAGATGGATCTTGGCTGAAAGCAGAGAATACCAGAAATATATTTACTACTGTTTTATTGACTGTGCAAAGGCATTCAACTAGATCAAAACAAATTGTGGATAACATAGCAAAGACTGAGAATTCCAGAACACTTAATTGTGCTCATGCAGAACGTGCATATAGACTGAGAGGCGGTTGTCCCAACACAGTGATGGGCTACTGCATAGTTTAAAATAAAGAAAGCTGTGAATCAGGGTTGTATCCTTTCACCATACTTATTCAACCTCTATGCTGAGCAAATAATTGAAATGATTGGACTATATGAAGAAGAATGCTGCATCAAGAATGGAGGAAGACTCCCTAACAACCTGTGATATGCAGATGCACAGCCTTACTTGCTGAAAGCAAAGAATTGAAGTACTTAATAATGAACTTCAAAGACTGAAGCCTTCAGTGTGGATTACACATCAACATAAAGCAAACAGAAATCCTCACAACTGCATCAATAAGAAGAATTATGATAAATGGAGAAAAGATTGAAATTGTCAAGGATTTCATTTTACATGGATCCATAATCAACACTCATGGAAGCAGAAGTCAAGAAATCTCACAACTTACGACACTGGGCAAATCTGGTACAAAAGAACTTTTGAAGTGTTAAGGATCAAAGATGTCACTTTGAGGACTAAGGTACACCTGACTCAAGCCATGTTTGTTTGTTTTTTTTAATTTTTATAGTGATTTGGGTGAAAGTTTATGGAGCAAATTCACTTTTCATACAGCAGTTTGCATACAGTTTGTCTCATGATATTGACTGCAAGTTCCCACAATGCAACAGCACCCCTCTCACTTCCTCCCCATAGTTACCTCTTCCCTGTGTCCTTCCCTCCCATCATTCCTGACTCCCGAGCAGTAGCCCTGTGCATACATAGCCCTTCTATTCTCCCATGACTGATCTCTCCAAGGAGTGTATCTACCTAATGTAAATGTTCAGCTCGTATGCCTGTCTTTCGTTTGGCTGGAAGCCACAGAAGTGGGTACAATTCCAAACTTGAAGAACAGCTAAGGGCCATAGTCTCAGGGGTACCACCAGGCTCTTACAGACCAGCAAACTTGGTCCCTTTTTTTTTTTTTTTTTAATGATTTTGTGTTTTGTTCCACAGTGTTCTCCCATTCTATCTGGGATCTCCTACATAGATCCCCCTCTGAGTGGTTGACAGTGGTAGATGAGCATCATCTAGTTCTTCTGGTCTCATAGTCGTATAGGCTGAGGATCGTATGGTGTACCAGTCTCTTGGACTAATTGTTTCCATATGTCTTTGGTTTTCTTCATTCTTCTTTGCTCTGGTCGAGGAGAGACCCATCATTGAATCTATATGGCCACTTGCAAGCTTTTAAGATCCCAGTCACTACTCGCCAAAGTAGGATGTAGAGCAGTTTTTTTGTGTGGTGTGTTATGCCCATTGAGCTTGATGTTCCCTGCAACCAAAGCCCTTATATTTTTCATTCACCTCATATGCATGTGAAATCTGGATAGTGAACAAGGATCAAAGAACAGTTGATGTCTTTGAGTTACAGTATTGGTGAAGAATCTTAAATATACCATGGACTGCCAGAAGGATAAACAAATCTGTCTTAGAGGAAGTATAGCCAGAATGCTCCTTAGAAGTGAAGATGATGAGACTTTGTCTTAGATACTTTGGTCATGTTATTAGGAGGACCAGTCCTTGGAGAAAGACATCACAGTTTGTAGAAAAAGAGTAAGACTCTCAATGAGATTAATTGATCCAGTGACTGCAACAATGGGCTTAAACATAGCAATGATTGTGCCAGTGGTGAAGGACTGGGCAGTGTTTCATTTGCTGTGGATGGGTTCACTATGAATCACAGTCAACTTGACAGCGCGTAAGGACAACAACCAAAAAAAACCAAAACCAAATGCACTGCTGACAAGTTGGACCCGACTCATAGTGACCCCTCCTTGGGTTTCTGAGGTGGTATCACTATGGAAGTAGATTGCCCAACCTTCCTTCCAAGAAGTGGCTGGTGGGTTTGAACCACCAGCCTTCTGGTTAGCAGTCAAATGCTTTAGGCACTATGCCATCAGAGCTCCTAAGAACAATAGCATGGAGAAATTCATTGAAATACATATATTTTATAGTTCTGCTTAGTTCAAAGATTACGTAAGAGTGATTATAAAGGAACAGTACAATAAGATAATATTCTTCTCCTCTATGCTAAGACATCACTGATTTAAAAACTGCTCTTTGATGACCAAATTATATTTAATTTATAAATTAAATATAATGAAATTATAAAATATAACCTAATTTCATAAGCTTTATTAAAATTAAGAAATTTTACTAATACAGTTATACAGGTAGCCATTATATAGCAGGCACCTAAAAAATTAGAGAAGACTTGGGCTGGGGGTAAGGGTGGGAGTGAGGGATGTTTGTGGAATGGAGGGAGACCTGGGTACTGGGTGAGGATGAGATGGTATATGCTCCAGATGTCAGGGCATTCCTAGACCTCTGAAGTTCAAGGTCGAAGCCAAATTAAAGTACGTTCTTTTTTCTATGGGTGAGGCCTTTCTTTCAGGGCATTCCTTGTGTGCTGACTTTGCAAGGAGTGCAGCTACACTGGGGTCCCATCCTGGCTTGGGGAACCCTGAACACCATTCCCGCCCGGGAAACTTTGCTGCCTGTGGGCCAGCTCTCCAGGCTTAGTGGGTAGGAGTGAAGTGGCTTCAGAAGACACAGTGGAAAGAGAAAGGAATAGTGATTGGAAAAGAGGAGAGGCCCATTGCACAAACCTGATTCATCCTTTCTGACAAGTGCCCACAACAGAAACTTTCCATTATGAAATGCTGTGAAGAGGAATGAAAGACCTTTACCTGAGGATTTTTAAGGACTCTTCCATCAGATGCAACTGATTCTCAGAGTGTTTTTTCAAGGGTTGTCTCTCCTGACTCATGACTAGTCCTTTTCTCCTTGATGTGAAAGAGCCATGTTATGAATATCTCTTAAATTTTGATGTCTACTAAGGAAAGCTATAACCCAGACACAGAGCAAGTTTAAATGGATGCTTGTTTTGTGTACCCGGGACACAGGATGCTGCGAGCTCCCGGAGTGAACATGACAACAGAGCCGGGGAACAGAGGTGAGCACATGAATGTCAGTAAACATCTTCCTCACCACGTGGAAAGAAAACCTTTCTGCAATAGGAGAGACTGGGATGAAGACAGGCAGCAATGAGAGAAAGCACAATGACATTTATTGAGCTCCTGGATTCATCTGTTCCTGAAGCTTGACTACTCCCCAGAGTTTCATATCATGAAGTCTTTATTGCTTATGCTTGTTTGAGTTGGGTTTCTGTAACTTAAAGTGCCCTGGGTAATACAGAAACTTGCAAAATGTATAATAAGCTTGGGCTACAATTCCAGAATTCCTGATTCAGTAGCTTTGGAAAAAGGCTGAAGCATGTGTGTTCTTTATAATTATCTCCCAAAGTTTCAAATTCCGAACTCTACTCTCATGCCCAAGTTGAGAACTACTACTTCTTTTTGTCCTTTTTTCTTTTTGGATTTTACGTTCACAGGATGGATTTGATCGTACTCAGTTCATGGCATGGAACTCAGTTCATCACTGGTCCATGAAATGTTCCTCTCTCATTTTAATTCCATTTCATCCTCATATTACACTCCCATTACCATGGCCCCTCACAACTCTGGTATCATAGTGCTTAAGGCACTTGACTGCTAACCAGGGGGCTGGTGGTTCAAACCCACCAGCCACTTCTCGGAAAGAAGGTTGGGCAATCTACTTCCATAATGATACTGCCTTGGAATCCCAAGGAGGGGTTGCTGTGAGTTGGGGCCGGCTCAATGGCACATAACAACAACAACAACAACCATGGCCTCTAAAGGCCACCAAACTAATATATTTAAGAGGTATTTTCTTTGTGTATGTTTTCACACAAAATGTTTTTTTGTTGTTTTCTGTGCATGTATTTTTCAATGATAAAAATGGCAGTGTTACAGGTAAAAAAAAAAAAAAAAAAAAAAAGATAGGCCTGACAGCATCCTTCAGAAAATCAAGCAGTGAAAATCCCATGGATCACAATGTCCCAATCTTGGAGTTGCCAAAATTCAAAGACCAATTCTACTGCAGCTAACAACAACAATTAAACAGAATATCCCTAATTATAGGAGCTCTGGTAGTGTAGTGCCTAAGGCACTTGACTGCTAACCAGAAGACTGGTGGTTCAAACCCACCAGCCACTCCTTGGAAGGAAGACTGGACAATTTACTTCCATAGTGCCTCAGAAACCCAGGGAGGGGTCGCTATGAGTCGGGATCTAGTGGATGCCAGTGAATGTTCATCTTTAATTATTACCTATAATCATTATGATAATTTTTCCATAAAGATATTTTTAGCTCCAGTTTGGAAATGACAAATTGATAGTTTATGCTAGAGATGATGTAATTAATCAGGGCCTTATATCTAGTAAATGCTGAAAGTGAATTGGGTTGTTCAGCTACCAAACTCCATGTTCTTTTCACAATACATACTTAAAAATGAAAGTAAATAATTTTATCAGTTAAGTGAAAATAAGACAAAATAAGGTATATCCAGGAGTGATAGTAGTGTACAAAAATATGTGTGCGGTTAGTTCTTGTTACTTCATAAGGGTGAATCATAAAATTGTCTATATAAATATTTTAGCAGCTAATGCAAAAACGAAAACAGAATTCATTACAAACAGAGATCACTGGATCCATACTGAAGAACAAACTAGCTGGTGGAGAATATATTTTTTGATACCACAGAAATTCTACTTTGTACACTAAAATATTGTTCTGTGGAGGTATGACAGACTTTTATTTTGTTATCTGCAAAATTATAGCTCCAATACAGGGCAGATACTTTGTATAGAAATTCTAAAGCTACAAATAGAAAATACAAAATTTTAGGTACATCAGCAACATGTAACTAGTTCTATTGTATCTTCTTAGATATAAAAATACTTTTAAATGATCAAATCGTTGTGTTATTCATCATCCAAAAATGTTCCTTTAAATACAGTATTTTTTCTCTTATCCTGCTTTTAATGTAATTAATAAACTTTTGTTTTAATTTCAGATATTTTGTTTTACATGGCTATCTTATTCTGGGTGAAGATTTATTATTAAAACAGAAGTTTCTGAAAATTAAGATATAAAAAGAATTGTCATAAGGTGGCAGTATGTTTCAATGATAGCCATCAATATAGAGAGAGAGCTTGTTGTACCAAGTGGTTCTTAGCCAGTGTTGAGGTGTGCGTTACAATTCACTTATATCTAAAGGAATTTTAAGGAAAATTGAGCAACTATTTTTTTTTTTAGGAAATATGTGGGAGAATTTTCAGTATATTGATCTTTTGATTTTTACTATTGCCAACTCCAAAGATGGTTAGACAACATATTAAGTAGGCACTGTAACACAAAAGAAATTTGAGACAGTTTCTTTGATTCTTTGAGACTTTTTCTTTATTAGTAATTTGTGCATAATAATAGTGCTTATTCAATAAGACTGCTGAATAAAAGGAGATGATGGTTACAAATGTGCTTACTAAAGTTTTTGCAATGTTTTGTTAATTACTATTACAGTCAAAGAAGATATCCATTTTTATTTCTCAGTATATTCTGATGTGATCTTACTTTGAGAGAAAATTTAAGAGTTGTCATGTTTATTTGTCACATTTTTATGAATCAGTCCCTAATTGCTTCTCAACCATACAGTTAAACTAGAGCGACAACAACTACAGATACAGCAGTGATTGCCTTGCTCATGATTGGTCATGTACCATTTTTTACTCCCTATAAAAGGTATGGTTGTGGAAAGGGTTACCAGGACATAGGGGTCATGCTCTCTGTCCTTAAGTATGTTACCATGTAGATGGCCATAAAACTGGAAAAGAAATTGGAAGAGCTGTGTTCTAGTCTTAGTTCTGCCACCAAGTAGCTTTGGAATTTTGAATAAGTTTCTATGGTTCTGTTCTGTCTTTTGTAAATTGAACTCAGAATCTCTACTCAAAATATTTCATACTATGATTTTGAAATAAACAAGCATTGAGTTTCATGGAGCTCTGGTGGCATAGCAGGTGTGGCATTTGGCTGCTAACCAGAATGTCGATGGTAGCTCAAACCACCCAGCTGCTCTGTGGGATGAAGATGAGGCAGTCTACTTCTCTAAAGATTTATAGCCTTGGAAAACTGATGGGGGTTGCTATGAGTCAGAATTGACTCGATGGCAGTGGATATATATATATATTTTTATTCAAGTTTCATGTTAATGAATGAATGTGTGATAGATATTCAGAGAGGATATATTAGTGTGGCTTTGGATATTTGAAATATCTTTGAAAATTTGCAAAGAACAGTTTTATAACTGCTTATAAGCAAAGGGATAGTTTGATGTTCATGATGAAATAATTTTTTCTATGTGATAAGTGAGAAAACAGACATTCACAACACTGAGAAGCCTAACATATTTTAATTCTAAAATATTTTCTAATATTTTAAATAATCTGGGTGAACAAAATTAGTCATTTGGGATTTTCACGACCAGCTGGTATGAGGTTTAATGAGGACCCAGGGAAGAAAAGACATACAAATAAGTAATTACTAATTGTATTTATTAGCACTTTAACCATGGTAATATCTTTATGGTAGTATCTTTAACCAAATAATATCCACATTTTACACAGTATTTTAGATTATTTCACTTAGAGGATATAATATTTGTCAAAAAATTTGAATACTGTTCTAAGTAAAATGTACATTCATTCAGCCTTCATGAATTCTTAAGAAGGTATATTTTAAAAACGCTTAACCTTACAATAAATCAAAAAAACCAAACCCACTGCCGTCGAGTCAATCCCAACTCATAGCGACCCCCATTAGGTTTCCGAGGTGGTAAATCTTTACGGAAGTAGATTACTTGGTCTTCCTTCTGTGGAGTGACTGAGTTTGAACTACCAGCCTTCTGGTTAGCAATCAAATGCCTTAGGCAGCGTGCCATCAGAGCTCCTCACCTAACGATGATGACAACTAAGTCAGACACACAATCTAATAGTAATATTTTTTAAAAAGTATTCACTAAGTGTACATCAAAAGGAGTTCTAGTGATAAAATATTTACTTGGATTTCATATTTTTCTTGAACCCTCTATTTATGTCATAAAGCTAAAAATGCCCGAGACGGAGAAAGAAGGATGCTTCATTGCTCTCTATCCCTGACCCGGCAACCTTCCAAACCAAACAAAAGCAGATTATGAACAGTTGGAAATAGGAATATGTAATATATTAAACACACACACACACACACACAAACACCTCACTGCCATGTAGTTGAATCTCACTCATAGTGACTCCCAGTGGATTTCTGAGGTGGTGAATCTTTACAGAAGTAGACTGCCCCATCTTCCTTTTGCAGAGTGGCAGTCCACCTCCTTGAAAATGACAACTTTGGAGAGACCCTGCGAGGCAGCTGCTATTAGCTGGAATGGACTGAATGGCATTTTTTTTTTTTTTTTACATTTCCAGCAAAAGCCAGACCTGTTTTGAAGTGTAAACCTATCAGAGAAGAAAACCTCAAATATTTTCCACTAAAATGAGGAATAGAAACATGTTAAGACTGAACCCTGTTTAAAGTGGAAAACTTGTAAGACCCAGAAAAACAAGGCAGTCCAGTCGAGTTCTGGCTTTCACAGTTTTCATTGTATATTATGTTTGCATGTGTGCTTATAGACTTTTGAAAGAAAATAAAAATTTGTGCACCAAAATTCTCTATGTGGCATGACATTAACAGTGATTTTGGTTAGAGCTGATGTTGCTTTTCCTTGTACTTTCCACTGTATTAAAATTGGCCATAAAAACATAAGGTTTAGGTTTAAAAACAATAATGGAGTTTTTAAAAGTTCGAAGTATGTTTTTATTTATTAATATGTCTGGTGAAAATAAGCTCAGAGAAAATATATATTCATAATCAAAAGCATGAATTCAGAGATTAGACTGCTATATTCACATTTTAATTCCATCACTTACTGGCTCAGTTGCCCCAGCTGTTAAATGAGGTAATGATGGTGTTTGATGGATTGATGTAAACATAAAAAGTGCCCTATGAAAGAGTTTAGCAGAGTGTATGGTACATGATAGTGTAGCGCCACTCTTTGAGATAGAATAAAATCTCTTAATTTCCTTCCTTTGGGATCTGAAATGTTAGTTAAAACCGATTTCAAACTTCTTAGCTAGTTAATTAATTAGATTAGTGATTTTCTACTCTCAAGGGCAGGATGTTCACTCTCTAAGTGAGTCTCTTTCAGAGGTCATGGGAAAATCATACATGTAGAGCTCTTTTATGCAAAATCATCCACCTGCTTCAGAATATCTGTCCTTCGTCTTTTCCTATATCTGTAGTAGAAGAATTATTTGTATCCTTTCTAAACATACTATTTTAATGGTGCCTTCAATCAAATCAATTTACCTTCACTAGCATTTGTTCCCTTACACATCTGTTGGTGTATATGTTTTAGTTTGGATTTTGGTTTGTTGTTGTTGACATCCTCAACTCCTCTTTCTCTTCTGCCTACCCATTTTCTTCCCAGACATACTGTGGGTTTGGTTGCAGATCACCATAATAAAGTGAGTTTCACAATAAAATGAGTCACATAATTTTTGTTTGGTTTCCTAGGAGTTCTGGTAGCATAGTGCCTAAGGCACTTGACTGCTAACCAGAAGGTTGGCAGTTCAAACCCACCAGCCACTCCTCAGAAGGAAGATGGGGCAATCTACTTCTGTAGTGATACCTCCTCAGAAACCCAAGGAGGGGTTGCTATGAGTTGGGTCCAACTCGATGACACATGACAAGTCATATGAAAGGTATATTTACACTATGCTGTAGTCTGGTAGCATAATGGATAAGGCATTTGACTGCTAACTGAAGGTTGGAGGTTCAAATGCACCAGCCACTCAGCAGAAGGAAGATGGGGCAGTCTACTTCTGCAGAGATTTACCACTTTGGAAACCCAGTGGGGGTTGCTATGAGTTGGAACTGACTCCATGGCAGTGGGTTTGGGTTTTAGCTTGGTAGTCTTTCAAGGAGTTCTGGTGGTGTGATGGTTAAGGCATTTGACCATTAACCAAAAGATTTGTGGTTTGAACCCATGAGCTGTTCCATGGAAGAAAGATGAGGTGCTCTGCTACTGTAAAGATGTATAGCTTGGAAACCCAATGAGGTCACTATGAGTCTGAATCAATTAGATGTCAGTGAGTTTGGTTTGAGTTTGGTAGTCTTTTAAGTGTGTAGTTGCATTATGAGAAAGTTGGAAATATTTTCAGAATGACCAAAATGTGACACAGAAACATGAAGTGAGCACATCTTATTGGAAAAATGGTGCCATTTTACTTGCTTGATGCAGGATTGCCACAGACTTTCCATTTATAACAGACACAGTGTCTTTGAGGTGCAATAAAGCTAAGCATAATAAAATGAAGTATGTCTGTATTGCATTATGGATAAATACAGCTTTTGGATCACAAATTTACTATATTTTATGCTTATCTGATTAATTTATCCCCCTAAATTCATTCAAAGCAAACTGTTTGTGTGCCCATGTCTATCTGTGTACATCTGAGTATCTTTAGATAATAGGATATATTCATAGAAGTGAATTCCTGGGTAAAAAAGCAGAAGTATTTTTTAAAACAGAAACGTCGAATAGCTCTTTGAAATTTATATAAAAACTAGCAATATATTAATATGTCTATTTCCTATTTACTGTCAAATATTAGACATCTTCCTTTTTAATTTTTGCCAGTCTGATGTGGAAAGAATTATATTTTACTCTAATTTTAGTTTTCTGATTACTAGCAAGTTTAAGAATTTTTTTTTTTTTTAAATATATTCCTCACTGCTGTTGAGTTGGATAGGACTCATAGTGAACCCTCCTTGGGTTTCTGGTGAGGTATCACTAAGGAAGTAGATTTCCCTACCTTCCTTCCATGGAGTGTCTGGTGGGTTTGAGCCACTAGCTTCTGCTTAGCAGTCAAATGCTAGATGGCAATTTTTATTTTTTCTATAAATTGCCAATTCATAATGTTTATTTTTATTATTTATTATATGTAGATATGCACTAATAATATTATATATACATATATACCAAGTGTGTGTGTGTGTGTGTATTTGTATATAAGTTAAGTTTTAATAATTTAAAATATATGCAAGAACTAAGAGTATAGGAAATATTTTAAATGACCCTTGTCCAGAAAAAAAAATCCATGCAAAGAGATTTTGGATAAGAAACTCACTATATTTTATGATATCTCCTATATATGATCTACCATATATGGGGATTTATTTATAAGTGTTGTAAAGTTTGCTAGGTTAATAACATTTTAAAAAAAATTATATTATCTAGTCAGTTTATTTGGAAGGAAGATGGGGCAACCTACTTCCCTAGTGATACTGCTTTGGAAACCCAAGGAGGGGTTGCTATGAGTTGCATCTGACTTGATGGCACATAACAACAACAACAACAACTTTGCAAATATGCATGCATTTTCATATCCAAATTTGGAACATTTTGGTGCTTATAGAAAAGAAATGCACTAAAAAGTTTTTGTTATTAAATACGTTTGTTGAAAAACATTGGTTTATGGAACTTAAGACATAATATCTTACCATTTTCTAATAGCAGAAAGCAACATACACATATATCATACATACTTAGAGGCCAACTTGGTGTTTTTATTAAATGGTAGACTTCTGTAATCTACTGTGTTGTAGTCATAGTGAAGCTAATCTTCATACAAAACAAATAGGACATGTGATCTCTGAACTCTGGCAGCTTGCAGTTTAGCTGTATTGACGAGCAGTGATCCTTTGCCTTTGCAGTTTGTACTGCCAAATTGTTCTTCCCCCAGTTATTCCAGTGATGGTCTTTTTAATATCATTCAAGTTTGCTTCAATACTGCGTCATCATAGAAGGCCCAGCTTCCTAATCACAAGTATCCTACCCTACAAAGCAATCACCATGGTTTTGATTTTTGTTGTTTCACAGTACTTATCACTAGCTGATAGGTAAACAGGCTTCAAAGTAGAAGAATGATAACTTCTCTCTTTCTTTAAATTCCCTTTCATAATAGGGCCTTTCTAATGCACATAACAACAACAACAACAATTTGGTGGCATAGTGCCTGAGGCATTTGACTGCTTTCCAGAAGGCTAGTGGTTCAAACCCACTAGCCACTCCTTGGAAGGAACACTGAAAAGTCTACTTCTGTAGAGATACTGCCTGGGAAACCCAGGGAGGGGTCGCTATGAGTCGTTCCTAACTCAGTGGCAGTGAGTTTGTCTGTTTGGTTTTTTAATTTGTGGAGATAATAGTGTTTACATATTTTAAAGCTATTATCACATGTATAATAATTAGTTAATATGTTGCAGAAATTTAAAAATACCAACATTTATTTTAAAGTTAAGAAATATTTCTAAACTAAGTTTGCACATAATTTTCAGATGTTTCCTACAAAATATTTTGAAGGGTAGATTTGAGATCTTGCCCTATATATACTTGAAAGTATTAAGTAACTCAGTTTTACAATCTAGAAAGTGGTCTCATAACTGTTTAGAGGAAGAAATCTTTACTTAATAACAAATGTTTTCTAGCATGCTTCATTAAATCATCTTTTATAACTCAAGTATATGATGAAGATTATTCCATATCTGAAAAATATTAAAAATATAGTTTTTTCAAGGTAAAGAAACTTCCTAGGATTTAGTTGAAAATTGCAGGTTTTTTTAAAAGAAAGATTTGTGTAATTGTATCCAGTTCTAGTATTCTTTGGACATAAAAATCATTATACCAAGGAATAGCTTCAATTTCTCCAAAATATCCTTTTCCTTCCTGCAAGATACTGCTACTAAATGAAAATCAAGGCAAAACTAGTTGTTTCTAGATAGTTAATATGATCGGAGACATTCTCTCAATAGAAAGATGAATAGTTATAAAAATTCCTTTTAAAAGTTATACTTCAATAATTGCTTGTTTTGTGTAATTTCGTATAAAAACCGAACAGAGTTTTCATTTTAAAAATCTAATACCCTTTTTTCTTTCTTTTGAGGAGATTATATGATCATATCATGGTTAATATTATAAATAACGTTTTACTTCCCATCACTTTTACTGGTATAATAAAATGAATAGTATTTATTTTATCTTTAAATTGTATTATGTGCAATTTATTTGGCTGTATTTGAAAGAGCTCTTACTTAATCTTCCCTTATGTGGTAACCTGATGTGGATTTTTCCTTATTTGGAAAAGAATTTTGAAACTAACATTTGTGATTTTGTAAGTCCTGTGGGCATAAAATGCAGTTTTTACTTACAGCAGAAATTTTAAGCATTTTTATCTATCTTGTAGCAGAAATTTAACTCTTAAAATTTAATTATTCCAGTTTTCACATGACGATAACTGTTTGTCTAAATTACGAAGAAAATGACTAAATTTAGAATGTGAAATGATACTTGAAAATTTTGTATTATTGTCTCAGATCTTAATGCATCTTCTAAAATGACAATGAAAAGGATGTGTGGATTTCTTTAACTGTCAATCTATGATTTTTATGAAATCTTGCCTATTGAATAATGTTTGGCATTGCTTACACAAAAAGAGCCCTTAGAATCAGCTAACATCAAAATAAATTCTGATAAGAATACATTGAGGACAAGAGTCTGTTGTCTGATTCCATGGCCTATGCCCTCATTATAATGAAATTTTTTATTATTATGTTTGATACACACATAGACACACAGAAAATATTAGAAAAACATAGATGATATGTCTCCCAGCAAAAAATAATTCTAGAACTATTGAATTTAAGAGGCCCCTTGCTCAAGAAATTCCATAATTAGGCAAAGATACTTATACATACTTGAGAGAATATTTCTGAAATTCTCTAAACTTCTGAGGAACCTTGAACTTTTCCTAAGTTATCAGCTTGTTAAATTGAGACATTGTAAACTTAATCATGGCAACACTTAAGTAACAAGTCAGACACATAGTGTTTTCTTTCTCTTAACTTTAACAAATTTCATTTTTGCCTTGAGATGAAGGACCTTAAATTGATCCACTGGTTCTGACCTAATTTAAATAAGGGACTTAGAAATTAATTTTTCTCCATTGCCAATTGCCATTGAGTCAATATCAACTCAGCAACTCTATGGGACAGAGTAGAACTGCCCCATTGGGTTTCTAAACCTTTATTCTTTAGGGAAGCAGACTTGTCATATCTTTCTCTCATGGATTGGCTGGTGGATTTGAATCACTGACCTTTCAGTTAGCATGTAAACAATCACTGTGCCACCAGTGATTCATTGTAGACATTGTTAAATGTTGGTTATTATTTGGTCTGCAGTTGAGATTTGCAGGGAATCATTGGATGTTTTAGTTAGCTGTCGCTGTGTAACAAGTCATTTCAAAACTCAGTAGCTTGAAACAGTAAGTGTTTAGTATTGCTCATGATATGCTCATGCATCTGCTGCCATGTCTGAGTCAATAGGTAGCTCTACAGGTCTTGACTAAACACTTTCATGTTTAGAGATGAAAAACAATTTTATTGCCTAAGTCCCACACGATGGCACATAACAACAACAACAACAACAAGTTATCAATCCTTGCCTCTCTGTTTTGTTGTTAGTTACTGTCAAATCATTTCTGACCCATGGCAACCCCATATATACAGAGTAGAATGGTTGTATAAGGTTCTCAAAGCGATGACCTTTCAGAATCTGAACTGCAGACTTGTCTTCCAAGGTGCCTCTTGGTAGGTTTGAACCATCAACCTTTTGGCTAGTAATCAAGTGCTTAATTATTTGTGCCAACCAGGGACCCCTACTCTCTCTGTATTCCCTCTTAAATCTGCTTTCAAATGTACAAGTACTTTTGTTTTTCTCTATCTACCAATGTGCTTTATCTTATGCAAAAAATTGACAATCTGAATCTATCACCTGGACATCAACTTGGGAAGGCCCATTAGTTCATTAAAATATTTTCTTGCTTTCAATTTACCATAAGCAAAAATTTTACATTTATTACTGCATAACCACAGGTCACCATTTCCAGCTCCCATAATAATTTTCTCACTTTTCCCAGCCTTCACTAATAGTTTATAAGCCATTTTTCTAGGCTGTATGACAATTAACCAACCTCACTCATCTTATCTTAAGGTAAAATATCCACATATTTTAGGTTTTGTTTTATATGAGTAGTATATTTCTAGATGCATTTTTTCTATCAGTTAGCTATTGCTGCCTAAAAAATCACTCCCAATTCAGGGCATATATTACCATTCATGAGTCTTTGGGTCATATAGGTAGCTTTGTAGGTCTGTGTTATATTCAGCTGACCTCGTTCAATTTTCTGATCAGTACATAATCAGGACTAAAGCTATGTACCCACTGTCCTACCCATGTTCCAAGACTGCCTGGGAGATATGAGCTGTCTAGTAGGATGGAATCTAAAGAAAGGTGATCCCACAGAATGTGGAAATTATCAAACAATATCAGAAACACTGTCTGATACATTACTGTGCAACATTGTGAATAGCCTGGAGACATTGTCCAATACAGTGCAGGAGGATAAGCCAATTAGGTCAGAAGCCTCTCAAAATAGGACCAGAAAAGAGCTGCATCATCAGAATAGAACCAGCCTTAATAATGGAGAAGATAAAGCTTTTGAGACCTCCACTTGCTGACATAGCATGACTCAAATTGAGGAGAAACAGATGCAAACATCCATTGATAATCAGAACATGGAATGTACGAAGCATGAATCTAGGAAAATTGGAAGTTGTCAAAAGTGAAATAGAGCGTGTAAAGATTGATATCCTAGGCATTAGTGAGCTGAAATGGACTGGTTTTGCCCATTTTCAATCACACCGCCATGTGGTCTACTATGCCGAGAATGACAATTTGAAGAGGAATGGCGTGGAGTTCATCATCACAAAGGATGTTTCAAGATCTGTTCTGAAGTACAATGCTGTCATTGATAGGATACTATTCATACGCTAAAAGGAAGAACAATTAATATGACTATTATTCAAATTTATGCACCAACTCCCAAAGCCAAAGATAAGGAAATTGAAGATTTTTATCAGCTTCTGCAGTCTGAAATTGACCAAACGTGCAATCAGGATGTGTTAATTATCACTGGTGACTGGAATGCAAAAGTTGGAAACAAAGACGAATCACCGGTAGTTGGAAAATTTGGCCTTGGTGACAGAAATGATACTGGAAATCGCATGATAGAATTTTGCAAGGCCAACAACTTATTCATTGCAAATACCTTTTGTCAACAACACAGATGGTGGCTATACACATGGACTTTGCCAGATGGAATACACAGGAATTAGAATGACTACATCTGTGGAAAGAGGCGATGGAATAACTCATTATCTTCAGCCAAAACAAGTCCAGGAGCTGATTGTGGAACAGACCATTAACTGCTCATATGCAAGTTCAACTTCAAGTTAAAGACAGTCAAAACAAGTCCATAAGAGCCAAAATATGATCTTGAATATATCCCTCCTGAATTTAGAGACCATCTAAAAAATAGATTTGATACATTGATCACCAGTGACCAAAAACCAGAAGAATTGTGAGATGACATCAAGAACATCATCCATGAAGAAAGCAAGAGGTCACTAAAAAGATGAGAAAAGAAGAAAAGACCAAAATGAATGATAGAAAAGACTCTGAAACTTGCCCTTGAGCATAGAGTAGCTAAAGCAAATAGAAGAAATGACACAATAAAAGAGCTGAACAGAAGATTTCAAAGGGCAGCTCGAGCAGACAAAGTCAATTACTATAATGAAATGTGTAAAGACTTGGAGTTAGAAAATCAAAGGAAAATAACACACTCGGTATTTCTCAAGCTGAACTGAGGAAAAAATTTAAGCCTCGAGTTGCAATGTTGAAAGATTCTATGGGCAAAATATTGACTGATGCAAGAAACATCAAAAGAAGATGGAAGGAAGACACAGAGTCACCGTACCAAGAAGAACTGGTAGATCAACCATTTCAGGAGGTGCCATATGTTCAAGAGGCAATGGTACTAAAGGAAAAAGTTGAAGTTGCACTGAAGGAATTGGTGAAGAACAAGGCTCCAGGAATTAATGAAATACCCACTGAGATGTTTCAACAAACAGATGCCCAACTGGAGACACTCCCTCAGTTATGCCAAGATATTTGGAAGATAGCTACCTGGCCAACTGACTGGAAGAGATCCATATTTGTACCCAATCCAAAGAAAGGTGATCCCACAGAATGTGGAAGTTATCGAATAGTATCATTAGTATTGCAAGTAAGTAAGATCTTACTGAAGATAAATCAAAAACAGTTGCAGCAGTGTATTGAGAGAACTTCCAGAGGTGCAAGCTGGATTCAGAAGAGGACATGGACCAAGAGATATCATAACTGTTGTCAGATGGCTCCTGGCTGAAAGCAAAGACTACCAGAAAGATGTTTACTTGTGTTTTGTTGACTATGCAAAGGCATTTGATTGTGTAGATCATAACAAATTGTGGATGACATCGAGAAGAATGGGAATTCCAGAACACTTAATTGTGCCCATGAGGAACCTGTACAATGACCAGGAGGCTGTTGTTTGAACACAACAAGTTGACACTGCATAGTTTAAAATCAAGAAGGGAGTGCATCAGGGTTGTATCCTTTCTCCACACTTATTCAATCTGTATACCAAACAAATAATCTAAGAAGCTGGACTATATGAAGAAGAACATGGCATCAAGATTGGAGGAAGAATCATTAACAACCTGTGATACGCTGATGACACAACTTTGTTTGCTGAAAGTGAGGATGACTTGAGGCACTTACTGATGAAGATGAAGAATACAGTTTGCAGTATGGATTACATCTCAATATAAAGAAAACAAAAATCCTCACAACTGGACCTATAAGTACCATCATGATAAATGGTGAAAAGATTGAAGTTGTCGAAGACTTCATGTTGCTTGGTCTACAATCGATGCCAATGGAAGCAGAGTCAGGACATTAGATGACAGTATAGCACTGAACAAGTTGACTGCAAGGGAGCAAGGATGTCTCCTTGAGGACTCAGGTGCACCTGACACAAGCCATGATATTTTCAGTCACCTCGTGTGCATGTGAGAGCTGGATAATGAATAAGGAAGACTGAAGAAGAGTTGATGCTTTTGAGTTGTTTTGCTGGCAAAGAATACTGAAAGTACCATGGACTGCTAAAAGAACTAACAGATCTGTTCTGGAGGAAGTGCAGCCAGAATGCCCCTTGGAAGCGAGAATGGCCAGACTTTGTCTCACCTACTTTGGTCATGTTATCAGAAGGGTCCATTCCCTGGAGAAGAATGTTATGCTTGGTAAGGTGGAGGGTCAATGAAAGAGGGGAAGGCTCTCAATGAAATGGATTTACACTGGCTGTGATGATGGGCTCAAGTATAGCAAGGATCATGTAGCTGGCAGGGGCTGGGTGGTGTTTTGTTGTGGTGTGTGCATAGGGTCACTCTGAGTCAGACATGACTCGATGGCACCTAGCAACAATAACAACAGTAGGATGGAACTTGGCATTCCTTGAGTGGGTGCATGGTATTGACTGTTACAGGTGCTATGTTCTATAGCCAGCTCTGTTTCCTTCTCTCACTTTACATCTGTGAACTCACATGTCCTGAGTTAATGTAGTGGCCAGAAAGCATAGTGCCCTGAGTTCACTCATCAGCTTGTCTGTAGCCTTTGCATGTGTAAAGGTGTTAAACCCAATTTTCTGAAAATACTTTTCTAAGGTATGATTCTTAAATTTTTCTTGTTAGGTGCTGTGGAGTTGGTTTCAACTCATAGAGACCTCATGTTTAATAGAACAAAACACTGCCTGGTCTTATGCCATCCTCATAATACTTGCTATGCTTGAACCCATTGTGGCAGCCACTGTGTCAATCCATCTCATTGAGGATCTTCCCCTTTTTCACTGACCCTCTGCTTTGCCAAGTATGATATCCTTCTTCAGGGACTGGTCCCTTCTGACAATATGTCAGAAGTAGGTGAGATGAAGCCTGGCCATTCTTGCTTAGAAGTTATCTTCCAGCTGCACTTAGTCCAGGACAGATTTGTTTTTTCTTCTGGCAGTCCATGATATTTTCAGAATTCTTTGCCAGTACTACAGTTCAAATTCATCAACTCTTCTTTGGTCTTCTTTATTCATTGTCCAGCTTTTGCATGCATATGAGGCCATAGAAAATATCATGGCTTGGCTTAGGAACACTTTAGGCCTCAAAATGAAATCTTTGCTGTGTAGCACTTTAAAGAGGTCTTTTGCACCAGATTTGTCCAATGCAATATGTTGTTCTCTTGGCTGCTGCTTCCGTGAGCATTGATTGTGGATCCAAATAAAATGAAATCTGTCATAACTTCAGTCTTTTCTCCAGTTATCATGATGTTGCTTATTGGTCCAGTTCTGAGGCTGTTTTTTTTTTTTTCTTTAAGATGAGGTGTAATCTATAGTGATGGCTTTAACCTTCTTCATCAATGAGTGGTTCAAGTCCTCTTTATTTTCAGCAAGCAAGGTTGTGTCATATGCATATCACAGGTCTTCCAAATTATGCTCTGATCTTCTTCATATCGTCTGCCTTCTTGGATTATTTGTTCAGTGTGCAGAATGAATAAGTATAGTACAAAGATACAGCCCTGATGCACATCTTTCTTTATTTTAAACTATGCCATGTCCCCTGGATCTGTTTGAATGACTTCCTTTTGGTCTATGTACAGGTTCCTCATGAGCACTATTAAGTGTTCTGGAATCTCCATTCTTTGCAATGTTAATCAATAATTTGATTCTTAAATACTCAAGAATACATGATTCCTAAATATTGAAAAACAAAACTCACTGCCATTGAGTCGATTCCAACTCATAGCGACTCCCTTTGGGTTTTTGAGGTGGTAAATTTTTACAGAAGTAGATTGCCCAGTCTGCTTTCTGCAGAGTGGCTAGTGGGTTTGAACTAGTAAGCTTCTGGTTAGAAGTCAAATGCCTTAGGCACTATGCCACCAGAGCTCCTATACCCAAGCATAAATATCCTAACAATTAATCTTAAACTGCAAAAGCATTTCATTCCCACAACGTCTGTAAACAACTCCTATAATGAATTTATGACAATGACATACACTTGAAGCAACAGATGCCTTTGAAGTGAAGGTAAGAGTTGGAGAATATTAACATCTATGACTGAATGGTAGGAAGGCCAAGGCATTTAGACTTTTATGCTTTAGAAAAGATGGGTACTTTGAATGTTTTGGAACAGGACAGTGGCATGATTTAAATATTTACAGTTGTTAGTAGGCTGGTTGGAAGAAGCAAATAACTTAGCTCACATAGAAATTAAAGTATTCTTTACTTTTTTTTTTTTTTATTAGGATTTGGGTGAAGATTTACAGAGTAAATTCACTTTTCATACAGCAGTTCACATATACTTTGTCTC
>NW_006921620.1:11311596-11343757 GCF_000298275.1 Orycteropus afer afer | reverse complement strand
CAAGATTATCTTCTGTGTCTGTGTTAATTGGTTTCCCTTTTCTTTGTTGAAGAGGGTCTGTGCAATCCTTCTGCCTAGTCCGCCATCTTGCCCCGCCTCTCTTAAAGTATTCTTAAAACGCAACATTTATTTATTTATTCATTCATTCAATAAATATTTTGTGAATGAGAGATACAAGCTGACTTAGACTTAATTGCTTTAAAAGAATTTTCAATCTACCAGGAGAACTATGTAATAAATCTATAAAGTAAATCGGATAAATAAAATATGGGTAAGCTATTTGCAAGTCTGCATCATGGGTCAAAAAAATGCTATCAGTACATATCCTTAGGAAAAACAATCTTATTCCTAAAACCAAAAACCAAACTCATTGCTGTGGAGTTGGACCCGAATCATAGTGACCCCCCCACCTTGGGTTTCTGAGGTGGCATCACTACAGAAGTAGACCTTTCTTCCGAGGAGTGGCTGGTGGGTTTGAACCACTAGCCTTCTGTTTAGTTGTCAAATGCCTTAGGGATTACACCACCAGAGAGTTTTATAATTATTGTGAAGTGAAAGTTAATTATGAATAGAATTAGTTTACCTCTTTTCATATAAACTATGAAAACAAAATTGGACAAATAACTATATAAAACAATAAAGTTAAAATTTTATTATTTAGATTGTACCTAAATAACAAGTGCTAAAATTCTATAATATTTTTAATTGTACCTGTAAGGTGCCCTTTATATTAAACCAAAATAGATAATTTATTATTTTAAACTAAAAAAAGTCTCCTTATTAGTGTTTGAGAATTATAAGAGAATATTTGGATAGGAAATAGGTAAGAAAATCAGCTCTGCCTTGAGAAGGCTGAGCCATTTTACTTTTTACTGTAATTTAATATACTGATGCTAAAATTTCATATATATCAGTATATAATAAATACCTTGTACATTTAAGGTTTTTCACTCTCCATTTCCTAAGTTTCTCCTCTCATCTCATCTTGTATCTTTCGTGACTCTTTCTTTTTTTGTCATTTTATATTCAATCTTCATCAATTTTTTTTTGCTTTTTATTTTCTTCTTTTTGTTCCTTATCAATCTTCTTTCTGAACTCTTTCTCCTCTCCCTTCCAATTCCTTATTTTGTCCCACACCCATTTCCTGTGCTTTCTTTCTTCCCTCAAAAGATTCCATCAGCAGAGTTCTCTTATTATTTTTTAATATAGTGATAATATCTTTATGTTCATTCTAAATTAATAAAATATGTAGTAGCTATTAGTGCAAACAATTATGAACTGACTGGGAAAAAAAGTAGACTCCTTGAGGGTGTTTTCACACACAATAAATGCATGCTAATCAGGCCACTATGAAGCTTTAGTTTGAAAGAAAAATAAGATTCATAATGGATGTTTGGATGAATATCGAGAATCTTAATATCCTGTTTGGATTTTTAAATCCTCATTTCAAATTCCTTGGCATAAATCAAAGTAATCAAATTAATAAATCATAATAATTCAAAAAATGCCTTAGTTTTTCCTATGATGCATTGCTATGCAAAAGACCATTTAACATGACTTCTTAATTTAACCATTTTAAAACTGTCAAGGTATTTGTCAGTTCAACAAATTTGGGACTCTTCTGTGTGCAAGGTGACTTACCTCAGGCCCACAACCTCCAAGGGGGAATGACAAGATTTAAACCCAGATTTTTAGATTCCAGACCCATTTGTGTTATATTTTCTAGAAAGAAGTTTGTTTGTGGTGTGGCTATGCAGAGAAAGTCAATTCCTGACACTCACAAATGGACTTAAACAGGTCTTAGAGGCTTATTACAAAATTTTGCCGGTCGGACTACCAGGACACATAGTGCAGAGAAACTGGATATATCCTCATCACTGGATGTAGCCAGATACTTTGGATCAGATCAGGGATGTCAAATATTTGACCATTTTTATTGCTGTGGCTGGATTTCTTTCAAGTTCTTCATATTTATATATTTTATTGTGATGTGGGTAAAAGTTTGCACAGCACTTTGGCTTTCCATTGAACATTTTATGCACATTTTGTTTTTTGACATTGATTGCAGTCTCCATAATGTAACTATACTTTTCCCATTTCCTTCCTATGTTTTACTATGTCCATGCATCTTTCTTTTCTATCCCTTCTTGCTTTCTGAGCTTTATCCCCGAGCAAATATTGCTCTTTTGATCTTCTATGGTTGCTTCTCTAAGGAGTGTGTACCTCCCTAATGTTATTGTTCACTTTATAGGTCTGTTTATCATTTCGCTGAAAGTTGAACTCCTGGAGAGTGAGTTCATTTCCACCTTAGAAGGGTATCTAAGGGCCATATTCTCAAGGGTTCCACCAATTTCTGTCAGACCAGTAAATTGGTCTTTTCTATGATTTTGAGTGTTGTTTTTTTATTTCTTCCACTCTACCCAGGAGCTCCTATTGTGATCCCTTTCAGAGCAGTCAATAGTGGTAGCCAGGTACCATCTAGTTCTTCTGGTCTCCGGGCCAATGAGGATGGGGTTCATATTACTTATAAAATACAGATTTCCAGATTGCTACTGAAATTTTAGTTTAACTATTAAGTTCAAACTATTTAAAATTTTATTTTAGATTTTCAACTATTAAAATATTTACTTCTCGTTTAAAGGAAATGTTCAACATTTAAAATCTTCTCAGTTCTTTACCAATTTACCCAACAATTAAAAACTGAATATGGTTCTTATTGTTTTTTAATATTTACTGTCATAATCTCATAACCTGAGGGAAGCATTTAAAGAGAACATGGGAAAGTGGCTCTTTTGTGTTAGAAAGGCCTTTAGAGATTACCTAATCATATACCCATAACTTACAGATCAGAAAACTGATACCCACTCAAGTTGAATTATTTGCTCAGGATCATATAATTTGCTTCAACAGAATAGGAGCCAGACAGAACTCTTTGTGCAGTGCTCTTTCACTGCAAAGGGACATGATTAGATTCTCAAATTTGTCGTTCCATAAGAGTTTATTTTTAGGTATCTCTAACTGCCTCATGACTGAATCATTTTGTGATGGAAAGATATCCATAAATGAGATTATCAATCAGGAGCAGACATTCCTTTTCTTTTTTTTTTAGACAGTGTGTATTACGGAAATTCAGTAGTGCTTCCAAAAGAAATGGCTAATTCATTGTTTGGGCATTCATTTGGCAAGGCTGTGTGGAAAATGATTTTTTTTTTTTCATAAAGAGATTATGCAGTTTGCATTCCCTTGTGAAACTTGCTAAATATTCTAAATACTTCCTCTGGAAGCAGATGCATGTGAAATGCCTGTTTTTCAAGTTAGTTGTATCATAAATAGTTTATATACTGCATTTAATAGTGAATTTTATAGCCTTTTCAATTATTTCTAAATATATGAGAAGAGGAAAATCTTAACCAGGCAAGAATATTCCTGTTTGTAGTAGTGGAAAGTAAATTACCTTCTATAATTTTTTATTTTCCCAAAATAGTAATAATACAAATTCTCAAAACCCAAGCAATTGGGTATTCCTTTTTGTGAAAAAAAATAATTTATTCAGCAAACATTTGTTGAGCAACTGGTATGGTTGCTACTGAATATACAAGACAAAATCAGTTTCCCTGCCATTGTCAACTGTCTTCCCCTTACTTCCTGGTCCAGCCCAAAGGTCTTCTTTCAAGACTTACAACATGCTGAGCCTCATGCCATGTCATTTGCTTCCTTCACTCTCTTCACCCTGGATATCTCCTGCTCATCCTTGAGATGGTACAGAGACTTCCCTTGACCCCTTGATCTCATTACTGTGTGTTATCATAATTTTATCTTAGTCTGCAATGAAATGTTAGTGTGTTTGGTTAGCCTTAAGTTACAGAAAGAAAGGATCTGTTTCTATTTTACTTTGTCACTGTTTTCCCATTGACTTGAACCTAACAGGCACTCAAAAGATATTTCTTGAATGAATGCATGTACTCCTGGGACTTACCAGGCTACTTGAGGATACATTAACTTAAAAAATAATTGTAGTGTAGGGTAAAAAATGTGATGACAAACAGAAGAGAAAGAATTACTTCTAAGGAGAGAGAGTGCGTGGTTGAGGAAGGCTTCTTAAGAGAAGGTGATGTCTGTGCTACATTCTGAAAGATGCCCATGAGCTTGCCAGATGAAGGAGGTGAGTAAAGAGTCAAGCATTTTGTATGGAGGGAAAAGCAAAAGCAAAGGCAGGGAAGTTGAAAGAATCTACCATGTTAAACTTAAAATACTGCTTTTGTATTGCTGTTATTGTTGTTATGTGCCATTGAGTTGGCCCTGACTCATAGCAACCCCTCTTTGGGTTTCTGAGGCAGTATCACTCCAGATGTAGATTGTTCAACCTTCCTTCCAAGGGTATGAACCACCAGCCTTTTGGTTAGCAGTCAAGTGCCTTAGGCACTAGGCTACCTGAGCTCCTACTTTTGTATTAGTATTACCAAAATCAATACTATACTGTCATCTTATATAGAGAACCTTAACAACCCCTCTTCAATAAAAAAGGATTTATGCACCCACTATGCTTGGAGAACAGATTAATATCTTCCTAGCTTGAAAAGCAATTTCGTCGCAATGGGATTGTTCTGAAGAGTTCACCAAGAAGTGAGCAGGTGAGAAATTTCACAGCTTATATGAAATAAAAAGGTAGTACATAAGACACATTTATTCTTTAAAATTATATTTTTAAATAAGTTTCTGTTCTTTTTTTTAAAATTGTGATTTGGGTGAAAAATTACAGAGCAAATTCACTTTCCATATAACAGTTCACATACACTTTGTCTCATGACATTGACCACAATTTACCACAATGCAACATCTCCTCTCATACATCCTCCCTATAGTTACTTCTTCCCTGTATCTATCCCTCCATGCACTCTTGCCCCCTGAACTGTCTCCCTGTGCATAAGCAGCCCTTCTTTCTCCCATGATTGTTCTCTCCAAGGAGTATACTACCTCAGGTAAATGTTCAACTCATATGCCTGTCTATTGTTTGGCTGGAAGCCACAGGCATGGTTTCAATTACAGACCTGAATGGCAGCTAGGGGCCATAGTCTCAGTGGTTCCACCAGGCTCCATGGTGCCAGCAAACCTGGTCCCCCCCTTTTTCTTTTTCTCCAAATGATTTTGAGTTTTGTTCCACATTGTTCTCCCTCTCTATCCAGGATCTCCTAAATAGATCCCCTTCCAAGTGGTTGACCGTAGTAGCTGGGTATCATCTAGTTCTTCTGGTCTCATAGTCATATAGGCTGCAGAGATGGTGTACCAGTCGCTAGGACTAATTGTTTCCGTGAATTTTTATTTATCTTCATTCTTCTTTGCTCTGGATGAAGAGAGACCCATGGTTGCCTGTAGATGGCAGTTGCAAGTTTTTAAGATCCCAGTCTCTACTTGCCAAAGTAGGAGGTGGAACAATGTTTTGTATAGTATGTTATGCCAATTGAGCTTGATGTCCCCTGCAACTATGGTCCTGAACCCACAGGTTCAACTACTCGGTCCCTCTGGGTAGCTGGCTGTGACCAAGCAGTTATTACAACCTTGCCCCTTGTCAGCTCTACTATACACCTGGGAATTCAGATCCTATCCATAAACTTATAGGACCATTGTCTGCCAACCCTAAACCTATTCTTGGGTACACTCCCTGCTTCATAGACATACCTACTAATTCAGCCTGTCCACCCATCTATCCACCCATATACCCATGTTTGCCTTCACTGACAATGCCATACTATATGTGCAAAAGGGTTCATCTTTTTTGTCTGTACCTCCCACGTATCTCTCTATGTCTGTTCTTTTTTTCTTCCATTTTAATTAAAGTAGAGAATTTAGATGTTGTTCCACCATATAAAAGGCATTCATGTTTTGGCAAAAAAAAAATTTTAGTCGTTGTAGATAAGGGAAACAAAGGTGGCAAAATTCTACCTCTGTCAAAATTAGCTTTTCTTGACAAAGATTCATTTGGTTCTTGCCTACTTTCACTAGCCTAAGTTTCAATACCTTTTTTTTTAATTTTTGACACATTAAGTATGTGCCTATTACCAAACACAATACAGAATTGGCTACTGAAGAAGCACCATCAAAAGCTGTTAATAATGAAGTAAAGAAGAAGCCATATGGAAAAACAAGATAATTACTGTCAAGTAATTGCTAAATGTGACTCATCATGCTAGTGGGATATCTGGGGACATAACTTTATGTTTGACTTTGTGGTATTGCCTTTTGCTTTCATTATAAAATTATGAATGCAGATGGCACTTACATCTTGCATATTTTATTCCTTATAGTCTCTGATGGTTATACATTTTATTTTTATTTATCATGGTATTACTTTTCTGTTCTGTAAAGATTAAGGTATTGTTCAACATATTTTCTGTTGTTTTTAGCTGCTGTCAAGTCAGTTCTGACTCATAGCAACTCTATGTACAACAGAATAAAACACCGTCTGGTCTTACCTCATCCTCACAGTTTTTGCTCTGTTTGAGTCAATTGTTGTAGCCACTGTCAGTCCATCTCATTGAGAGTCTTCCTCTTCTGTTGACCTTCTACTTTACCAAGCATTATTTATTATTTATTGAGCAGCTGGCTACCATGAGCATGATGTCTTTGTTGGTACTTATTTTTTTTTTTTAATAATCATCTCATTTAATTTTCACAGCAAACTATGGTAGTCATTATTTTGTATTTTCACTATAACATTGTACTTCACAATTGAAAAACAGTCAATTCCTCCAGTGTATTCTCCATTGTTCCTAAAAAATAGTACAGTGATTTACATTTTTGAGCATCTACTACATGCTAGAACCTGGCTAAATATTTTACATGTATTTAATCTTTTCCATAATGGTATGATTCTGGACTACAGCAATTTAGCTAGAGAAACGGGGACACAAATACTTTAAATAATTTCCCCAAGGTCACAAAATGATAGAGTTGGATTTAAATCCAAAGCTGATTAACCTGTATTACCCCTTATGGCACTGTGCTGTGGTGAGTACCTAATGGATGGTGTATGGATAAATGAATCACCTTGAAAGAAGAGCTGATTGTTAGAAGTAGGTAGGCGGAGAACTCTGCTTCTTTCAGAACAATAGTAAAAGAAGCTTCCAGTGTCTCACATTTTGTATCTTTCGCAAGTCCTGCATTACTCAACCTCTCCAGACACACATACATGCACACGACACACATACACACACTGTCCCTGGAAGATACATATCCATATCATATTCATTCAGTCAACAAATGATAGCTGAATAGTTCTTATGTCTTTAGCATTGAAAATGTAAGAGTGAATAGATGGGGCTGTCTTTTAAAGTCAGGGCAAGTATAAATTATCTGCATCTCTGATCTTTTCATGACCACACCTTCACATCATGAATATGTGTAATTATTTGATTGATTCCTCCACTGTGAGCTTCTTAAGGGCAGAACCTTGTCATTCATCTCAGTATCTCTAAACCTAACCAAACCAAACAAAACTCACTGCCATTGAGTTGATTACAACTCACAGTGACCCCCTTTGGGTTTCTGAAGTGGTAAATCTTTACAGAAGTATATTGCCCAGTCTTCTGTGGAGTGTCTGGTGGGTTTGCAGTTAGCAGTCAGATGCCTTAGCACTACACCACCAGAGAGAATAGTAAGTACTCTGTAGATGTTTGTTAACTGAAGGAGAGAGTGAAAGAATGAAGGAAAGAATGAAGGAATAACGAAAGTATCTATGGACCATAAACATAGTTTTATATTACCTTTACTCAATTCTTCTTTCAGCTTTCTTAAATTTAAAGGTTAATGTGACATACTGTCACAGCCTTGTCAGTTTCTAATGCATTTTACTAAGAGAATGATCAATAGAATTTTCCATTTTTACAAAAGTGGTATTATTTGATCTCAACTTTTTTTTTTTTTTTTTTTACATTTAAATCATATTAAGCTCTAAGAAGCTAGTTTTGATTCCTGTAGTGAAGTTGTTACTTGTGAACATTGCATTTGACTCTTTAGGTCATTTTTTTTCCCCAAAAATCTTCTGGTCTTCACCAGATCTGCACAGTAGTTCATTTTCCAAGCCATGTCATTATTTGAAACATTGGTCCAACTTAAGATATGAATTAAATTTAAATACATTTGTGTTTGTTTCTCTACCATATTTATTCATTTCTTGAAATTTTTACATGGTCTTCATATGCAATGTCAGCATTTACTCTTAAGCATTAAACTCCTAGTAGATAGAAATAGTGTCTAAGTCACTGTATAAAAAACCTAGTGTGATGAAATAGTAACCTGAACAACTGCTTTAATGGAGACACTTTTAGTCTTAGCTACTTTTTTTGGCACAATATATAATGTTCCAAAAATTATAGTTACATAATTAGTTTAGACTTATTAATGAGTACAGATGCTAAGTATTTTTTTTTTTTTTAATTTTTAATCTGTTGTGACTCATATTTGTGCTATTTCTACAGATTGTTTTTCATTGCCTTGATTTTGTCTGTCTGGTATTTCTATTGGAAATATTGATCTTAGTGATTCCAATAGGTAACTCACATTTGAGAAAATGCTTGGTAAAGAGTAACATAATCTACATTATTGCTGGTCTCCAAAGTAAATGAAAAGTTTTTCTTAGCCTGCATTTTAAATATATATATATATAGTATAATAATGATTCTGACATGTTGTTGTTGTTAGGTGCTGTCGAGTCATCTCTGACTCATAGCCACCTTATGTACAACAGAAAGAAACACTGACTGGTCCTGTGCCAGCCTTATTATCCCTACTGTACCTGAGCCCATCACTGCAGCCACCGTGTCTATCGATCTCATTGAGGGCCTTCCCCTCTTTCATAGACCCTCCACCCCACCAAGCATGACATCCTTCTCCAGGGAATGGTCCCTTCTGACAACATGACCAAAGTAGGTAAGATGAAGTCTGGCCATTCTCGCTTCCAAGGAGCATTCTGGCTTCTCTTCCTCCAGGACAGATTTGTTAGTTCTTTTAGCAGTCCACGGTACTTTCAGCATTCTTCACCAGCACCACTAGTCTTCAGGGAGATATCTTTGCTCTTCAGCACTTGCAAGAGGCCTTTTGCAGCGGATTTGTCCAATGCAAAATGTTTTTTGATGTCTTGACTGCTGCTTCCAATGGTGTTGATTGTAGAACCAAGTAATACGAAATCTTTGACAACTTCAATCTTTTCTCTGTCTATCATGATGCTGCTTATTGGTCCAGTTGTGAGAATTTTTGTTTTCTTTATGTTGAGTGTAATCCATACTCCAAACCATAGTCTTTAATTTTCATCAGTAAGTACTGACTATGACATAAATGGTTTTAATATATCTGAGAATTTTCTCAAGTACTCTGGGGCTACTTTTTATGAGAGCTATGTGATCATGGTACTCAGGGGTGGATTTTGGGACAGTTCAGACCTCCTTTAGAGTCCTGAGTCTGGCTTCCCCAAACTCTAAGACCAGCTACTGATGCTACCACACACTGTAAGAATTTTAGGATAAAATAGAAATGGTATAGAAAACCAGCAATCAGAGACCCATGGGAGATTTTTATTGACTCATTTTGATCACCAATGTTATAGAAATAGACAATATGATATTTCAAACCTAAATCAGAGAGGAAAACTTTGTGCCTCAGTATCTTTATTTTTTAAATATGAATAATAATAGTATCTACTTCACTAGGTTATTTCAAAGATATAATAAATTAATATTTATATCTACTTTATTGAGTGATTAAGGAGCTCTAGTGGTATAGTGGGTAAGACATTTGTCTGCTAATTCAAAGGTCATTGGATCAAACCCACCAGGTACTCTGCAGGAGAAAGATGAGGCAATCTACTTCCATAAAGATTTACAGCCTTGGAAACCCAATGGAGCTCACTATGAGTCTGAATTGACTCTATGGCAGGGGGATTTTTGGTTTGGTATTTTGTGATTATGAAGATTAAATTAGTGTTCATAAGACACATAGATGAGTCCTAGCACATTATAAGCTCTACATAACTATTAAATACATTAAATCAATACAAATAATTTTCATTGTAAGTTGTATTTTGCATAATGCTGAAGAGCAATCATGAGACATTGTTTTTTTTTTATGAACATTAACACCGGTAACTATAGTATTTCCAAAATTCTGGTTGACTTTTCATCCTGTTTCAGGTTAATCTATTTCCAGGTAGACCACACCAACAGCAATGGAACCCAAACATTTTCTCACAGGAGCAGGGACTAGAAGAGAGTAAAGTGAATCAGCTGTTGCAATTTAATGTGATCACTGCTTTGATAAAGGAAGTCTCAAGGTGCTATGAGAGATCAGAGTGACAGGAGCCAGACAGCTCCAGGAAGGACCTCGGAGCTGTGTTCTCAAGCAAGTTTGAAGTGTGGCGCTTCAGGAAGGAGAAGGGCATGTTGGAATGAAATAGGCAGGAGCTAAGGGGTCCAAGTCATTGTGTGCCGATAGTAGGGGTTTATATTTTAGATTGGATGCCGGAGGTTTTTAATAAAGAGAATGTCATGATCAGTTAAGTATTTCGAAAAGACCACCAAGGCTGCTTAAAACAGTTTTGAAAAATAATTGTGCTAAATAGATGTTCCTTTTCCTTGGAATTATCTGTATAAATTTAGCTAAGTAAAAAAATGACAATTTCCATTTTAAATTATTTGTGTTGTTTTGTGTGTCTGTTTGCTTTCAAGCCTTAAAAACACAAGAAGGGGGAGTGGCGTCAGTTTTTTGGAGTAAAACTTTTAGATAAGCTAGTATGGATACCATACATAAAAATCAACAGTTTCAGAGGCTGAATATCAGAATGTTTCTGTTGCTCTCTCAATTGCATTTCTTCAATCTGTAAAGTAATTGTAATCTCTGTTATACTTATTTTTTTTTAGTGGGGTAATGGAGGTAGACTTAAAGCTCTATTGAAAGCCTTGTACACCAAGTAATACCCAGTTTTTTTTTTTTTTTTTTTTGGTCACCGAGTTTCAGTGAATTCTCCCATCTACTAGCACAGAATTTAGGACATTTAGAAAAAATGAAGTGTTTTTTTTTTTAAATAAGTAATCATGTGTTTAATTATTCTTCCTACTCTGTAATATCTAAGCTAAATTTTAGATGCATTTAGTTTTCTAAATTTATTTTGGGGGAATGTGCTGGCTTATAACTTCAAGGCCAAGTCTTTCCTTCCATTGTTGTTTCGACTTAATGAGTTTCTCCAGCACTTGTCTTGTCACTCACTTTTTCTTTATCAGACTTCACCTTTTGTTCTGTATTTCATTATAGTCATCCTATAACTGGATTCTTTATACAACTTTAGGAGGCAAGGGGAAAAAATATATGGGAACATTATAATTTTGCTTTTGCCTGGTCAATTCATATGCAGAGCACAAAAAATACAAATTACACGGCTTAGTGTGATTTTAAACTAATCACTGGGTGGTGCAAACCATTAACACCCTCAACTACTAACCAGAATGCTGGCAGCATGAGTCCACCTAGAGGCACCTTGGAGGAAAGGCCTGGGGATGTACTTCTGAAAAATCTGCCACTGGAAATCTGACGGAACCCATTTCTATTCTGACACACGGGGTGCCAAGAGTCAGAATCAATTCAGTGGCAACTGTTTTCATGTTATTTTTGTTGCCTACTAATATCTCTTTGGGAGCTCTGGTAGCGTAGTGCTTAAGGCACTTCACTGCTAACCAGAAGGCTGGCAGTTCAAACCTACCAGCCACTCCTCGGAAGGAAGATGGGGCAATCTACTTCTGTAGTGATACTGCCTCGGAAACCCAAGGAGGGGTCTCTGTGAGTCAGGTCTGACTGGATGGCATATAACAACAACAACATCTCTTTATTGTTATGTTAAATTAGTTAAGTTATATTTGCTCATTGCAACAGGGTTGGGCAATATACTTCTGTAGTGATACCGCCTTGGAAACCTTCAAGGAGGGGTCGCTATGAATTGGATTCCACTTGGTGGCAGTGGGTATATATCTCATTATGTAAAGTAAAAATTCTCTCCTTAATATTAAACCAAAAAACCAAGCTCACTGCCGTCAAGTCACATCTGAGGTTTCCAAGGCTGTATCTCTATGGAAGTAGATTGCCCAGTCTTCCTTCCAAGGAGTGGCTGGTGGGTTTGAACTGCCGGCTTTCTTGTTAGCAGTCAAATACCTTAGGCACTACACCACCAGAGCTCCTAGATTCTGTAATAATAATAATAATAATAAAAATACCTTACTGCTGTTGAGTCGGATTCAACTCATAGCAACCCCTCCTTGGGTTTCTGAGGGCGTATCATTACAGAAGTAGATTGTCCTATCTTCCTTCCAAGGTGTGGCTGGTGGGTTTGAACCGCCAGTCTTCTGGTTAGCAGTCAAATGCCTTAGGCACTATGCCACCTGAGCTCCCTCCTTAATGCTAGGTATGTTTATATATTTATATTCACAGCTCCTCTAGTGTGGTGTTGATTCAGACTCATAGCAGCATTATAAGACAGAGTAGAACTGCCCTGTATGGTTCCCATGGCTGTGAATCTTTTTGGAAACAGACTGCTACATCTTTGTCCTGGAGAGTGACTGGTGGGTTGAAAACTAACCTTTTGGTGAACAACTGAAGTCTTTAACCACTGCACCACCAAGGTGCCTTGTTATTTACACAAATACTTTTTTTTCATAATTGACATATCCCTTAAATCTAACAATTAGATCATAATAAATATTATTTTATTTATGTACTAAACTATTTGACTTTATTCTTCTTTTACATGTTAAATGGAAACCAGATGCAAATTTTTATGTCAGTATTACCAGTTAACTTAACTATTACCACTTAAGTATTACCAAAATTGCCATTTTGGCAATTACGATTTATGGTGATTTTCCTGGCTGTGACTATTCAGAAGTAGATCTCCAGGCCTCTCTTCTGAGGCACATTGTTTATCTTTCAACCACTAACATCTCTGTTAGTAGCCAGATAAGTGATTAACCATTTACACCACCCAGGGACTCTCTGCCAATATAACTATTACATTTTTCTCAAATTTGTCTACATATAAATCCTAAAATTTAAAACTTCTTCCTTTTGTAAACTTACTGAAAACTTTTAGAGCATCCATGAATAATATATATTACTTTTTACTTTTTATAAAACCAAAAACCAAACTCAACTGCCATCAAGTCGTTTCTGACTCATAGCAACCCCTCCTTGGGTTTCCAAGGCAGTATCTCTACTGAAGTAGATTGCTCAATCTTCTTTCCGAGGAGTGGCTTTTTATAAAGGGGCTTTTATTGACATTAAGAGAAGCATACAATGTTGTTATATGCCGTCGAGTCGGCCCCGACTCATAGCGACCCCTCCTTGGGTTTCCAAGGCAGTATCACTACGGAAGTAGGAATGCCCAACCTTCCTTCCGAGGAGTGGCTGGTGGGTTTGAACTGCCAGCCTTCTGGTTAGCAGTCAAGTGCTTTAGCCACTATGCTACCAGAGCATACAATAGGTGTTTCAAAATTTGTACATATGATTTGCACAGCATATAGATATGCTACACAAAATAATTTTTTTTTTTTTTTCTAAGAAGCCTGGAAGGATTCTCAATATAAATCAAGAAATTTATGACACTACTCGGGAAATAGTCCAGGTGAAATAAAATTATTATGTAGTAGGGAAACTATAATAAAAACTGTCAGGGCTGTCACCCAGTTCCCTCTAAGGTCTGTAGAGGATCAAAAATATACTGAGCATCATGTAACAGCTGTCTAGAATGTGAAGGGATCACAACTCTGGGGAGCCACAATGTGCTGGGTTGAAAAAAAGTTAAATATGGCTTGTAGCAGTTAAATTAAAAATGCAGGTTGGACTACAAAATATTCTATCCAGACTGGACTTTTGAAAATGCCTTTCCCCTAACTGAAAGTGTTGCTGGTCTTTATTATGAATGGATGTGGTTGCATGTATGTAAACTTACTCCAATGTAAATGGTATTTAAAAATGGAGATATTTCCTAAAGTTTTAACACTAACCTAAGAAAAGACTGTATTTGTATGTAGATAGCATACCTTGTCAGGGAAAAGTGCTTTCATAATTTATTGTCATCTCACCAGCTTACAGTGATAGAAAATGGAAAGAAAGAAATATGCCAGACATGGACATGTAGCATACAGAAGAATGAGGGGATAATATATGAAACAGGAATGAAGTAAAGCCTCCTTTATCATACAGAGTCTCATAGTTACCAATTGTACCCGTTAGGTACTCAACCACTTTCTTCCATAATGATGATCAGTTAAAATTTTAGTTAGAATATAGCTGTTTTTAGAAGTGCAAACCTTACAATACAATGTGTAGTTCAATCCACCACCTTTAATTTAATAAGTGTTGTTGTTGTTATGTGCCATTGAGTCAGACCCAACTCATAGCGACCCCTCCTTGGGTTTCCAAGGCAGTATCATTATGGAAGTAGATTGCCCAACCTTCCTTCCGAGGAGTGGCTGGTGGGTTTGACCCGTCAGCCTTCTGGTTAGCAGTCAAGTGCCTTAGTCACTATGCTCCCAATTGTTAGGAGGAGAATATTTTTACTTTATGCTGTCAGCATAGAGACACAACTAGGACCTGAAGAAGAAAAGACTGTGTATAAACAGCATCGCATCATAGATGAGACTGAGGTTATTTTTCATCTTTTTGGCTCCTGAGGAAGTAGTGACTAACTCAAGAATTTTCCATAAACATGTATGAGTACTTTATGTATGCCAGATACTAACCCATAAGCAATGAAAACTGGATAAAGTTTTTTTTTTTTTTTTGGAGTGGATGACATTAGCCAGTAATTTCTTTCCCCCTCATTCATTTCATATTATTGGGCAGTTAAAGGATATATTATGCAGTGGTAGGAGATGAGTGGAATAAAAAAAAAATTACCCAACTTGTCCTTTAATATCCAACTGATTTTCCTGAGAAAGAATTAATTTTCCTTTTTCTGAAATCCAGTAGGAGTGAAATGAATGCTAAAGCACAGTTGTAGGCTTGGTGGTGTAGTGCCTAGGCCATTTGAGTGCTAACCAGAAAGCTGGCAGTTCAAACCCACCAGCTAACTCCTCCTTGGAAAGAAGATTGGACAATCTACTTCTGTAGAGATACTGCTTTGGAAACCCAGGGAGGGGTCGCTATGAGTCAGATCCGAGTTGCTGGCAGTGAGGTTTTTTTTTTTTTTTTTTGACTATGTTTAATATATGTAAGTAATTGTAACCCATTTTACTATATATCTTTACTGATCCACTCAACATTAAAGAAAAGAGTACCTTTTAGAGCATTTTGAAGATTATAGAGAATGCCTATTACATGGCTAGAATGGTACATACTATTTAGTATAAGGAGCTCTGGTGGGTCTGTGGTTAAAGCATTGGGCTGCTAACCAAAAAGTGGGCAGTTTGAACCTACCAGCTGCTTTGCAGAAGAGAGATAAGGCAGTCTACTTCTGTAAAGATCATACAGGACAGTTCTACTACTCTATCCTGTAGTGTCACTATGAGTCAGGAATGACTTGATGGCTATACATATATAATCTTTTAAGATTCTCACAACAATTTTCTGACATACATCTCATTATGCCCACTTGCACATGATGAGAAAATTGATGACTAGAAAGGTTAGGCAAGTTGACTAAAGCTTTTATAAAATAGTAAAATGAAGTCAGGAATTAAATAAGAACAATCAAGCACCAGAGGCTGTACTCTTAACCTCTAAGCTATGCTTCCTAAGTTAATACATTTGAAGACTATGGACAAGCAAGCATATTTGAGTGCTTAATTAATATTAGCACACCTATGAACCTGGGTACAGGCACATGCCTACACAACTATTTATATGAGTATACAGTTTATACATATGTGCTGTATGTTATCTGACCTGTTTATATTGGTTGTGTCTAGTATTGCCAAGTCAGTGGATTTTTACCTTAGGTACATGGCTTATATTTATCTTATTCCTCTATGACAGAGCAATTCTTTATCTTCCTCTTGGATCAAGCCATTTCCCTCAATCCTTTTAAATTCTCTCAATCTCCACCATTTTTAAACTGGTTAAAGAATGGCTGCCTATGAAAATGTTGCCAACAAAACCATCCCTCTAGGATAAAACAGAGTTTTTATCTGTGGTAGTCTTTGCTTTTCTTGATTAAACTGTACCTCTGTGGTAGCTTCTAGTGATGGGGATTAAATTATATTAGAGACATTAGTACCTATATTTCTACTGGGCAAAGAAAAAAATTACTAAGTATTTTTCTTTGTTTTGTAGTTATTGACATTACTATAAATGTTTCTGTATTATTGAGATATAAAAACAACTGGTTTGTACTTAATTTTGAATTACTTTTAATAGTCAAAAGAGTATAGCCTGTTTTTTTATTCTATTTCAATAATACATTTTACCAGCAATTGTCTTGTAAATTCATAACAGAGAGAAATCGGGCATGGGGGCATCTTTCTTCACTGTTATAACCTACAGTGGTCTCATTCTTCCCCATCACACTCAGTATAATTATCAGTACCACTCATTTAACAAGTAAACCTCTTTTCTTTTTGGTATTTGGTCATTGTTATTTGACATTGCTATTTAGATTTTGTTTTACTATCTAATATTTCTGTTTCTAATTTCTTAAGGCCTCAATAGATTCTAAATGCTTTAAGGACTGACCTCACTTCCTTTAGATGGGCTCTGGTGTCTTTTCATACCTACTTATTTCTGTATGCATGCTATGTGCATATTTTCTTCCAGTGAGTCTTTCCTTCAGTTATTAATGCACACTGCTTCCATTACATCCTTCTTATTCTACCTCCATACATTCACATCTCATCTTCTCTTTCCATATTGCCTTGAAAGTAAGAGAGATAAAAATGTGACTTTGCATGTGGCATCCTTTAGCGACGGACTCATGAAAATATTCTCTCTGTCCATAAGAAGGACAATATGTTTGTTTAAAAATTTTCAGAAGGTGGCAAGTGTTAAGTTTTTATGAAGATATTTTACTTGTTTTCAGGATAACCATATGTAGGTGAGTTTATGGCTACCTGCACTATGGAGGTTTTTTATTATATACTTAATTTTTTAAAAATAAGAATTTAATAATAACAAAATCTTTCCAGCATCAAACAGCTAAACTAAGGTTGTTTAAAAGTTGTAATAAAATTAACTTTCTAGTAATATCTGTTAATTTTACTAAAATGAATACTGCAAAGTGGAAAAGGTAATGGATTGAGTTAGAAAAGCTTTTCATTAGCCTTGAGTCCTGAGTGGTGCAAATGGTTAACGCGTTTGGGTGTTACCCAAAATTTTGGATATTGAAGCTCATGCAAGGGTGCTTAGCAAGAAAGTTCTGGCTGTCTACTTCTAAAAAGTCAGTCATTGAAAACTTTATGGAGCACAGTTGTATTCTGACACACATGGGGTCACCATGAGTCACAATCTACTCAACAGCAACTGGTACTGCATCTTACTTTGGTGAGTAGTAGAGCATGGTGGAACCACTGAGACTATGGCCCCTAGCTGCCTTTCAGGTCTGGAATTTAACCCATACCTTTGGCTTCCAGCAAAACAAAAGAGAGGCATATGAGTTGAACATTTACCTGAGTAGATACACTCCTTGGAGAGAACAATCATGGGAGAAAGAAGGGCTGTTTATGCACAGGGAGACAGCTCAGGGGGCAGGGGTACATGGAGGGATGAACACAGGGAAGAGGTGACTGTCGGGAGGAAGTGAGCTGTTGCATTGTGGTGAATTGTGGTCAATGTCATGAGACAAAGTGTATGTGAACTGCTGTATAGAAAGTGAATTTGCTCTGTAAATTTTCACCCAAATCATAATAAATAAAAATAAAAAAAGAAGGTACCACTGTGGCCAAGAAATGGAGAGAATAGAAAACCATGTTTTGAAATTCTTACCTGTTTTCATATGTTAATGGGATAGACCTGAGTGCAAGATATTAAATATGTTCTAGTGGTTTCTCTCAATTGCCTTGGCTACTGAGCATATTCTGTTTCTGGGAGATTACTGGAACCTCAGTGTTATCATTGCCACCAAACCAAACCAAAGTCATTGCTATCCAGTTGGTTCTGACTTGCAACTCCCATGGGGTTTCCAAGGCTGTAAATCTTTACGGGAGCAGACTGCTTCCTCTTTCTCCTGTGGAGAGCTGGGGGGTTTGAAACAAATGACTTAACCAGCGTACCACCAGAGCTTCTTCTCATCTCCACAGTGGAGATAAAAGTAGTCTACTAATTTTTAAGAACTTTTTTCTATGAAGATCGAGTGTGAGGATTTGCCTAAGGTATTTGATTGCTAACCAGAAGGTTGGAGGTTCAAACTCACCAGCCACTCCATGGAAGGAGGACTGGCAACTGGGCAATCTACTTCCATAAAGATTTACCCCTCAGAAACCCAATTAGGTGTTGCTATGGGTCGGAATCAACTCGATGGAAATGTTTTTTTTTTTTTTAAATTCAAAATATGGAAACAAGTGCAAAATATACATTTTTTGTTTAAGCCTTTGCCATGTAAGAAAACCAGTAATTATCTGACACATAGTAAAGAAAGATCACAATAAAGTTTTTAACTATGGTAATTCCTATACTCATGATCATCATCATCCAATCAAGTATTTTATGCGTTGGTTGTGTGAATTGTGTACCTCTGCTAAATTTTCTATCTCTTGAACTCTTTGAAGTACCCAAATGCTAATGGAAATTTAGAGCAGATAAATAGCTCTCTCTATAAATTATGTTTTACTGTCAATTTTTAAGTCCAAATAAATATCACAATCTTAAAACATGAACATCATTGTTGTTGTTGTTGTTGTTATGTGCCGTCGAGTCAAACCTGACTCATAGCGACCCCTCCTTGGGTTTCCGAGGCAGTATCACTACGGAAGTAGGATTGCCCAACCTTCCTTCCGAGGAGTGGCTGGTGGGTTTGAACCGCCAGCTGTCTGGTTAGCAGGCAAGTGTCTTAGCCACTATGCTACCGGAGCTCCCATGAACATCATTAGTGTAGGTAAAAGGCAGAATGATGAACAGCATTAAAAATTCACTTACTTTTAATGATGTTGCCACAGCTTTCCAACCCCGCAGAATATAGAAATTGGGCCAAGATGCATGTTAGAAATATTCAAAGTCAGTTCCAAATACCCCTAAGCCAACAAAGACTTGTGATGCAATCTGAACAGCAGAGTCAGAAAGTATGTAAGAAGGGTTTAAATTCAATATTGAGAGATATGAAGATGTATAAATATCCAGTGAATTACTGGAAACTGTGAGTGACTCTTGACTGCTATTAGGATGAGAACCTGGAATTAATCCCCTCATGTTTTAACGATAACCACCATCTTTCTTAGGTCTTTTTATTATGATGTGTCTAGGGGCAAAGAATGACAGCTGGGGAACTCAGATATATGTAGGATGCTTCTAACTTCCATTTCTGGGTTTCACACTCTTTCCATTTGAGCTGATAGTCAATACTACTCTGATTCCAGAAGGAATATTGTGCCACTGTGGAAGGATATTAGACTATATATTAGACTATATATTTACCTATGCTTTTGCCTACAGGACAAGGAAGGTAAATCCTATACCCATCTGCTACATCTCAATTTGAAAGATGGCAAATGAAGATACTGTGCATCAAAGATCCAAGGAAATACAATATTAAAACATTGAGGAAATATTTTAATTTTTCAGTATATATGCTAACTTGTCCAATTAGATTATCTATCTGTCTGTCTATGTACCTGCCTACCTATCTAATATTAGACTGATAAAATAATGCTGATTTGATTGTACCAAAGTCTAGCAAAACCAAAGAAAATGGAACAAGATATTTTAATATTTTCAAATAGATTTGTGTGATACTTTTTTAACTCTAAAATAAATGTAGTTAGTCATTTCAACCCATGAAGCAGAAAATTTTCTAACAAGCATAGGTTACAATTACAATCACTGTGCATGCTGACCAATAAAAGAAATGGGCATCTGCTCTCAGATGTGTGAAGAATAAAATACCAGTTATTTAATTACTAACTCTAATATTTTCTGGTGTCCTACTTGTTGTTGTAATATGCCGTCGAGTTGGACCCGACTCATAGCAACCCCACCTTGGGTTTCCAGGGTAGTATCACTATGGAAGCAGGTTGCCCCATCTTCCTTCCGAGGATGGCTGGTGGGTTTGAACCGCCAGCCTTCTGGTTAGCAGTCAAGTGCCTAAGGCACTATTTTACTAGAGTCCTACTATGAACTAAAATTGTCCAGCCTTCCTGATATTTGGGAAAAGGAATCAGCTCTTCTTCCCTAGAGAAAAACTCTTGAATAATTGTTTTTGTCCCTGAAAGAGGAGCACTAAAGTTATTTATTTATTTATTTTTTTTTTTTGTGGTCAACTTGAATTATGAAAGATTAACGTTTATTAAGGACTCTTTATTTTGCTTTTAATGAGATCCATTGTTAAGCTCTCTGTTAAATATGTAAATGAGAAAAACTTTATCACTATTAAAAATCTAAGATGTTTCATTTCTTTTAAAAAAATGTAATTTACTCCTCTTAGTACAAATGTAATTATTTGAAGATTAAAAATATTACATAATTGTTTATCTTAATTAATCTTTGCTTCCTATAATTTATCTGAGAATAAACTGCATAATAATGGAGTACCTTTGAATGTAAAAGGGGAATTAAACGACTGAAGATGAAAACACATGTAATTTAAATGTTACTTCTAAGGAAAAATTTATGTAGAACTGTAGTTTACAATAATTGTTGACATATTCCCCTAAGTACTGTGTCTGTGATTTTTCATGGTATCCATCATTTAAAGCAATTTAGGTAATAACATTCAGACATGCATTTCTGGTATTTTATTTACACCAGTTGCCTACATCATTGTAATGCAGTACCTTTCGGATTTGGTGTAGTAAATGCACTCTGTAATATCTATTATGGCATGGTCAAAGGATAATTTATTGTCAAATAGAAAAATAGGTCAACACTAATGTCACTTGATGATCAACCCCCCCAAGTTTAATAAAACATCTCACCAGTATGCATTCCAGTGCAGTGGTTGATATTTTATTAGGACTACCTGGCTATAGCAGTAGTGTAATTACCGAGCTGTCAGAGTGATAAGTGGGATTAATGGCAGCCTGATGCACTTTAGTCTGCAGAGCGCTTAGAGAATTGCAAGATGGTATTATTATCAGAGTCTGCCCATTCTGGCATATTCATGGCACCAAAGAAAAAAAGAATGCTACAATTCAGGTTTGCATTGCCCTGCCTCATTAACATCTGACATTTCCAACAGCTGTTATTTGTGAACTAGCTCAATAATAAAAGGAGAATTATTTGGTAAGGAGGCTTAATAACCTCAACTAAAAATCCTTACATTGTCAGTGCTGTTAAGTGAATCTGTTTATGTTGAATTTAAAATTTCTGTTTAAGAACAGAAAAATACACTGTGCATTAATTTCATTCATTCGTACCTGCTGACAATATAACTTATTTCTTAATTGCCTTATTATTCAAGTTAGAGGTTAGAAAAAAGAAAAGCAGAAAACTTGTGACTTCATTAGGGGTAATCAGAATTTATAGGAAATAGCATATTTTTTTTGCTGTGTTCTTACGGGATGGCGGTTATTTTGTATACTGTAGAACTGACTAACTTTTATAGGTGAGAAAATATTTAAGATGGAACATTATTTGCTAATTTTTTTAGCTAATTTGATATTTTATCACATAATAGTAAATCCTTTCCAAGTATCATTAATGCTTAACCTGAGAGGGCACATATGTTAAGCATTACCTCATTTTGTCACTAAATATTAAACAAACCATATATTTAATCTTCTTTTTTCCTTGTTTTGAAATGTAGGCTACAGATATTTCTTAAAAAATTCATTTTGACTCAGTGACAGATTTTCAGGGGGGAAAAAAGATCATAAGTGTGGGAAGATAGAAATTCAACCAAATGATAGATGTGAATCTAACAATGGCATTTAGAGAAATGATAGGGGAGAGGTTTAATGACTACATTTCAGAGAGGACAATTGGTTATGAAAAGCCTTCAGTATTCATTGTGTAAAATTTAATTTAGAGAGAAGGCTAAGGGCACAAACCAGAGAAAGGAGATCAGATTTTAAAACAAGATATTAATTAGGTACTGAGAAATTGGTTCAGACAATGGGGAGGCCTCTTCAACTCACAAAAGAAAGACAAGGAGATCAGTATTGTTTTCTTGAAGGAAATGAGCTAAGGTCTTTACACATGGAAGTAGATAGAAAATGAGCTAGCTAGTCACCTTTGTCACTGAACAATGTAGGACTCATTCTCAGTGAAATTCTTGGGGAAATTCTGGTTTTGTGACAGATGTGACAGTAGTGTATCTTTTTAAATTGTTTTTCTCCAGCCTAATTTCTCTTCACTCCTACTCTTGCTTTATGTTCTAGTCAGACCGAATTGCATTTGTTCGTCTATCCTGCCATGCCCTTTTCTTTCCAGGCCTGGGCACATGCTGTTTCTATTTCTGGGATATTCTTGTGACTGTCTTTGCACCCCAACTCCCACCTTCCTTTGCTTCCATAATGTCCACTCATTCTTCAAACTTCTATTTAAGTATCCCTCCTCCCAAACAGCCTTTCCTGACTCTCTCCCTCCAGAAAGTGTTATTTATATATGCTTCCTTAGCATGCTCAAATTCACATTGACTAAACTAGAGTGCTGTTGCCTTTTCTACATCTGTACCTCTTCCAAATTGCAAGTTCGATAAGAGGAGGACCATGTTGGTATTGTTAATCATGTTTGTACTCTCAGATCCCAGAGTTTGTCCTGTAACAAGAGTGCATTGAATATTTGGTAAATGAGTGAGTAAATGAAGAAACACATAATAAGCTAATATACAAATAAAGAAAACTAACCTGTGGTTTTAGTTTTCCTGAATGAGTAATTATAGATTTGTGGTTCTCACAGTGTGGCTCCAACCATGTATATTGGACTCACCCTGTTTTATTTTTTTTTTTCCTTCCCCAAAATGCAAATTCCTAGGCCAGTAACTCAAACTTACCAGGAACTTGTCTGTGGATTGTGCCACATATCAAGTTCTCTGGGTGGTTTTTAAATAAACTAAAGTTTGAGCATGGCTCTCAGATGAGATTAAGATGTGGTAAACTTGTGTAGAGAGCAACATCTACAGAGGAGGGAAGAAAACAGTATTAGGTGGACTCGGGATCCTTGCAGATAATGTTCTTCAAATGGGAGCAACAGGACTGGACCTCTGACCTTCCTCTTTAACTTACAATTCCATGTGGTCTGTTACTGGAAAGGAGACATGACCTTGGATGAACCTATTCTCTTCAGCTGAGGGAAAGCTAGCTAGGGAAATAAATGTTTTGGACCTGAAGTGATTAGTTGGATTAAGCAGTTCAGTGTCTATTCCAGAGCCCAATTGCCTTGTGAATTGGTGGAAAAACTTGAGAAAATTGGGGAGGAGGAAGCAAGAAAGGATGTTACAAGTGGGAAACTAGGTTTACCTTTGTATAACAAATATGGACATACTTTGAAACATTCTAATCAATAATCTTTTATTTCATAATTTCTTTAATTCACATCAGCTATTCTACATTCAAAAGCAAGATTCAGAGTCTCTTGTGACATCCATTTTGGTCTTTATTTTCTTTTCAATGACCTTTTGTTTCTTCATGTATGATGTTCTTGATATCATTCCATCAATTTGGTCTTCAGTCATTAATATTCAATGTGTCAAATCTCTTCTTGAATGTCTCTAAATTCAGGTGGGATATAATCAGGGTCATACTTTGGCTCTCATGAACTTGTTAAATTTTCTTCATCTTAAATTTAAATTTGCATATGAGCAATTGATGACCTGTTCTGCATTCTGCCCCTGGCCTTGTTTTAACTGATGATATTGAGCTTCTCCATCATCTCTTTTTACATATCTAGTTGATACGATTCATTTGTATTCCATCTGGTGAAGTCTATGTGTATAGTCACCATTTATGTTGTTGAGAAAAGATATTTGCAATGAGTAGGCTATTAGGTGATCTCAGGCATCATTCCTATTATCAAGACTGTATTTTCCAACTTTTTCGTTGTTTCCAATTTTTGCATTCGAATCACCACTAATTATCAATGCTTCTTGATTGTATTTTGGAACAATTTCAAATTGCAGAAGTTAGTACATGTGATAGTTAAGGTTATGTGTCAGCTTGGCTGGGCCTGGTTGAGTAGCTGGGCAGCTGGTGGTAGTTATTCCACACGATGAGACTGGCAGTCAGCTCCATGGTGGAATCTGCCATGAGCAGCTGAGTAGCTGCTTTAGAGATGTGGTCTGCTTCCTGTATATGAAGGAAGCTTTGGGAATGGTCTACAGCTCTTTTTGGCACATGTGAACACTGCATGTGGGCAAGTCCATTGTTCAGCAACCTGCCATGCTTGGCCGATCTTGGGGCTTTTTCTGGACCTGAATTAGTAGCTTGCTGTGTTGTTTGGTAATATTGGGACTGTGCCTTTTTACCTGTCGACCTTGGGTTTCGTCAGCCTTAGCATCCAGCAGCTGTCTGAGTGAAGAAAAACCTCCAGCTTCAGTGGGCTGGGGGCAGGAGTCAGAGCTGAAGCCCAAAGTCTAGGGGCTTTCACTCAGGCCTTAGAGCCTGACACTTTGAACTCAGACTTCTAGCCTCCTGAACTGTAGCAGAATAACTCCTGTTTGTAAAAGACATCCCCTTTGTGGAATATTCCTGGCACTAGGTAACCAAAACAGTTCAAATTTTCAATTTCTTCATCTTTAGTATTAATGGTTTGTATATAAATTTGAATAGTAGTCATGTTAGCTGGTCTTCCTTATGGGTGTATAGATATTATCCTTTCATTGACTTCATTGATAGATCTTGAAATGTTGCTTTTGATGATAAATGAGATGCTGTCCCTTTTCAATATGTCATTCCTGGCACAGTAGATCATATGATTGTCTGATTCAGAGTGGCCAATTTCAGCTCATTAATGTCTAGGATATTGATTTTTATATGTTCCATTTCACTTTTGATGACTTCTGTTCTGGTTACCTAGTACTGCCCTGACAGGAAATATACCAGAAATGGTATGGCTTTAACAAATAGGAGTTTACTCTTAAAATTTGGAGACTTTATAAGTCCGAGTTCAAAGTGCCAGGCTCTAGAGGCTGTGTGAAAGCCCCTTGACCTTGGGCTTCAGCTCTGCCTCTTGCTCCCAGCCCGCTGAAACTAGAGACATCTCTTCACTCAGGCAGCTACTGGGTGCTGAGGCTAATAAGCCAAGATCGACAAATAAAATGGCACAGTCCCGATGTTACCAAAGCACATGGCAGGCCATTAATTCAAGTCCATTTTAAGTCCCGAGGTTGGCAGAGCATGGCAGGCTGCTGAACATCAGCACAGCTACATGCAGGGTCCAAGTGTGCCATAAGCTAGAGACCAAGGCTTCTCCTTATATACAGGAAGCAGACCACATCCCTAGAGCAGCTACTCAGCTGCTCACAGTAGATTCCACTGTGGAGTTGATTACCAGTCTCCTCATGGGGAATACTACATCCAGCTGCCCAGCTACTCAACCAGGCCCGGCCAAGTTGACATACAAACTGAACTACCACAATTTCCAATTAAGGCATTTAGCTGCTAACCAAAAGATTGGTGGTTTGACCCATCAGCCACTCCACAGAAGAAAGATGAGGCAGCTTCTGTAAAAATTTACAGCCTTGGAAACTCAATGTGGGTTACTATGTATGAGTCAGTATTGACTCAATGGCAGTAGGTTTTGTTTTATACTTTGTAACTTCCATGTCCTGATTATTAATGTTTTTTAGCAGCTATTTCTTCCCATTTTGAGTTATGCCACATCAGCAAATGAAAGTCCCTAAACTTTACTCTATCAATGTTATTAACATAGACTCTAATTTAGGAGGCAGCTATTACATAGTTGTATTTTGAGTGTCTTCCAAGCTAAGGGTTTCTTTTGGCATTATATCAGACAGTGTTCTGATGCTACTTGTAAGGTTTTCAGTGATCATTTTTTTTAAGAAGTAGATTTCCACGTCCTTCTTCCTTGTCTTTTATAGTCTTGAAGCAGAGTGTCCATTATGGGTGACCTTGCTAGTATTTTAAATACTGGTGGCATAGCTTCCAGCATCATATCAACATGGAAGCCACCACACTATGACAAATTGACAGATGAATGGTGACATCAAGGCCTATATACCTTCTATCATAAAAAGTTGTATGGTTTAGGTATAGTCAGTATATTCAGTAATCAAAACAAGAATGGTGTAGTAAATGTGTGAATTCTTTTGTTGTTAGGTGGTGTCCATTTGATTTCTTCTCCTACTGAACCCATAATGAAGGCTGATAAACTGTCCCATAGGGTTTTCTAAGCTGTAATCTTTAGAGTACTATATTACCTGGTCTTTCACTTGAGGAACTGCTTGATGTATTGGAACCACCAACTATTCAATCAACAGCCAAGCACTCAACTGTTGTACCACCAAACCTTTATAAGATCAGAGAAGGACATATCTTAAATAGGTATGAGCCACTTGAAATCTAGAAAGAATGCTGAAAAAAAAAGGGGCATTTATTAACTAGAAAGGAGCTCTGGTATAGTGGTTAAGACATTTGGGTGGTAACCAAAAGTTCCTAGTTTGAACCTGCTAGCTGCTCTGTGGGAACTCTGGTGGTGTAGTGCCTAAGGCAGTTGACTGCTAACCAGAAGGCTGACTCTTCCAACCCACCAGCCCCTCCTCAGAAGGAAGATTGGGAAATCTACTTCCTTAGAGATACCAATGTGGAAATCCAAGGGAGGGGTCGCTGTGAATTGAATCCACTCAACAGCAGTGAGTTTTTTTTTTTTTTTTAAGCGGCTCTGTGGTAGAAAGATGGGCAGTCTGCTTCCATAAAGATTTATAGCCTTGGAAACCCAAGGGGTGTCACTATGAATCAGAAATGACGCGATGACAATGAGTTTAGTTTGGTTTGGTATTAGCCAGAGTGGTGCTGTTGTATGCATCTTAGAAGGTATACAAAAGGTGAAATAGATACTAATAAGTTTACTTCACTGCTCAAAAAAAGTATTGTATGTAAAAATAGTGTATTTTTTTTGTTCTTATTAGTTATTTGCCCTGAATGGGTATGTTGTTGTTATTTGCCAGCGAGTCAGACCCGATCACAGCGACCCCTCCTTGGGTTGCCAAGGCAGTATCACTATGGAAGTAGATTGCCCAACCTTCCTGCTGAGGAGTGGCTGGTGAGTTTGAACTGCCAGCCTTCTGGTTAGCAGTCAAGTGCCTTAGGCACTGTGCTACCAGAGCTCCTTTTATATAACATCTTCTTGATTACATTATTGTTTCTTTAACCCAGTTATTTTATTCCCCAGATGCCTCAAATGTGCAGATGCTCCCTGTCAGAAGAGCTGCCCAACTAATCTGGATATCAAATCATTCATCACAAGTATTGCCAACAAGGTAAATTCAGATTTATCTCTGCATAAGGAAGTTGGGATTAAAGCATTCAACTTGTCTTAGTAACTCAGGTTAAACCATTTAAAATATAATTTCAATAGTCATTTAATCAGGGTCTTCTCAGTTTGATTAGAATGTAATTTGATTAGAATTTATTGTTAATTGTTCTAAAAATTAGTTATGTTGAAATTCATGATTTTTTAACCAAGGCATTCACTGAAAAGATTTGCTGTAGCTTAGGTTTGCTAAATGCCAATAGATAAGAACTTTCATTGATTGTCAAACACATTTCAAATTTGTGAAATATCTTTGCTTTTGAAATAAGTCTGGCACTTTGAGATTCATCAAGGGAATAAATCTTTTCCATTTACTGAAATTTAGTTAAGTTTTTTAAGATTTGGGATAAGTCTGATATTTATAACTAAAAAATGTATGCAAAAAACAATGAGGAAATAAACTTTTATAAACATGAGTAAAATAAAAGACAATTTTGACCTTTAGATATTTTTAACCAATGTAAGCTTAGCCTTGTTTTCATTCATTAAGTAAATGGTTGGGTGATAGAATTATAAATAAATAATATCTATATTTTGTGAAAGGAGAACTCTTGACTGAGTATCTTATAACAAATGGGTGAAAGCTGGAAGAAGTCTTCCCATAAGGATACATCCTATAGAGGATCCTTATCAGAAAGTTTAACACTTATGCTCTAAGATTCTGTAAAGAATCAATAAGTCCTTCTTAAACAAACAGGCACATTTTTAGATGTAAAGATCATATTATCATAGGTTGATTTTATTTATGTATATATATGCATATATAGAAGGCTGGCGGTTCAAACCCACCAGCCACTCCTCGGAAGGAAGGTTGGGCAATCCTACTTCCATAGTGATACTGCCTCGGAAAGCCAAGGAGGGGTCGCTATGAGTCGGGGCCGACTCGACGGCAAACAACAACAATAACAACATACATATATGTGTGTATATATGTATGCACGTTCATATATGTATATTGTATGTATATATATATATATATGTGTGTGTGTGTGTGTGTGTGTGTGGGAGCTCTGGTGCTGTAGTGCCTAAGGCATTTGACTGCTAATCAGAAGGCTGGCAGCTCAAACCCACCAGCCACTCCTTGGAAGGACGATTGGGCTATCTACTTCTGTACAGATACCACCTTGGAAACACAAGGAAGGGTCACTATGAGTTGAATCAACTTCATGGAAGTGAGTTTGGTTTTAGTTTTATATATATGTGTATGTATATATAGGAGCTCTGGTGGCATAGTGCCTAAGGCATTAGACTAGTAACCAGAAGGCTGGCAGTTCAAACCCACCAGCCACTACTCCTCAGAAGGAAGATTAGACAATCTACTTCTGTAGTGATACGGCCTCAGAAACCCAGGAGGGGTCACTATGAGTTGGATCTGACTCAAGGGCAGTGTGTGTTGTATGTATGTATACATGTATATATATGTAGGAAGGTCTGGTGGTGCCAGGACTAAAGCATTAAGTTTCTAATCACAAGGCCAGCAGTTCGAACCCACCAGCCACTCTGTGGGAGAAAGATGAGGCAGTCTGCTTTTGTAAGGATTTATAGCCTTGGAAACCCTATGGGGTAGCTATGAGTCTGATCAACTCTATTGCAGTGGGTTATATTAACCTGTATGGTCAGGTTTATTAAGACTTAAAGTCTGAGTTAAATTTTTAGATTAGCTACTTACTGTGAACCCTGAGAAAATTACTACCTCCTTACTCTCACTAATAATGAAAGATATCACCTGTTTTGTAAAGTTGTGTAAAAAATGGAATATGCTTGTTTGTGGAAATGTCTAACATGCAGTAATTGCTCAGCAAACCTTTTATTGATACGGAATCTTTAAGTTCCCTGCTCATTCAATATGGTAACTATGCACGTGATTGATATTACTGCTGTTGCTTTTGTTTATTGAATACCTACTATCTGCTAAACACAGTGCCAGGCATTGGGTAAGATAGGTTCCTACTGTGACCCTCTGCCTTTTAGATGTTCATAATCTATGAGCAAAGATAGATGTATAAAACAAAACATATCTAACCATTATTCAATGTGGTGAGCGCTGCAATCCACACAATTCATGAAGATGAGTGTTCAGCATGAGAAAAGGCAGAAATGTGGGAGAGTGCGTGGTAGAGTTGGAGAATTCTATTAAATTCATTGTGGCTAGAATAGAGCCTAGCTTACATGCAGAAGAATGGTGGGAAAAACAAAAGACAAAGGGGCTTGGATTAGGTTGTGAGAATATTTTGAATGCCATACTAAATGGTATTCTGGGAAGATGATTTCTGGGAAGGGATCTCATTTATTAACTTCATAGCATCCTGAGCATCTATCATCACAGGACATTTGTCTAATATGTAAGCACAACTTATGTGAGACTTACATGAAATCTTGTTTGTTTAATAATGATCTAATCAGAAAAGGAGTAACACAAAATGCCCAGATTTTGAAGTCAGTGAGTGTTTTTATTAAAAATATATTGCTCTTGATGCCAAATGGGTTACTCTTGATATCAAGCATGAGGAGATATGACAACTGTAATGGACCATCTTGGCACCACACTAGCTAAATGTTCCCTAGGTATTCAGGGAACAAAGTATTCAGCACATACTTTGCGATTCTAATTAGCTTATACTACATGCAAGATCTACACAAGTTTAAAACTTAAAGGAAGGCATTAGGGAGAAATAGTATTCTTTGAAGATTTTCAAATATTTGAGCAAACTCAGAACCATCTCTATTTTAGGAAAACCTTTTTGTTTTATGTTCTGTATTATCTAATGAAGCAATGCACTTAGATATTTATTTTAACTAATTTACATATAAGATATCATGTGATATTGTATTTAAGCATAATCCTTTGTCAGGCATTTAAGAAACTCTATTGTAAGCAGTGATTTTGTTGAAGACCCACTGTAGCAATCATAAAAGGTCAGAGATTCTTTCTATTTAAAGCCTACAGCTTTTAAGATATTTACTCACTGTGTACAATGTAGGCTGTACCACATTGCTTTTCTGGGGGACTTCAACTCAGGAGGGGGGTTCTTCCCAGGTTGAGAGGGTAATTGAATCGCCAGACTCAATGAAACTTGCACCTCTTTGAGAAAAGGATGTCACTTGTGTTGCATTGTGTTAGGCTTCTGTGATTCAGTAGCGTTTAGGGCAATACTTCCATTTTTATTTTCTTACAAACTGGATTACAGCTCTAGTTTCCAAAGGTACACTCAATTCTATTGTACCTCCTCAGTCAGTTTTTCTCTGTTTCGCTCATGCAGGCTGTTGTTTGCAATTGTATCTCTCAATTGGAAATACACATTTCAGATTCATCAAACTGTGAATACTGGGTTATATTTCTTGATAGTTCTCTTTCTTTCTTTTTTTTTTTAAATACTACTTTATATAGGAATGCAAGAAATCAATTTATACTTGTCTTACAAAAAGGCCAACAAAACACTTGTGTTTTAAAAGTATAACTTGATTTCATGATCCTTATTTCAAACAATAAAGATATTTTGCTTTTTCCAAAATGCTACATTAAATTGTAAAGCATTTTCTTTACTACTAATATGCATGTTTTTGTGTAAATTTTATGTCTGGGTAAATAAATTTAATAATACACATTAGAGAAAGGCTGGCTAAATGATACCATGTAAAATTAAAGCTTCTCCTTCATTGTTGTTGTTGTTGTTAATGTACCGTTGAGTTGGCCCCGACTCATAGCGACCCCTCCTTGGGTTTCCGAGGCAGTATCACTATGGAAGTAGGAATGCCCAACCTTCCTTCCGAGGAGTGGCTGGTGGTTTGAACCTCCAGCCTTCTAGTTAGCAGTCAAGTGCCTTAGGCACTATGCTACCAGAGCTGCTGCTTCTTCATTAAAGAACCCTATTTAATGTACTTGGAAGTCAGAGGTGCAATAAAATCTAACCAGCAGAATTTGACACAATTGATAGCAATATCTGTGTTTCAAAAACAACAAAAAAGGGGGTTGTCTTGTTACATGTATATATATATACATATATATCATACTAGTGTTGCAAAGCAGCTTAGAAGTACAGTCGACAGATTTTGTCCAACCTTTTTTTGGGTTTGCATTTCACTTCCAATGGCTAAGTACTGTATATCCGTATCAAAGCAAATGCTGACCACTTCCAATAGACTTTCCAAAAACAGCTCAAAATGTTTCTTTACGTTTTAAAAAGCTTCAGTGCCTCCCCAGTGCCTGTTCACTAATGCCGAAAACATAGCCTATTATATAAGCCTGAGGAGACATTGTGGCACAACGATTAGTTTGGTGGTAGGAACCCACGCAGCCAGAGACCTGCAGGAGAGAGACCTGCTGCTGTGCTTTGGTAAAGATTACAGCCAAGAAAATCCTAGGCGGTGAAGGTCTACTCAGTTGTATGGGGTCTCTATGAGTTGAAATCACTCAATAGTACCCTGCAACAACAGTGAAATTATATAATCCTGCTGTGTTTCTCTCCCTATTATAGAAGTCTATAGACTAGAAGGGAGCTCTGGTAGCATAGTGCCTAAGGCACTTGACTGTCAACCAGAAGGCTGGCGGTTCAAACCC
>NW_006921620.1:11305094-11311496 GCF_000298275.1 Orycteropus afer afer | reverse complement strand
CTACTTCCGTAGTGATACTGCCTTGGAAACCCAAGGAGGGGTCGCTATGAGTCAGGGCTGACTCGACGGCACATAACAACAACATAGACTAGAAATGTTACGAGGTCTATAATTTTTCACTGAGTTATTTTCAAAAACTATATATTTTAGATATAAAAGACAAAAAATATTATGAAGAACTGAGATTTCTTTTCATTCATGAGGCCAGTTTTCTCACCTGAATTGCTAAATGATTAATTGAGCAATTCTACCACTCCAAGAGGAGCTCTAGTAGCGTAGTGCCTGTGGCACTTGACTGGTATCCAGAAGGCTGGCGGTTCAAACCCACCAGCCACTCCTCAGAAGGAAGGTTCGGCAATCTACTTCCGTAGTGATACTGCCTCAGAAACCTAAAGAGGGGTCGCTATGAGTCGGGTTCGACTCCACAGCACATAACGACAACAACACCCATTCCAAGAGGATTGATTTACCGAGCTGCTATAAGATGGTGCTTAAGGGGAGAAAGCTTTTAAGCATTCTGTCTTGGTTACACTGTGAGAGGGTAAAGTAGCCATTATTGCACAGAAACAATATGCCATTTTGTTTAAATCAGACATTCTAAGCTGATGGACTGGTTTCCTTTACATACGAGCTGCCAATTTCTGTTTAAGGTGAAAGGAATGCATTTTTTGCTAGAACTGCATATATTCCAAATTTTACAAGGGATGCATATCATGGGTATGTGTCATTTAGAGTGTTATCCTGAATGTGTTCTGTGGCATAGAGCAAGGCACTCTAATTACCCGCCTTCTCATAATATTTTGTGCATATTAATTTTATTTATTTTAAAACTTGAAAGGACAATATTATTAATACTTTATTCAATATTAGATTAGCTCTATTCACATTTTTGCCTTTATCTTTCATTTTTTGAAAAAAATTTAGAATTTTCACATAAATATGGAATTTCATATTATTGCTGCTTGAAACCAATGCTTTACAATTTTATTCAGTAAGGGAATGCTGTTGGTAAACTCTCTTTGTTTTTTGTTTCTTTCTCACTGTTGAGAAGTCAATAAAAGTATGATTATTGCTTGAAAAACCAAAAAGCAAACTCACTGCCACTGAGTTGTATCTGACTCATGGTGACCCCTCCTTGGGTTTCTGAGGCAGTATCACTACAGAAGTAGATTGTCCCATCTTCCTTCTGAGGAGTGTCTGGTGGTGGGTTTGAACCACCAGCATTCTGGTTAGTAGTCATATACCTTAGGCACTACGCCACCAGAGCTTGAGGGCAATAGATATTGTTTTAAAGATCTTTCTGTCTTTGTTCAACAATTTCATAATGATTTCTCTAGAACTCCATTTCTTTTTATTTATCCTGCTTATTTTTCATTGTCTCTCTTGAAATTTTGTATTTATGTGTTTCATCATTTGAGGGAATTTCTCATTGTATCTACCTTCTGTCATTTTGTAACTCTTATTAAACATGCATTAAATCTTCTTGCTCTTTTCTCCATGATTTTTGTCTTTCAAACTTCCCATCTCTTTTCTTTCTGTATTGCATTCTAGATAATTTCCTTCAGTTCTATGTTCAGTTTCATTTATATCTTCTTCACCAATTTCAAATCTGTTGTTAAAATGTTTCATGAAATTTAAAACTTCACTCATATATTTTTGGCATGGCTTTTTATACTTTTTCTAACCTGCTTGCTTGTTACTCATTTTTTTTAATATATATAAATGTATCTATTATTTCTTAATTTATGTAACAATAATCATTTTCACACTTGCAGAATTCCACTATCCTAAGTTTCTAGTGTCTGAAATTTATGATTCTACTCATAGTACATTAGGAACCCTGCTGGTACAGTGTTAAAATGCTCAGCTGCTACCTTAAAGGTCAGTGGTTTGAATTTACTAACTGATATATGGGAGAAAGATGTGCAGTCTGCTTCCGTAAAGATGTATAGCCTTAGAAACCCTATGAGGCATCTCTACTCTGTCCTACAGGGTCACTATGAGTTGGAGTTGACTTGACAGCAGTGGGTTTGCATTTTTTTTGGGGGGGGGGGCAGGTTTCATAGTGTCTTGTTTCCTCATATGTTTAAATATTTTTCACTCTATATTTCTTTGAAGCTATGTCCATGGAAATTCTATGAGAACTGTGATGAATACATGTTTCCTTGTATTCATGTGTATTTGCTTCTGTCAGGCAGTGGGCTTTACCACTAAGCCTTTGGGAACACCTTAAGTTATATTCCTGTCCCGATGTTTTCCAAGCTACTCACTTTAGGGGAATTCAGGCCACAAATACATATGAGACCTAGATTGTTAGAAGTTTGCTGAGGAGATTTCCCTTCTACTGCCATTTGCTCTGTACTCAAGATTAAGCCAGGAGTATATTTCTGCAGTTCCAGATGTGAGTGAAGTGGGATTAATTTTAATTTACCTTTTAGATGATGTAGACCAAATGCAATTCTAGTTGTATGGATGAGTCTTATATTTGACCCAAGTTTTAAGTTGGCCTTGAACTTTTCCTCTAAACTCTGCTATCAGAGGGTGTCATAATGGAGGTCTATGTTCACATGGTTTGGCAAATACCTTTAAGATGACCTTACTTACTGTGCAGGTTTACTGCCTTGCCATTGTCAGTTGCTGGACATGCCACAATATAGATACATTCAGGACATCTTAAAAAAATAATAAATTACCTGTAGTTTTATTTTAGATTTTCATATAGAGAGTCATAGCAGAAAATTCAATAAGTGTAAAACTGCAATATATATTTAAGAACTAAGAGGTTGTCTAGATAGATTGAAACATAGATTTTGTAGGAAAATACTGGACTAGTAATTAGGAAGGACTGTGAAAAAAGCACTTTGAAAAATAAGACAAAAAGGGACAACTTTCCATATCAGATATTTAAGTTCACTGTAAGGTACTATAATCAAAACAATATCCAGAAATAGGTGCATTAAATATAAGAACATAATATATAATGAAGAGGACATTTGAAGTCAGAGGAAAATTTATAATTCCTTTGATAAGTGGTCTGGCTTAATTATAATTTTGCATTTAGAGCCCTTCATCAGGCCATCTTCTGGAGAAAATTTCAGATAGACTAACCTAAATATTAAAAAGCAAATAATTAAAGGAAAATTTGGAATTATATATAGAGGAGCTAAACTATAAGAGAGAGACGTATTTAAGTATGTTTCAAAATAAAGACTAACATAACTTGATACCAGCTGAAAAACATTATTTGACATTAATTTTAGGCTAGTTGTTAGATAATTTCTCTCTTCATAAAAAATTCCTGAAAATTTTATTGAAAGACAACCCATTGGACACATGGGCAAAGGATATATACATTCATAGAAGAGGTAGTTCAAGTTACTAGTAAGTCTATTAAATAAGTTCTATTTCTATATTTATCAGAAAAATGTAAATCAAAAGATTGGATAGAACTTTTCTCATTAGAAAAATAGCTACATTTACTATAGTATATTTATACTACAGAATGCGATGAAACTTTAAAAAATGCATTATTATTATATTTGACAATTTAGAATGGTATCCATATTAAGTGATAAAGAACAAGTTGTACAATAATATGAATAACATTAAAAAAATTCACACACACACACACATATATATATTTGCTAAAAATGGTATGGAAGTTTATACTTTAAGTTTTCATTTCCTCAGTTGACTGAGGTTGGAGAGGAATGAGAAGAGATTATTAAGATTTTTACTTATAAATCTCTATATAGTCTTACTTACATACATAGTTTTATAATAAAAATGTTGTTGTTGTTGTTATGTGCCATTGAGTTGGACCCGACTCATAGCAATCCCTCCTTGGGTTGCCAAGGCAGTATCACTGTGGAAGTAGATTGCCCAACCTTCCTTCAGAGGAGTGGCTGGTGGGTTTGAACTGCCAGTCTTCTGGTTAGCAGTCAAGTGCCTTAGGCACTACACTACCAGAACTCCTATAATAAAAGTAATAAGTTTAAATTCAATACTAAGATAACAATGGGGCATTTGAGACTTGTGTTTGGCCCTGTTCTAACTTTTTATTTTGGTGCAAGGGGTAAAAGGTTCCAGATTTTTCCCTCCAATGTGGCTAATAGTTCCAAGTCTGTTTGTTGAAACAATACATTTGTGACACTTCTGAAATGCCCCTTTTATCATATACTTTTTTTTCAAATTTGTTTAAGTGTATTTTGCAACCCTTCATTCATCTTGTTGATCCATCTATACATGACAAGACCAACCTGTTTTAATTACTACTATGCTGTGTAATAAATATTACCATAAATTAAGGACATTCCATTGACACTCCAGTTATTTTCTGAAAATCTTAGCTTTGCTGACATGTAAAACTAGTTTTTAAGAAGACAAAAAAAAAGCTCTACAAATAATTTTTGATCAGTGTGTTCACACTTTAATAAACTATTAATTTAAAATTATGAACTTAAATTTATGCATTCTTCCCTCATTCATTTATCAGATGATATAATTATTAGCTAAATTATCTAAATCTTAGTCCTTAATTTTGATAGATAACTTGCTAGTGCTGAACCTGGTAACTGGTAGGATACTAAATTTACTAGTGTTAAGACAAAGGACTGGCATATTATTTTCTGTCTTTTAAATTTTTTTTTCCTACAGATGAATATTCATGATCTCTACAGTTAAGCATTTACATTATTACTTCTTCTTCTTTTTTTTTTTTTTGCCTTCCCCTTCAACTGTATACACAGTTAATACGTGTATACCTTCCGGTTAGTAGTTTACCTTCTCTTCCCTACCCAGTTCTGGTAAGTATCAAAGAAGGATTCTTTTGTTTTGAAACTATTTTCTTGACTTTTTACAGTAGGGTCTCATATGATATTTGTTGTTTTTTGGTTGACTAATTTTACTCAGCATAATGGTCTCTATAGTTGATCTATGTTTTGAAATGTTTTGCAGATTGATCATTGTTGTTTGACAGTGTGTAGTATTCCATTGTGAGTATGTATGATTGTTAATTTATTCCTCTTTTGATGAACATTTAGGTTGTTTCCATCTTTTTGCTATTGTGAATGCTGTTGCAACGAACATGGTGTGCATGTAGCTGTTTGTGTCACACCTCTTATTTCTCTAGGATATATACCTAACAGTGGGATGGCTGAATCCCCTGGCATTTTAATTTCCAGCTTTTTAAGAAAGTGCCTGCCATACAGTTTTCCACAGCGGTTGCACCACTTCTTAGCCCCACCAGCAATGTATGAGCATTCCAGTGTCTCCACACCCTCGCCAGTGTTTTTTGTTTTCTCTTTTTCTGAACTTCACTATTAACGCTGAGGTGAGATGATGTCTCAATGTTATTTTGTTTTGCCTATCTCTAATGTCTAAAGATCACAAGCATTTCTTCGTGTGTTTGTTAGCTGCCTGAATATCGTCTTTGGTGAAGTGTCTGTTCATGTCCTCTGCCCGTTTTTTAATTGGATTATTTGTCTTTGTCTTTTTGTTCATGTGTTGAAGTTTTCTATATACTTTAGAGATTAGCCTCTTGTCCAATAGGCCATTGCCAATTTTTTTCTTAGTCTCTGGATTCCCTTTTGGTGAAATCTTTTGATGCAAATAAGTATGTAATTTTTAGGAGATCCCACTCATCTATTTTATCTTCTGATGTTTGTGCATTTTTAGTTATGTTCTATAGTGTATTTATGTGATTGATGTATTAGGGCCCAAAAGTTTGTTCCTGCTTTTTCGTTGATGGTCTTCATGGTTTTAGGTAATATGTTCAGGTATTTGATCCATTGCTAAAGGGGCAGGGAAGCAGCATCTTCTGACCTCCTCTAACTCCACAAGAAGAAAATAGAATCACCATCAGCAGCCTAAGGCCTGTCCTTTTGAGGTCAGCCATGCTGCCACGGTCCAGCCCTCTAACCAACATTGACACCAACCATCCCTCCTGTGGCACCCACCACCTTTCTGCTGGGTTTGATAATTCGCTGCAGTGGCCACACAGAACTCACAGAGTATAGGGTTTGTTAGGGAAGCAACAGGCTACATTCAAGTTCAGGAACAAGCTCAGTCTCTCTCAGCTGGCAGGCTCTCTCAATATCTATCTCAGCAGTGCATCTCTCTCAGCTGGCAATCAGAGATTTTTCTTCTGCCTCTAGGAGGGCTCATTTTGAGCCTGGAAGAATAGGAAAATCAATCAATCACAACATCAGAGTTCTACACATCTCAGAGAGAGTGAGGTTTCCCAGAAAATTACTTCCTGCTACTCCAATAGAAATATTCCGGGTGGTTGACTTTAACAATCAAGAGTTTAAATGCCATGGTCCCACCTAGTAGTCTGGTGGGAGTTACAAAGGCTATGGCTAGAAATGCTATACCATGTATCCATCTTTTTTTTTTTTTTTT
>NW_006921620.1:11296979-11298877 GCF_000298275.1 Orycteropus afer afer | reverse complement strand
TTAATTGGTTTCCCTTTTCTTTGTTGAAGAGGGTCTGTGCAATCCTTCTGCCTAGTCCGCCATCTTGCCCCGCCTCCCATGTATCCATCTTGATGTCATTTTTATATATGGTGTGTGAGGGACCTGTTTCATTTTTCTGCAACTGGATATCCAGTTTTGCCAGCACCATTTATTAAATAGTCTATCTCTTCCCCATTTCATGAATTTTGACCCTTTATCAAAGATCAACTGTGCATACGTGGATGAATTTATTACTGGATTCCCAATTCTGTTCCATTGACCTATGTGTGAGCTATTGTACCAGTACTAGGCTGCTTTAATTGCCATGACTATGTAGTACATTTTGAGAAAAGGGAGTGTGAGGCTTCCTACTTTCTTCTTCTTTAATAGTGCTTTACTTCTCTGGAGTCTCTTTCCTTTCCATATAAAGTTGGTGATTAGTTTTTCCATTCTTTAAATAAAGATGATTAAATCTGGATCGAGATTGCATTTTATCTGTAGATTTCTTTGAGTAGTATTGACCAAAATGTTCAATCTTATATAATGTATTCTGTTGAAATGATAGATGGATGCTACATTTGTCCATTGAATCATTAATGCTTATGTAAAATCTTTCATATTTCTGTTCCATAATGTATAAATTTGGGTATTTGAAGGGTTGCATTTTTATTTTTAAGCATAGCCAATACAATGTGCATGGTAATTGTTTCTCTACATTGGCTTCAATAAATGAAAATTTTATTCTAAAAAAGTGTTCTGTAACTCAAACAATTGTTAGTCAGTTCATTAATCTCCATAAACAATATAAAATCAAAAAGTAATGTCGTTGTTAGGTGCTGTTGAGTCAGTTCTGATTCATAGCAATCCTGCGTATAACAAAATGAAATGCTGCCTACCTTCTCCTGCACCATCCTCATAATTATTGCTATGTTTGAATGTTTAATGTTAGTATAGCTAAAGTTAAAAGATTTTCATTGTCTATCTTAAGATATTTTCATATGAAACAAGTAAGACCACATAGTTTTGATTGTGTCTATGTAGACACACATTTAAACATATCTTTGTCATTAAAAATTTATATAAAAAATGAATAATGTTATATAATCTATATATATACTTAAGCAAATTCAACTGAAATAATTTTTTTTGGTAATTTCAAAACAAAAAAGTCTGTATAAAGAAATATAAGAAATACTAGTTATATATTTTTTCCTAATATTAACAGGTAAACATTTAATATTGGAAGGAAGGTTGGGTAATCTACTTCTGTAGTGATACTGCCTTGGAAGCCCAAGGAGGGGTCACTATGAGTTGGGTCCGACTCGATGGCACATAACAGCAACAAATATTTAATATAGAATATAGGCCAAAGGAATTTTAATCAGAACTTGCCATCTCATTTTGTAGAAAGTAAATTTGAAGCCCTGCAAGGTTAAGTGACTTTTCCCACATCTCATGACCTCTTGATAGAGTAACTGACTTTTCTCGAATTCTTGTCGAGTGTGGTTTTTTTCCTTGAATCGCAGTATATTGTCTTTAGGACTGAATTATGGATATTATGAATCATTACTAAAATATAAATATGCTTCAGCCAAATCAGCATACAAATTCTGCTTGACCATATCCATGGATGAGGAACACCATGGCACCCAGTACTGCAGAACTGCGGATAGAAATGGAGGAGAAAAGAAGTATGGTCTTGGAATTCAGTTTATTGGAACATAATTTCTTCTTCTAAACATGTGCTCTTAATTGGGGGAAGGAAATCCAATGAAGTGTTAAAGGTTAAAATCTGACTAATTTAGTAGTTGTTTTAAAAAAACCCTGATCTTTTCTGAATTAAATAAAATAAAATATATTGGAAAGAAAAAAATAAATAGGGATCAGGTTTGCTGGTC
>NW_006921620.1:11295677-11296158 GCF_000298275.1 Orycteropus afer afer | reverse complement strand
GGTTCAACTACTCAGTCCCTCTGGGTAGCTGGCTGTGACCAAGCTGTGACCACATCCTTGCCCCTTGTCAGCTCTACTATACACCTGGGAATTCTAATCATTCACATAAACTTATAGAACCATTGTCTGCCAACCCTATATATGTTCTTGGATACACTCCCCATTTCATAGACATACCTAATCGTTCATCCTGTCCACCCATGTATCCACCCATATACCCATATTAGCCTTCACTGACAACGTAGTACTGTGTGTACAAAAAGGTTCATATTTGTTGTCTCTACCTCCCATGTACCTCTCTGTGTCTTTCTCATCTTCAATGCCACCATATCTGTCACTCACATTTGATACATTGCCCTTCTCTTCACCCAAATCAATATTTACCTCTTTATCTAATAGCGTTCCCTCTCCTCCCCTCCGACCCCTGGTAACCAACAAAGAAAATTCCCTTCTATAGATAAACCTTTCCTTAACTTTTACA
>NW_006921620.1:11285064-11292436 GCF_000298275.1 Orycteropus afer afer | reverse complement strand
GTGGCTCTCGCTCAGTAAGTGAAGTTGCAGGAGTTGCGGGTGTAGTTGTGTCTTATGGCAACTGTCTTTCTACTCAGTTAGACAAAAATTACAATTGAATAACCATCAAAAACTAAAAGTAAATGGACAAAATCACACTATGTAATCACACAGGAAGCATAATCAAAAAAAGGAACAAGGGAAAAAGAGGAAGAAAAAATAAGAAAACCTGCAATATGTGGGTATAGGGCACTAAGAGAAAAAAAGTACAAAAGGAGAATAATGAAGGAAAAAAAAATGGGAAAATTGCAAAAAGAAAAATAAGGAACAGGGTTAACCATGAGTAAAAAAAAGGGGGAAAGAAAAAAACACTTAAATTAAAAAAAAATTTCAACCAGGAACAGGGAAAAGAAAAATGCTGAAAACTGGGACCTGGGAGGGGAAGATTAAGAATAATAGTAAAAAGGACATAGTATTAATAATAATAGTTGTTTTGAGACAGACAAATACAAGCAAACTAATCACCAGAAAAAACAAAGCGAAAAAGAAAAAAAAATCGGTGGAGGACAGGGCAGGGCACCCAGGCTTCGTCTGAGCACACAGACTGTGATGGAGTTCCTGTGGGCCCAGAAGGTACGTGGAAGTGGGGGATGGCTGCACCTTCGTTCACCAAGTAGGTGTGGGGTATAAGAGTAACAAGAGGAATGTGGTACCTTTTCACTCTTACAGGTCTGGAATGTCCTTGGGGTTGCTGGAAAGCAGAACGTGTTCTTAAGTGCCAGGAATCTGCCAGAGCGCTGTCTCTTTAAATATCCAAAATAGTGAAGCCACTTTTAAACATTCAAAATGGCAGTGTCCTCCGGACTGGCAAAAGTCCACAACTCAACCCGCCTTTTCTCTTCACCTTCTCCGTTTATTCCACAGCCATCAGAGCAGTCCTCTGTGCAGTCCCTGGCTAGTAGGGCTGATTTTTAGGTTACTTCTTAGGTCTTACCACCACTCGGGAATCTCCAAGCTGTCTGTGCCATCAGGTCGCTTAGGATTGCTGCCAGACCGCAGCTCCGTCTGTCTCCTTTTTTGGTATTTTCACGCAAATTCTCCTGCTAGTTGGGCTTTAGTCCACTTCTATATCCTTCCCTTCAAGGCTCAGGGGTCCAAGATTATCTCCTGTGTCTGTGTTAATTGGTTTCCCTTTTCTTTTTTGAAGAGGGTCTGTGCAGTCTTTCTGCCTAGTCAGCCATCTTGCCGGAACCTCTCAAAATTGAAGAATTTTGATTAAATTATTACAATCGATATTAATTATAATTTTGAAAGTGGTAATGGGTTTAAATTAATGTACTTGGAATGGAGGCCCTTTTGAGAAATCTTTTTGTATTCACTTTAAAAGGATGGCTGATAGCTGGTCACACTATAGTAGACACCTCAGCACTCAATTGATTAAAGAATTACTCATATTCTAGTCAATGAAGAACAAACCCTCAAAAAATAGGCTGACTGTTTTTTCATAGAAGAAAATAGGAATGTGAAGTTATAGTCTTGCTGTAATGATATAAACAAATGTTGGTAAGAAATTATGTCTTTATTAAATAATCATCTTATCTGTATTCACTTCATTTGTTTTATTTCTTGTTTAGAGTAAGATTTTTTGAGATGAGATTATTTGAGCTGTTTCTCACCTTCATTTTATAGTTTTCATTGACATCTTAAGGTACTTTATCTGGAATAAGTGCCACCACATGGTTTTGATTGGCCTATGTAGAGACCCATTTAAATATATCTGTTATTAAGGACATAGGATTATTTTTTAAATTGGGTAACAAGTTGATTGAATCTTTAAATAATTTTTAACAAATCAAAAACAACTACAACAAATTTCAGTTTTTGTCTGTTTCCAAATATTTGTAACCAGTTTAAATTAAATTAAATCAGAGATAGTATAATCAATTATCAATTATTTGGTGAGTGGCCAGCAGCTCAGTATATCTTTTAGAAGAGAGATGATATATGAAGTGCAATAATACATCCAGATGCTAAAGTTCTATTTCAAACTCTAGCATAGTGGCTAAGGCACTTGACTGCTCACCAGATGGCTGGCAATTCAAACCCATCAGCCACTCCTCGGAAGGAAGGTTGGGCAATCCTACTTCCGTAGTGATACTGCCTCGGAAACCCAAGGAGGGGTCGCTATGAGTCAGGGCTGACTCAACGGCACATAACAACAACAACAACAGATACCCACTATACTTTTAGTAGTATGTAGTGTTTGTGTCTAAGTAAGAAGAATCATATTTAATAGACAAAATCCTCATTACTTTTAAAGAGATAAAAAAAGTAACTGGGATATAAGGAAAAATCTGAGGAGATTTTATTAATGTTAATATTGACTTTTCAAATATTTCTCATATGAAAAAATTGTTATATACCTTCAATTTTTGAAATATTTATAAATGATAACTTGGAAGAATTCTACCATTATTCTACCATTGTCCACCTCCTTTTTTTTAAGCTCTCCAAAAAAAAAAAGAAAGAAACCAAAGTCACTGCCGTTGAGTCTATTCAACTCCCTTCTTGGGTTTCCTAGGTGGTATCACCTCGGAAGTAGATTGCCCTACCTTCCTTCTGAGGAGTGGCTGGTGGGTTTGAATTGCCAGCCTTCTGGTTAGCAGTCACATGCCTTATTCAGTATCATTAACTCTAGCATCTTTGTTCTTATATTTGTACAGATATTTAGATGCAGACAGATGTCCTATTTTCTCACTTACATGAAGTATAATATCTCTGGAAACTAAATTATTTTATACAAACTTTAACATACACTAAATAAAATAATTTTGCATGCTGTTCTTTCTCTCTTTATGTTGCTTAATAACCTACCAGGAATAAAAAGTTTGTATTTCTGCAATTTCTTAAAAATACTCATTTCTGTTTTGATATTTTCTCTGGAAAACATGGCCTTTTAAATTTTAGCATCTGATAGTCACATTATTTACTTTAAATTGCTAATACAAAGACTAAGATACTGTTTATTCCTTTCTGCCCCTTCTAGGTATTTTTCTTACATTAAAACATAAATGGTAATTAATAATTAAGTTTCCAGCATTCTACTACCTCCTTGCAAGGAGATTGGTTGACACAGTGACTGCCAGAATGAACTCAAACAAAGCAGTGATTGTGAGATTGGTGCAGGACTGAGCAGTGTCTCATTCTGTTGTACATAAAGTCTCTATGAGTCAGAATTAATCTGACAACACTAAATAAGAAAAACAACAATGACCTGCTTACAGGTAGAGTATATAGATCAGAGTTAGTCTCTAATCTCAAGGAAATAAAAATTCATTAAAAACACATATCAGAAAAAATATACAACTATCCTTAGTATATGTTAAAAAATGCAAAGACCAAAAGGATGTAATACAAAGAAAGAATATCTCTGCTGTGTGTTCTAGGTGAAAATGACCAAAATATTGATAAATCTTTCAAAGTAATTATCCTCAGGACAGTGATATATGAAAAAGTTGGATTTTGGTAGAGATAGACATTCTCTTCCATTTAAACAGATCAGTCTACAAGCAACAATACTGATTCTTCATTCATATCTGTGTTTACTAAAAAGCCTTTCACACAGTAGGTGCTCAATAAATATTTGATGGACAATATATTGAATACATTTATACATATCCATTAAATTATCTTCAGTTCCTCTTGTGGATAAATTCTTATTTTGTTTAACAAGCTTTTAAATCTTAAACTCTTAAAATTAACAGTTTTATAAAATCTTTATAGGGAGAGTGCAAGGTGATGGATGGAGGCTTACATTTATTCAATTAAGTCTATTCCATGACACATAATACACTAGATCCTCTTATCTGTGCTACATTTAAAAAACACATAATGTAGAAATAACTAATAAAGAAGGAATTAGGATCTGCATTACTCTGATGATGAAACTAAAGTTGAGAGATATTACAGTTTTCCCCAATCATGTTGTTTGTGTGTGGTAGAATCAGTATTCTTATCCAGGGTTTTATGGATCCAGAGCCCTGTTTGTGTGTGTTTGTGTGTGTATGTAATGGTTGGAGTGTGTCCATGTGTATGTAAATGTGTGTGTGCATTTTCTTGTTTAGCCTCTCAGAGTCAGATAAAGTGTATTTTTTGTATACATTTAGGTTTTCATGAGACTATTTAACCTAAATTCATCACCCTAAAAATTAATCATATTATGTTAAATCGATTTTAAAATTTACTATATTTCACTTATGAAGAGAGAAATTTTCAGAATAAAATAAATCAAACTGTTCTTTTTTCTCTATTTGTCCCTGTAAGAATGTGATCACCACGGAAGTAGGAATTTTTGTGTGTTCTGTTCATTATATATCACCAGTCTCCTTTGTCAAATGTCTAAAAACCAGCAGATGTTTATTGAGCCAACCTGACAGAGAAACGTTCCTTATCTATGTGCTACGAGACATTTTATTTTCAATTAATGTACATCAGTACCTCACCATTACATTGCTCAATCCAGAAATATAAGTAATTTACCCTTCTCAAACACGCAAAGTTATTGAAGTTTAGCCCAAGTATTTTTTTAAAATGCAACAGATTGGAGTTTATCTTGGAAGGGCGCTTCCATCTGTGAAAACTGTCATTGGAAGAAAGAAGAACACTTTAAAATAAATCTGCCAGCTGTATTGATAATCCTGTAGTGATATGAAGGCCTCAATATGATAGGACTATTTGTTAAATTAGTTATACCATATGACAGGATGGCTGGCTTGTGAGTTTTTCATGTTTCTTGATAATGACTTTTAAAATCATTAAGTTGCAGACGAATGACACTAATGCATTTTGAAGCTATAAACTTAAAATAAAAAGCAAAGCATAAAAGTTAAAGTGACTTTAAAAAATATTAGCTCATCTAAATGGCACATGTTGTACATAAGAACATGTTTTCAAAAGCCCAGTAAGTAATAGAAAGTTGAGCATCTGCACAAGTAAGGAAATAAATGGCCTGGAGAATAGTCAATGCTTACACTTCTGTGTTGATTTGAAAACAACAAATATCTCAGACATTTTTTTTTTTTTTGTATTTCACGTTTTATTAAAAGAAGAGGTGATAAATAGTGTTTATCCTTTATATATGGAATATCTATACACAAAAGATCCTTCTTAATATCGCTCTTATTTGATATCACTCAAATAGCCCTGTACATTTTTCTTCACATGATAGAAAACTAAAATGCTTGTCACTGATTGAATAACAAGAAGAAACCCAGTTGAAGTGGTGTGCATTTTCAAACAGGGGACTACTGGTGTGTCTATGAAGTACTCTTCTAAATAAAAGTTTTCTAAGCTTTACTTTGAGAAAGATTAAAAGAGCTCATTGAATAGAAGGCAAGCTTCTTGTTTAGAAGAACTTAAGAAATCTTCCCACTCACTATGAAAGAGAAAAAATTGATATTCATCTTGGCATTTTCTCTGGGGAGAGATGACGAGGTGTTACTTTTTAAATAGATATCTGGTTGTCTTTGACTGACCATAGAGATCCCTACCAGTGGATTTATCTGACATTTGTTGGAAGTGGATTGCAAAGTTGACTTCTGAATCATTGCTCAATGTTGGCTCAGGGCTTTTTTTAAAAAAATCCTATTTCTAGACACAATCATGTGCCGCTTAAGGTCCATAATATGTCCTTTGAAATAGGGATTGGGCATTTGGGATTTTGGTAGGGATTATGTTGAAGCTTTAGAATCATTTTGAGGGGTAGTGCCATTTTTATAAGCCTTTCAATGCATTAATGTTAAATGGCTTTTCATTTATTTAAATCTTTCTTGTTTCTTTAAAAAATGTTTTGTAGCTTTTAAAATTTCAATCTGACCCTCTCTTATTAAACAGATGTTTTATTCTTTTTTATACAATTGCAAATGGAATTGTTTTTTAAATTTGGTTTCTTTTTTGTTTGGTCATTGATAGTGTGTAGAAATGCAAATAAATTTTGTATATTGAACTTGTATCTTGCAATTTTACTGAGTCTCTTTTATTGGTAGTAACAGTTATTTGGTAGATTCTAAAGGATTTTTTATGTAAGCATTTCATCAGTAAGTAGCCCTAGTTTCCCTTCTTCGTTTTCACTCTGGATACCTTTTATTTTTTTATCTTGCCTAATTGCTCTGGCTCAAACCTGCAGTACAGTTTTGAATAGAACTGGCAAGGGCAGATATCCCTGTATCTTCCTGATCTTAGAGGGAAAGCATTTCATCTGCACCATTAAATTAATGCTAGCTGTGGGTTTTTTGTAGATGTTTGTTACCACAGTGAAGGTATTCCTGTTTGTAGTTTTTTTAATATTTTTTCATGAAATAATGTATGATTTTGTCAAATACTTTTTCTGCATGTATTGAAGTGATTGCGATTTTTGTTCCATGTTCTATTATTATGTTATAATACATTTTTTGACTTTGAGATGATAAGCCAACCTTGTATTCATGGAATACACTCCACTAGGTCGTGGTATATACTCATTCCTTATTTGTTGCTGGATTGTGCTTACTAGTATTTTGCTGAGGATGTCTGTACCTCTGTTACTAAGTGATATTGGTTTGTAATTTTATTTTCTTGTGAAATTTTTAGGTTTGGTATCAGAAAATACTGCCCTCCTAGAGTGAAGGAACATATTCTTTTCTCTTTAAGTTTTTTTTCCAGAGTTTGTGAAGAGTTTGTTTAAATTCTTCTTCATATGTTTTGTAGAATTCACTAACTAAACTGCAGTGCTCTTTGAATCAGCTTTATTAATGATTCCTTCATTATTAATGAGCTGAATAAAATATTTGATGTGTCTTTATTCTCTGTTTCTAAGAGTCTTATATTAATTGTACTTTAATGGTGTAATGTTTTTATTATCAATCCCTTTTAATAATAATAATAACAAAGACTGACACAAAGACAAGTCTTAATCTGACCAAATTTGGGAGAAACCCCCACCCCCCCACACACACCAAGAACCTAGTATTTTGAATTAACATAAAAATAAATTTACCTCATAATAAAAAGATGACAAGTAAATGGACTACATAAACAAAATGAATCTGAGAGCATGTAATGTCTTCACTATGGAGGTTGCTCATGGAAGCAATGTATATATTTTCAAAAAACTTTCAAAAGTATTTGAAACAAAAGCCAAGCAAAAACAAATAAATTGATTCTATATTGTTAAGTATATTCTACCAGCTCTTTTATTTTAACAATTTTTTTAGAGCAGCTTTAGATTTACAACAAGAAGTATGAAGGTAGTACAGAGATCTTCCACATACCTTTTCCTCACAGTGTGCCTGTTGTTATTATCTTACATTGTTGTTGTTGTTGTTATTTGCCGTCGAGTCGCCCCCGACTCATAGCG
>NW_006921620.1:11275430-11284804 GCF_000298275.1 Orycteropus afer afer | reverse complement strand
AGCCACTCCTCGGAAGGAAGGTTGGGCAATCCTACTTCCGTAGTGATACTGCCTCGGAAACCCAAGGAGGGGTCGCTATGAGTCGGGGCCAACTCGACGGCAAACAACAACAACAACAACATATTTATTATCATTAACTAAAGTCCATAGTTTATTCATATTTCCTTAGTTTTTACCTAATACTCTTTTTCTGTTCAAGGATCCTATCCAGGAGGCCATATTATATTAGGTGTCATTGTTTGCTTAGGCTCCCCGTGGCTGTGACAGTTTCTGAGGCTATTCCTTGTTGTTGATGTGTTACGCAGTTTGAGGAGTACTGGTCAGGTTCAACCCTTACTTTTGTTTATGGGAAAAAGTAACCCCAAATATTTCAGTTACTTTCCAGTCTTTATTCAATAGTAAGGATTTAGTTGTTCAATTTATGAATGAGTTGAATTCCAAAGGCTGTTAACAAAATGAGTAGATTTCTATGTGTATTTCCACATAGAAATAATGCCATGGAAGTAAGCTAGATTTAAAGACTTGCCCAAAAATCTATCTAATGTTATTAAAGATAAGATTCTATGAAAAATGCTAAGCTATTAGCAACACAAAAGTTAAACTAGTTGAGAACCAAAATTTTGTCTCTCCTTTTAACTAGCTGTATGTACTTACACAATTTGGTCAACTGTTCTAAGGTTTCCCATCTGTAAAGTGTGGATAAAATACTAATCCTCCTGAAATGGCAATTTGAAGGATTATATGAAATATTTTACAAATATCATCTGTGTTGATTATATTCATTACTGTTAACATGCTAACTAGAAGGCAAAATAGAGTAAAAATGTGGGCAATTCAAAATAAATATACATTGAAATCTTAATTATTTATTTTAAAAGATACAAGTTGATAGCAGTGAGAGACAGAGAGAACAGATAAAATTTGGATGCTAGTGGAGTGAAACCCAGGTGACCCGAATGACCCTGAGGGGATCAGCATAGTATTTCTCGAAGAACCCAACTGTTTCTAAAGGTAGAATATTTTTAGATGCTGATGGATACAGACATCGATGTGCTAGGGATCAGAGATAGAAGTCCATTAGGTCTTGGTAAGCTTTAGGATTTAGGAGCTATTTGGGATTAAGAAACTAAAATATGAGTGAAATGAAAGAAAGATTTTGATTCTGGAAAACTATGCAATCATGTTATAATCTTATGAAGAGCAAAAAAATATTAGGTAATCCATTTCCAAAAGCTCAACTCCAGAATCCTAGTGGAGGACAGGGGCAAGACAGGCTCAGTGATCATCTAGTGAAGTAGTGTAGGACAGTGATTTTCCAATTTCAAGCACATGATATTAATTACTTGGATCAGCTGACCACTTTGTTTTTTGAAAATGAAATGAGTAGAGTCAGGTTGAGTTGTCTACAGTAAGGTTAGTATTGTATCATGCAGTTTGTTTTTGACCTCTGCACACTCTTAATGAGAAATTGACACAATATCCATGACAATAGACTAAAACATACCAAAGATCAGGAAGATGCCACAGGACTGGGCAAGGTTTTGTTCTGTTATACTTAAGTTCATCATGTGTAGAAGCTGACTCAATAGCAACTGACAACAATAACTTGTGTTATGAACTGAGTCATGATATAAAATCTGTTTGTCTTTCTTTTTAGTCAATGAAAGTTGCTTCGTCAACTTAGAATGAAAAAGCATGTTCTTAAACGTAACACCATCATATTGGAGCCAGGAAGATTAAATGTTATGTATATACGTGTGTGTGTGTGTGTGTGTGTGGTTTTTTTCAGGGCACTAATAACTCTAAATAGCATTAAAAGCATTTTGGTAAAGCTCTGCTTTCCTGGTCTCCAAAAGTTCAGTTTTACAAAATCATCATTTACCCCATAGGCTGGAAATCATCCTAAATTCTAGAGCTACAAAGGCAGTGAGCCAGAGTCCTTGCCTACATGATGTCTACTATGTATACTATGTAGTAGAAGAAACAGTCCAATAATAAATAACGTCAGTGTGCAAAGTCCTGGAATAGTTTCCTAAAAATATTATTTGAGCTGAGAAAGTCTTCAGGGATGAAAAGGAATTATTACCCAGGAAAAAACTGTGTCTGTTGGGTATTTTGGCGAGAGAAAATTGCTTGGTTAGGCTACTTTGGCAACAAGTATCTTTTGCTCTTTGATTCCACCCCAGAAGATTTTGGGAAGAAGTGTGAAATCAGGTAGAAACACTTTTAGGCAGAGACATGAAACAGCTTGAACAAAGGCACAAAACAACACATTAGAGGAATTTCTAAGCTATTCTGTAATAGTTAAATGTGGGAAAGGAAATGAGAACGAAAATTGTGGAAGTCTGTTCTAGGAATGCCTGAATAATGATCTTGGTCTGCATCCTGTAGAACATCTGTATGTTACAATTCAGTTTTCTAAAATTAATTGTTCATTTATTAGTGTACCATATATTGCATACTTCCTATATAATAGGTATTAGGTGTTTTGCTAAGTATTATTTGATTGTTCCTGATGGTAAGGAGTATTGTAGCCTATGTATCTTGTATATTATAGATATCTGTCTCTATGTATCTATATATAGATAGATGCAGCTATATATTTAGATATAACTATATCTATCTGTGAGGTCTGCTAGCATAGTCCCTAAGGCACTTGACTGCTAACCAGAGGCTGGAGGTTCAAATCCACCAGTCACTCCTTGGAAGGAAGTTTGGGCAATCTATTTTCATAGTTGATACCGCCTCGGCAATCTAAGGAGGGGTCACTATGAGTCAGGTCCGACTCGATGGCACATAACAACAACAACATATCTATCTGAGACAACTCGACAGCATGTAACAACAACAACAACATATCTGTCTATCTACATGGGAGTTCTGGTGGCATAGTGCCTAAGGCATTTCACTGCTAACCAAAAGACGATAGATATATAGATATAAATATAGATGTAGATGTAGGTGTAGGTGTAGGTGTAGATGTAGATGTAGATATAGATATAGATATATAAGGGGCTCTGGTGGCGTAGTGCCTAAGGGATTTGACTGCTAACCAGAAGGCTGGTGGTTCAAACCCACCAGCCACTCCTCAGAAGGAACGATGGACAATCTACTTCTGTAGTAATACTGCCTCGGAAACCCAAGGTTAGGTCACTATGAGTTGGATCTGACTCCACAGCAGTGTGTGTATGTGTGTGTGTGTGTGTGTGTATATGGATCGCCAATATAGTTACTTATTAGAAAGAATAATAATGTTGGTCATAATTTGAATGTTAAAATAATCTTAAATAACAAAATTTTACTTTATTTATGCAGAACTACTATGGAGCTGCTAAGATGATTTTTTCTGACAACCCACTTGGTCTGACTTGTGGAATGGTATGTCCAACCTCTGATCTTTGTGTAGGAGGATGCAATTTATATGCTTCTGAAGAGGGACCAATTAATATTGGAGGATTGCAGCAGTTTGCTACTGAGGTATGAAGATATACGCATGCTTTTGTTTTCTTGTTTTTAATCCCCTCCTCCCTTAAGCACAAAGATTTTGAAGTAATTTTAATCCCTGGTACTTTGTTGGTAGCCAACATTTTTAGTGTGGTATACAGCTAATGTGTAAGTGTTTTATGCAATAAGCACTATTTTATTCAACTACTTGGATGCAGAAATGAAGTTGTATAAAGCCGTATGTCATATTAGTTGCAGCCCTAGAAAGTTATTTAAATACTTTGACCCAAAGTTATACATTTTAAAGGATCTGAAAATACAACTTTTTTATTAACTTTACATTGGAGAGTGGCGAGGAGACCCCATTGTAAAAAGTCTGTCTTGCTTAATTCATTATTTTCCCTGTAACTCTATTTAATCTTTATAGATTGAAAAAAATAAATAATCAGTATTTTTGGAATATTTTTTTCGTAATTGAAGCTAAAGAATTTTTTAAAATCCTGAAACTTAATAAGTTTTTTTTTTTACCCCCAAAATTGTTGGATTTTGTGGACTTATGGAAATAGATAGATCTCTTATTTGGGTATAAATTTATAGTGAAAAATATGAAAGGATGTTTTCACAGTTTATTCCATAACTTTTGGTCATGACTTTCCCTTTTGTGAATCCTTTGTAAGTGACTTTGATTTGCTAGACCATCCTTGTACTCTCTGGGGTCACCTATTTGAGATCAATTACCAGGTCAATTCTCATGCATCATTTAAATGATCAGCTTATATGGAGGCTACAGTAAGATTTTGTGATCCTTAGGGATCAGATGGCTAGAAGCCTAAATGAAATACCTGTCAACACTAGATTTTTAGTTAATGACTTAACTATGAGGTTTTTTCAACTTAAACACATGCACTCTTTTCCTTTTAGGACCCGTCTTATAATACCTCTCAAGCTTAAGTCTCACTTTGCTTTTGTTAATAAATTAGGGTATTGTCTTCTTGCTCTCTGACACATTAATTCTAAGGAAGGGCTCTTGGGAATGAGAAAATCTGAGTTTGTGAGTTGTTGCAATAAATTCTTGGATTTAATTTCTTTTCTTACCAAATTCAAAATTGCATTAGGCTTACCTCCCTAGTGCAAAGTATGATTTTTACAACCTGAGAAAATCCTTAGTTGATTGAGAAGTTTCACTTGAATTCCTCCCTATTTTTCTTTGGGGACCCAGCACCTCTTCATTAAACCAGGGCAAACTTCTGCAACATGGAATAAGTGAAAGGGCACACAATATATATATGAACTAACACAACATTTCAAAACTAAATTAGTTAAAATATTAATTTGTCAGTGACCTGAACTTCAGGGAGAGAGAGAGAGACAGAGAGAGAGAATGGAAATCATCCCTCTGGAAACATTCACTTGGTTTTTATGAAATTCGTACCACCCCTTCCAAACCAGAGTCTATGTACATATTTAAGGCAGTGCTTCAAATGTACCTTAACTGCTGAATAGAATATACTAGGAACCTACTGAAATAGAGGGTGGCCACACTTGGGACTTTCCATGAGGATCCCGTAATGAGGAGTGATACATAGACTATTGTCAGGTACTGTCGAGTCAGTTCCTACTCACAGCAACCCTGTGTACAATAGAACAATATACTGCCCAGTCCTGCGCCATCCTCACAATCCTTGCTGTGCTTCAGCCCACTGTAGCAGCCACTGTGTCAATCCATCTTGTTGAGGGCCTTCCCCTTTTTCACTGACCTTCTGCTTCACCAAGCATGATATCCTTCTCCTTTTCTGAAAGCATGACCAATGCGTAGAATAGGACTGCAATAAATGCATTCTAAGTGAACTAAGTTATAGTGTGGGAATGTATCTTTCTTTTCCATTCCAATTACAGTTTGGATAACTGTGGCTTCAAATATGCTTTTTCCTCACCGATCAACATGAAAAGTTTCCAAATACCAGGTCATTATGCAAAAATTGGCGTTATGCAAAAATTAAGAGTCACCACCTCAGGTAACAAGATGGAGGATGACTACATTCTTACAGAACTGCTAAATTTCGTCATTACATAACTGCCAATTTACATCGTTACATCATTGTTACGCCACTGAGAATCATGGCTCAGCCAAGTTGACACATAACCTTAAACATCACAGTCAGCGTTTTTCTTGTTTCACAACCTGGCATTTATTACTGCCATAAGCATGTCATTAATGAGCAAAATAGTCATGTAGTCTATATTTTTACTATTGTCTTAAATGCAAAATGACAGTTAATAAGATCTTTCGTAAGTCAGAAGTGGGTGTTTATCTATCAAATCATAAATGATAATCTCCTACTCGAACTACTTAGAAAAACATTTTTTCCCCCCAGGTTGATTATTTAGGGTGACTCTTTTTAGAAAGTCTTTTATATTCCCTGGGTGTGCTTTACCCAAATTTACCCAAATCTCAAAGTTCTTATGAAGATAAGCCAAACATGAGATGCATATTAATTGACAGTCAGTGTTGTGCAAAGTGCAAAATGTTACTATTTTCTCAAACTAGAATTGCCGTGAGTATTTAAGGCAAAGTGCAACTTGATGCAGATAATTTTATTTTTGGATTGTTTGATAAAACAGTGATTGATTTTTGACCTTTAAAGGAATAGAAATCTATTTTTCAACCAAATTATACAAAGGTTAGGAGAGTAGACTAGTGTGCAATTTTTCTAAGTTGATTTTTCTATAACTTATAAGTGAATTTTAAAATACCATTTTTTTTGGTTAATAAGTTTGCCATTATTGGTTAATAAGGTTAATAATAATATATTATTGTTAATTAATAACAATAATAATTAATAATAAGGTTAATAATAATATAAGGCCCATGCCTTTGCCTTCATTTGGACAGTGATTTGGAGGAACTCTAGGACGGAATCCTATGTTGTCCTTACTGTTCAACTCTTTGCTTTTTTGACATCTGCGGTGCAATGACAATGTTTCAGACACTTTTGTGTATCTCTGGGACAAAAATGCTAGAAGTCTGACTTTGTAGAGGGGACAGTTTTCCCTAGTTTGGTTAGGTGTAACAATAACAATATTACTTCAATAAAATGACCTGGAAATAATACTTTGGTGTGGATTTTGCTATCTGTCTTATGAGAGTTTTTAAATTTTTAAGTACAAACTTAGGCCTTAAACATTTTATTTTGAAATGTGTTTGACTATTTAATTAAATCTTTAGAAAATCATATATTTGCCACAGTTAACACACAAACAGGACTTTTATTGTCTTATATATTTAATTAATGAATTGTTTGAAAAGAGAATGAGATGACAATGTGTCTTTGTACCTATTGCCTAAAGTTTGAAACAAATAATTTTAAACAGAATATTGTTGTTTGTTGTTATGTGCCATCGAGTCAGCCCTGACTCATACCGACCCCTCCTTGGGTTGCCGAGGCAGTATCTGTACGGAAGTAGATTGCCCAACCTTCCTTCCGAGGAGTGGCTGGTGGATTTGAACCGCCAGCCTTCTGCTTAACAGTCAAGTGCCTTAGGCACTATGCTACCAGTAAAATCCACTCCCTTTTACTAGTATTTAAAGTGTTTAATTAGAAAAATTAAATTTAAATTTAAGGTTCTAAAGTTGACTTTAAATGCTAAAATGAATGAGAGGGGATTGCTACTTAAAATTACTATCTGAATTCTATACTTTTAAGCATATATTAGATTTTAAAAATGGCATCTAAATATATTATTTGCTTTTCTCAATACCATAATTTTATACACATAATGCATACATTATGCAGTTCATTTTACAAACTGCGAAACCCTTTTGTGTAGTTTCCTATGCGTGCTATGTGTGTATGTTATTTGTGCAAAAATATGGTGAATTTTATTAGATGATTTATTGCCTAATAAATATACTGTTTTTGTACAGTGGACACTTCTTGACACTTTATTAAAAATATTTTTAAATATTTTTAAGAATTAAAATTAAGTTCCAGATTAAATCAGGTAACTCAATAAAAATAGAATTAATCTTTAGATTTTTCTTTAAAGTATCTCTCAACAGGTTTTTTTTTCCTTTTATAATGTCACCTGTCATTTGATATTAACCATTTCTTGTCTCACTGGTTTATACTACTTGTTCTACTGTAAAACTTCTTCCATGCAATTCAGAAAAATTGTTTTTGTTTTATTTGCTTTTATTAAATATATATTACAGATAAATCTGAAGGCCTTCATCCTACCTTTTCCTGTCAAATTATCTGATTAATTGTTAAAACTGGTCTATATTTTATGTTTCCTGAAAAATAGTTCATAATTGTTGTATTAATTGGAATTCTCCAATGAATTTTGAAATTTCAAAACATTTTCTTACGTTTATTGGTCACTCAGCATTCTCATCTTTGAGTTACCTGTTTTTTGCCCAATCTTTGATATTTATTGTGATAGAGGATTCTCATTATGTAAAGTACATATTCTACATGTGTATTCTGTGTGTGTGCTTAATATGGAAAGCCAGTTAACCTAATGCCATTTATTGTAGGGTCTGTAATTTCCAGACTGATTTATAATGCATCTCATTTCATATAGCAAGTTCCTATATATGGATATTTTTGGTGGAGAGACTTTTTCTCCTATTACATTGACTTATTTGTGTATGTGTGTATCGATACAAACTATCTTAATTACTATAATATTATGGTATATTTCAGTGTGCTTTTATTCTTGAAGATTTTTCTTGAGGAATGTATTTGTCCTCAATAGGCCTTTATACTATGAAAATAAGGTTGTTTTTAAGGATGAAAGAAATAGAATATTATTCTAGTGGGTTATGAGCATTTGTTTATATATTTTATTGAGAGTAGACACAATTCAATCTAAGAAAAGTGTACACGTATGCAATTCAAACAGGTATTATGAAATTACATTCAAGTACATTTAATAGTTACTTAAATTTTATCAACATTAATATTTTGTTTAAACATTAAATAAACAATTAGAAGAATTGCATGTGAAGTAACATGCTCACTCAAGTTAGATTATGGCTTTTTTAAATAGAACAAATATTACTTCTACCATATCTTTATCTTATTAGATTCCCATAAAAATCTTAAAACTTTCCCCTTTTAAAAGCATATTTAAGAAGAATATAAAATGTGTATCCTAATGAACAATAGAGCTTTGCATTTCTTCTCTAAATAATGTATTTCTATGGTAGACTCCATCTACCAGATAAAAAAGTGAAGAGAATGAAAAGTGCAAATCCTAAATTGAAACCAATTATAAAAGAAAAAAGAAATGAGTAATTTTACAGAAACTGAAATATGAGAATCAATGTACTGTAACTGGGTGTTGTGCTGATTGTTTCGTAACTAAGATTGTCAAATGATAAAGGTATTTTGGATGCTGACAGCAGACATTATTCATAATTATTCTTGTGCAATAGGCACAAACCAGGACTATTTCAGGCAAAATGATGTGTATGAACCCCCAGCAAAATAAACTTCTGCTAGATAAGGATACAGTTAATCAGAAAAACATTAACTAATCTAATAAATGATTAGAATTGTGTTGTTGTAGACTGGTTCTGACCTACAAATCCTGAGAAACATTTTAGTTTCTCATGAAAAGGCAACAACTGAAATTTTGTAGTGAACTTAATAAGACATCAGCATTTACAATGGTATCTTGGGATTGGTAATCCAATTTTCATTACTTTTTGTCACTTGGTTTTGGAGGAAAAGATGAGGAAGAAGTGAAAAGTACAGTTATAAAATGCTACCCTTGTATAACACTTAAAGACATTTTTGTAACATCTCACTTTTAAATGTTAATGAAACACACTTTGAAGCATGTAAGCTAGGAAATTATTTTGGATATTGGGAGCTCTGGTAGCATAATGGCTAACACACTTGCCTGCTAACCAGACGGCTGGC
>NW_006921620.1:11273688-11274525 GCF_000298275.1 Orycteropus afer afer | reverse complement strand
CAATCCTACTTCCGTAGTGATACTGCCTCGGAAACCCAAGGAGGGGTCGCTATGAGTCAGGGCTGACTCGACGGCACATAACAACAACAACAAGTGTTGTGATACAAAATTTAAACAGGCCTTTCAATGAGAAGCTGTGAAGATTAAGTTTTTACTGACAGTTTAACTTTAATTTGGAAAGCCTAAATCTGACTTTGTGATAGTTAACATACGAGTATTTAGCTGAGCACATTTGTGATACAGTTTGGAAAGCTGCTCAATAAGATCTCAATAACTAAACAAGTTAGTTCATGTGTCTGATCTAAAACTAATGTAAATTATTGTGATCATAAATAATCATCAGTACTTATGACTAACACCTTTTGCAAGTCACTAATATATCGATTTTGAATTATTAGATCAATGGTATGTCATATTTGCCCATTGTCCCAAATTTGTAGCATTTTTGGATTAAATTTCTTCCTGCTGCTCCTGTTTAAAACATGAGTACTTTCAATAGTTTGTGAACATGGTTTTTATTCCTGAGAGGGGAAAAGTTGAATTAGTTCTGGGAGAAATAAGATACATATGAACAATGTGTCCATAAAGCTAGAATTTGTACCCTGGTGAAATTGTTACTGTCTGGCATGTCAATGCAAATAATATCTTTTAAGATTTGATTTGCCTCTCTCCTTTTTGTCTCAATGTAATGTTTAATAGAAAAGAATACTGTCTTGATTTCACCAAATATCTGCCAGTCTTCTCCAAAATTTTTAAAGAAATCTATTTAATATGCATAGTGTTGGGACAATGATTGACAGTAAAACTGTAGAACTCTATGAATTGCTAGATAATTTT
>NW_006921620.1:11263261-11273588 GCF_000298275.1 Orycteropus afer afer | reverse complement strand
AAGATAGATATTTAAGCAAATAATATTTTAGTGCATAAATGTTTATGTATATGTAAATATGTATGTGGAGTTATAAAGCATAAATGAGCTATAGAGATTTGAAGCAATAACTGAAATTTATCAAAATTACATGGTTGTAAGTTTATTTGGTATTAGTCTTTCTGCCCTAAATTTGATTTTTAAATCAAAATAAAAAAAAGTCTAAATATATGCACTTTGTTGGTAACTTACCATCTAATAGGATGGGCCTTTATTGGTTTTACGTTAGCAATATAAAAAAAATATATATGTATGATGAGTATTAATATAAAATAGTGTTATTCTATCAGTGTAAGTTCCTTGTAAAAGGCAGAACTTAATTCATAATGACCCTATACATTAAAATTTAGACATCATTTTCCCAAAGCATAGAATGATAAATAAAATATAATAAACAGACAATAAAAATTGATAGGTATATGAAAAAATACAGTAAATACCCTTGTTGGACCAGAAATAATGTAGCAATATTTAACTATAAGCAAAGGACTTGGGCCATTTCTTTGCTAGGTGTTGGAACCATAAACAGAGACTGCTTGGTGGTTTAACTGGTATGGTGTAACCAGTATCTAAACACTATGCATAGTGGAGGATTGGGTTCACTTGCTCATGGTAAAAAGTTGAAAAAAGTAGGTGCATCTAGCAGAGCTGGGGCTTTTATTAAACTGCAGAAAGGATCTCAGAGAGATTTGCAGTCCGTGATATGGTCTTGTGTCTATTTTCACAGTAACTTGTTTCTGTTGTATCTCTATCTCTTTGTGACTGGAGCCAAGAGTGTTCAAAAAAAGGCCCAGTTCTGCTGTGAAAGAGAGTATGAGTTGTGGTACGAGGTGATAGGTACTAGGAAGCAAGAGGATAAATACAAAGGGAGGGAGAGGAATTTCGCTGAGAATAAATCTAAAACAGAAAGTTTAAAAATGTATTAGAAAATCTAATGCTATCAGTGACAATCAGAAGATTCAACTGATAGGAGATGAATTTATCCTGATGAAACAAATGATAGTATAATCAGGACTTTAAAATAAATCACTATGAAATACTAGTACCCATAACTAGAAGATAAAATTATGAAAAAAAACCTGAGTTTGATATGAAAAATAGATGGTTGGAACTAGTTACTGTAATGAAAATATCAATAGAAAAGTTAAATTTTAGATTGGTGAATAAAAATAATTCTGAGAACTTCATCCAGAATGCACTAAATAGATTAAAAAGATGAGAAGAATAATAGAGAAGTTAAGAAGCGTAAAAGACTCACATACGCATATAAAAGTTCTTGATATAGAAAAAGAACATCATAACAGTAATACTTAAAAGCAATTATGGCAGATGATTTTCCGGAAGAAAAGAAAGCTGTAAGGCCTTCACCTGGACACATGGTTGTAATATTGTGAAATACTGAGGATAGAGAAAGTGAAGGGCTTCCAGAGGAAGAGAAAAACTGTTTGCTTCAAAACCAAATGACAATTAGACTCCCCACCATCAATAAAAATAAAAAAACAAGAGCACAATATATTTAAAGGGCTAATAATTTATATGAGTTAAACTTACCTATTAAAACATATGACTATCAGTACTAATTAAAAGCAGGTACTCTAGACACCAAATGATATTTAGAACAGAAAGCTTTTAAAAGAATATTGACAACAGCTGGTGGAAAAACATAATTCTATGTGAACACTAAGCATAAGAAAGTCAGTGTAGTGATATTAATGTCTAAAAAAAAAAAAAGAATTTTAAAGGGAAGTATTAATAACAACACGGAAAAAAAAGGTACTGATAAAAATTGATCTTTTAAAAGATTCCTAAACTTGTACATGTATTACAACCTAGCCTTACATAAATTAGTAAGGCTTATTTGAATAATATTTATTGATTTAACAAATTGATAAAAAGTTCCTTCAGCCAAATGATATAAAGTGAATATATTCTTTTCAGGGCCTTGTGGGACATTATAAACAACTGACCATTTAATCAGTTGCTGTCAAATTAGCTCTGACTCATGGCAACTCCATGTATGTCACAGAACTGTGCTCTATATGGTTTTCCATGGCTGATTTTTCAGAAGTTTCATACAAGGACTTCCGTACAAGGTACTTCTGGGGGAACTTGATCCTCTAACAATTTGGTTTGCAGCCGAGCATGTTAACCGTTTGCACTACCCAGAGACTATATGCATATGTATATGTATATGCATATGTATATGCATATATATTCCCAAATCATTACAAAGAGATTATTTTTCTACAACAAAAATCAATTAGAAATCAATAATTAAAATATAGGCAAAATAAAAACAATAACAAAACATTTATGCATGGTAATTAAAAAAATATATATATATTTATAAGTAACTCATGGATTAAGGGTGATAGATATAAAAATGTTGCTGTTGTTATGTGCCGTCGAGTCAGCCCCGACTCATAGAGACCCCTCCTTGGGTTTCTGAGGCAGTATCACTACAGAAGTAGGATTGCCCAGCCTTCCTTCTGAGGAGTGGCTGGTGAGATACAACAACACAAAGTACAAAAATATTTAAACCTGAATGACAATAACTTCCAATGACAGTGTAACCTTTACCTGAAAATTTATAGTGTTAAATGTATATAATAGAAAAAAAGAAAGATTATGTATAAAATCTTTCTCTCAAGGAACTGAAAAGGAGCTCTTGAGGGGATTGTTTGTGGAAAGAGTGGGAAGGTTGGTGCTAAATTCTAAAACAGCAGAAGAGAGTGAACGAGTGTTATACAAACATAATAAAATAGAGCATAAAAGCAAAACTAGTGCTGATCAACAAAACCAAAAGCTGACTGTCTGAAAGTAAGTTAGTAAATGATTTTCTGGCATATAACATAATAAGTAGTACATTTTAATTATAGTTGCCTTCTAATTACTGCTCTTTTATTAATTTATTAATCAACTTATAAATAGAATTGGCACCATAATTAATCATTACTGGTGTTTCTGGAAAAATTATATTAATACAGAAAGAGACAATTATATTCTTGGTCAAAAATCTTAATGACTTCATTTTATCTGCGATACAAAGTAACATTTCAATTTGTAGTTAGAAAATTGATTGCCTGGCTCCTGTCAGCTTTAGTTTCCAACTCCTGCATTAAATACATATCTAAGTGACAAACCAGGTATTAAGCGGTATCTGGGTGCTAAGGATACAGTAGTGAATAAGATAGGAATGATCCTAGCCCTCTGAAAACTCACTGTCTAGTGAGAAACACAGAGCATTGAACAAATACAATGAAAAGCTGAGAGAGGGAAGTGAGAGAGTGCCTTGGAAAACTGTCGGGAGGAAACCAAACAGCCCACCTGGGAAGAAAAGTTGGGTTGAGAATGTGAAATTTAAACTGAGTCCTGAAAGTTATTCATCAAGCAAAGCAAAGGTGGGGGTAGGAGAGTATACAAGGCCAGGCGGAAGGAATAGCTGAAGCAATCTTGGAGAAAAGAGAATGTTTGTATTGATTGGTTCGAACCTGCATATGATTTTGGATTGGTAGTTGCTCACACTGAAATAAAAGCATCTATAATTTTAAAATGATATTCTGTCAGTTTAAACCATTTAATTAAATTGCAACATGAAATCCCAATACAGCATGTGATATAATCATAATAAGAATATGAATATAAGAATAATAACTTATGAGTCAGTTTCTTTGTCTATAAAATGAGCACTCATACCTCATTTTGAAGAGTGTTAAGACTGGCTATATAAATGTTAAGCACCTAAGTTAATATCTGGTAAAGAGAAGTGTTACTCACAGGAAGTCATCATCAAAGGAATCATTATTGATACTTCATTCCTTGCAATAAATTACTGAAGTCATCATTCTTTTAATTTTAGGGCTAATCTTCACAGAGGTGAAGTCCTTGCCATGAAAATGCAGTTATTTGTTGTTATTGTAGTAGTTTGTTTGTTTGTAAGATTTGGCTCAGGTGTCATCTTTGTGAAAAGTTTGATTCCCTTCCAAGTAGGTTTTTTTTTTTTTTTTTTTTTTTTTCTCATGTGCTCCGAGAGCACCATATTTGAAAATGAACCTGGCATTAATACACTGTATCAGCATAATCTTTGTAGACGTAAGATGTATTAATATTCTGTAACCAGGCAGCTCTTAATGGAAAAGTCTGTATTTGTCTTACTATGTGCTATGAGTGTGTGTGCTACAGGTGTGTAGCACATAGATGGTACATACAAATATTTTGAGCTTTGGTGGCATCGTGCCTAAGGCATTTGACTGCTAACCAGAAGGCAGGCGTTTCAAATCCACCAGACACTCCTTGGAAGGCAGGTTGGGCGATCTACTTCTGTAGAGATACCTTCTCGGAAACCCAAAGAGGGGTTGCTATGAATCAGATCCGACTTGACGGCAGTGAGAGAGAGAAAGGTAGGAATTGACATAGAATATTCTGATTTCAAATTACATCATATTTTTACCATGTCACAGAATCACAAAATAATGTCAACATTAATAATATGGAAATAATAAAACAAAATCTTTAAGAATTATTAATACATTAATAATTGTGATAACTAAAAATTTTCCATGCGGTTTTCCCCAATTCTGATACGCTTGAATTAGTTTTCACTTTTGCTGTGCTTTAATTATGGTGAAGAGAACTGTTTGTCAGGTAGCCCAAGAATGATTTTTTTCAGTGGGTGGGTGCAGTATATGTACTCAGGATTCCTTTGACTTCTTTTACAAAAGGCAGCAAGTTGCAAAGAAAATTACATAGACGGGTCTCCTAGAAGGCATGTAATTTAAGAGAACACACTTTTGGAGCCATAAAATAGCAATCTTTCTGCATTCAAGTACACAAAAGGCAACCAGACAGTCATTCTACTTATTAAATAACCCAAAGAAGTTTTTATTAACATGTCTCATAGACTTATATTGATAGAATAAAATCTATTTAGAAATTGCCAATTGCCAGAAATTATTATTTTATTCTTTCATGAGATCAAACTAAATATGTGACACATAACATTTCACTTATGAGGTATTAAAAATGCAACTATCCTTTTACAATTTATCCTTCAACTAGTAAAGATAATATTGAAACATTTCTGAAATTTCTATGAATATTTATTTGTTGTGATTTCTCTATAATTTTCTTTTGTTACTACTTGGCCAATAAGAGCAAGTAGTTGGAGAAAAGTTATAGCTACAAAGCATTCATGTTTATTTTCATTACATACTATTTTAGAAAGTAAGATGGATTAAAATGAGAATGGGTAACCCTCAAATTAGATTCACTAAATATTCTTGTATTTACCATGTTATGTCCTTTTCCATTTGCTCTGGTGGCATAGTGTCTCAGGCCTTTGACTGCTAACCAGAACGCTGATGGTTCAAACCCACCAGCCACTCCTTGGAAGGAAGATTGGTCAATCTACTTCCATAGAGATACAGCCTCGGAAACCCAAGGAGAGGTTGCTGTGAGTCGAATCGACTCAAAGGCAGTGACGATGGAAGATACATGGCTTGGTCCAGGCATACAGTCTCAAAGTGACATATTTGCTTTTTAAAACTTAAAAGAGTTGTTGTGCAACAGATTTGCCCAATGCAGTATGTCATTTGATTTCTTTACTGGTGCTTTTATGAACATTGGTTGTGGATCCAAGTAAAATGAAATTCTTGACAACTTCAGTCTTTTCTCCATTTATCATAACGTTGCTTATTGGTCTGGTTTTGAAGATTTTTGTTTTCTTTATGTTGATGTATAAACCATACTGAAGGTTGTAGTTTAATTTACATCAGTAAGTGCTTCAAAGGAGCTCTGGTGGTGCAGTGCCTAAGGCATTTGACTGCTAACCAGAAGTTTGGTGGTTCGATCCTACCAGCTTCAAGTGCTTCAAGACAGTTTCACTTTCAGCAAGCAGGGTCTCATAAGCATGTGATTCATATGATACCTTTGACTCATGGTCTTGCTGAAGAATATTGAATATACCATGGGCTGCCAGGAGAATGAACACATCTGTTTTGGGAAGGGACAACCGCAATTCTCCTTAGAAATGAGGATAACAAGACTTTGTCTGACATACTTGAAACAGGTTGTCAGGAGGGACTAATTCCTGGAGAAAGGCATCATGCTTGGTAAAGTAGAGGGTCAGTAAAAAAGAAGATGGATTGACACAGTGGCTGCAACAATGAGCTTGTTGTTGTTGTTGTTATGTACCGTCGAGTCACATCTGACTCATAGTGACCCCTCCTTGGGTTTCCGAGGCAGTATCACTACGGAAGTAGATTGCCCCATCTTCCTTCCGAGGAGTGGCTGGTGGGTTTGAACTGCCAACCTTCTGGTTTGCAGTCAAGTACCTTAGCCACTATGCTACCAGAGCTCCAACATGGCAATTATTGGGAGCATTGTGCAGGACCAAGCACTGTTTAGTATGTTGTGCATCAGGTTGCTATGAGTTGGAACTGACTTGAGGACACCTAACAACAGCACCTAAGGATTAGATAGTAATACTGTTTGCTCCAAATGTGAGAAGACTTAGGGGGAAATCTTATGACCCTTTTCTATGTCACAATCTTTCTATTTTTGAAGTCAGAATATCTTTCCCCTACCTCAAAATATTATGAAAATTATGAAGAAAATGCTAGTGAAATCAATTTGGAGTGATGAAAGAAATGTACTTTCCAGATGAGTGAAAGGTCAGAATTCCATGGTGATCATGCAAGGAAATCTATTTTAAAAGGCTCCTCAAAAAGGATATTCACTTATAAATAACTGTCCTTCAGTATCACTAGGGAAGAACTGTGTTTCCTTGGTGATGGTTACACATTTGCTGAAGCATATCACAAGAGTTTAGGAATTTTGAAATTGACAAGATTTTGTTGGGGGCCTGCTATGTACTAGGTACTTTACTGTGCCCTAGTATTTCTATTGTTAGATTGCCATTCAGAGTGATCCTGTGACTGGGTAGAATTTCCCCCATAGGGACTTCTAGGCTGTAGTCTTTATGGGAGCAGGTTGCCAAGTCTTTCTCCCACAGAGCCACTGGGTAGGTTGCTAATCAAAAAGTTGGGTAGGTTTAACTGCCAACTTTTTGATTAGCAGCATAGGGCTTAACCATTTCACCATCAGGGCTCCTTGCCATGGGATTACAGATAAGGGGGGAAAAAAGGAAAAAAAGAAAAAAAAAACAAAACACCCTAGGATTACAGATAAGGAAAAAGAGGAAAAAAAAAAAAAAAGCCCTCTAAATAGTTCCTAATCAAATGGGAAATTCACACTGTAAATTATGTTATTAAATTAAACAAAGAAACAAATAAACAAAAAGTAATGTGCCTAACAAAGGACCTAACAGATAATAATGCTCAGATTTTGGTAGCTGATGTTATTTGAATAGTAGTAAACCTAGTGATAAGCTCCCAACTACCTCTTTCATGATTAGTTCTAGGTCTTTTTAATTTTTTATACAGTATTATGCTATTATGTTGTAGGCCTTTATAAGCATTTGTGAAATAACTATTGTTAAAAAAAGTAAGATAATCTGAAAACAGTGTAAGTACTGAGACATCATTAGGGAAAGGAGCATGTTAAAATAGATGTGAATATAAAATATTTTGATTTATCACAAGATCATGCTCCTCTGAATGCAGCTAAGTACCTTAATTTCTCAGGTGTCAGGATTCCATGGTGGGAAACCAGATGGTAACGCACAGTGTTTTTCAAACACTTCATGATATATTGTTAGTTTGTGAAATTAATTTAATAAAGATAACAACAAGATTATTTGTGGCTGTTGTTGATAGATTGACTAGACTATGTCAAAGTAGATTTAAGAAAGATAAGTTCATGTAAAAATCTTTTAAGTATGTATTTCCTACTACCATATGATTGGTATAGAATGAATTTCCTATTTGAAATCACTATAAAAATGTGACAATGAAAGTATTGGAGAGTTTCGTCTCTGGAGGCAAATAGCCTGGGATAAAATCCTTAGTGTGTGAATTTTGGCACAGCTTCTTCATCTGAGAAATGCAAATAATAATTGTACTCCCAACAAGACTATTTTGTAGACTAAATGAAATCATCTGTAGAGAGACTTAGCATAATGCCTGCCACATAATATGTGTTTAATGAATATTGACTTTATTATTTTTTGGAAAATATATATTAGGTATATATGTTCCAAGTGTTTTTAAATGCTTGAATCACTCCTGTGATGTTGGCTAACCAATTTGTTTCCTTTATTACATTGTTTTGGTAGTTAAGTCTTCAGCTTAGGAAAAATCAAATCTTACAAAATTAATCAATGGGATGACATATAGCTGAATTTTGTTTAAAAGAAAAGTCTTGTCTTACTAAACAGCTAAACTGTCTTGGATTAATTTTTTTTTTTTTTTTTTTATATTATGAAACAACAGTGAACTATATTCCACCAAAAATCAATTAGAGAATGTTCCTTTGATATGGTAAATAACTGATCTAACTTAATATAGCATTTATTTGTAATTATTTGTAACTTTAAGGTACATTTATCTGAAAACTCATTTAGTTTAAAAGAAAAATGAAAGAATGTCCTTTATTCCTATTTGTTTTGACATTTTTAACATTTAGAGATTTATTTAATTTGTTAAGACTTTTGTTTTCTTTTGTTTTCATTTATTTATTTGTTAAATACAAATAAATGCTCCATGTATTGGAAGGTGGAATTTTGGTAGAATCCAAGTTCCAGACACCTGCTGTTGACTCTCAAGTCTTCTATTATTTATTTATTTTTAAAATGTGATTTGGGTGAAAGTTTATAGAGCAAACTGGCTTTCCATTCAATAATCCACACACATTCTATTTTGTGACATTCACTGTAATCCCCACACTATAACAGGATTCTCCCCATTTCCTCTGTGTGCCCACCCCTTCCCTTAGTCCTTCTTCCCTATTCCCTCCCTCCTTCCTAGCTCTATGTGGGCAAATACTGTCCTCTTGATCTCATATGCTTGATTGTTCTAATGAGTGCTATTCCCCTGGTATTTCTGTTCACCTTGTAGACATGTCTATTGTTTGGCTGAAAGTTGAGTCATGAGGTTTAAATTCAGTCCTAGCTTGAAGGACTAGGGCCATAGTTTCAGGTATTCCACCAGTCTTCATTAGACTAGTAAACCTGTTCTTTTATATGATTTTGAGTTTTTTTCCACATTTCCCCCACACTCCTCCTATAGTGATCCCTTTTAGAGTGGTTGGGCACTATCTATTTCTTCTAGTCTCAGGATCATGGAGGTTAGGGTTCATTTGTTTCATTAGTCCTTTGGACTGATTGTTTCCTTGCATCTCTGGTATTCTTCAATCTTCTTTGTTCACAAGGTTTTAAGATCCCAGTTGCTACTAACCACAGTAGGATGAAGACAGGGAAGACAGAGCCTTGAGATCCAGGTAAGGGGAGGGAGACAGGCCCCAAACTAAGAGGTAGGAAGTGGAGGAAAAGCCAGGGAAGACAGAACCATGGGATCCAGGTTAGGGGAGGGAGACAGACCTCACACCAAGAGGCAGGAAGCAAGGGAAAAGCTGGAGAAGACAAAGCCACGGGATCCAGGTAAGGGGAGAGCGGAAAGGTTTCCAACAGCTAAGGGAGACAAACTTGTCTGTCAGTTTGTCATACTGAGGCAGCTTGTGTGTTGGTGTGAGGCTTGAGGCTGTGCCACTGGTGTTTCTAATGCCAGCAGGGTTGCACATATGCACAGGTGTCAACACAGCTTACAGAAGGAAGAAGGAAGAGGCCATCCACTACTCAAAGAATTAGTCAGGGAAAACCTAAAGAATAGCAAAGAAACATTGTCTGATACATTACTGGGCAACTTTATGAATAGCCCTGAAACACTGTCTGATACAATGCAGGAAGCCCCTTAGGCCAGAAAGCACTCAAAATACATCTGGGAACGAGCAGCATCATCAGAGTAGAACCAACCTTAATGATATAGGTAAAGTAAATCTTGCGGGACCTCCATTTGCTGACGTGACATGACTCAAGTTGAGGAGAAACAGCTGCGAACATCTGCTAATCGGAACATGGAATGTACAAAGTATGAATCTAGGAAAATTGGAAGCTGTCAAAAATGAAATGGAACACATAAAGATTAATATCCTAGGCATTACTGAGCTGAAATGGACTGGTTTTGGCCATTTTGAATCAGACAACCATATGATCTCCTATGCTGGGAATCACAGATTGAAGAGGAATGGTGTGGCATTCATCATCACAAAGGATGTTTCAAGATCTGTCCTGAAGTACAATGCTGTCAGTGATAGGATAATATCCATACACTTA
>NW_006921620.1:11244676-11262381 GCF_000298275.1 Orycteropus afer afer | reverse complement strand
ATGGGCAAAATATTGAATGATGCAGGAAGCATCAAAAGAAGATGGAAGGAATACACAGAGTCACTGTACCAAAAAGAATTGGTGGATGTTCATTCATTTCAGGAGGTGGCATGTGATCAAGAACCAATGGTATTGAAGGAAGAAGTTGAAGTTACACTGAAGGAATTGGTGAACAAGGCTCCAGGAATTGACGGAATACCTGCTGAGATGTTTCAACAATGGATGCCCTGCTGGAGGCACTCACTCAGTTATGCCAAGAGATTTGGAAGACAGCTACCTGGCCAACTGACTGGAAGAGATCCATATTTATACTCATTCCCAAGAAAGGTGATCCCAGAGAATGTGGAAATTATTGAACAACATCATTAATATTGCATGCAAGTAAAATCTTACTGAAGATAATTCAAAAGTGGTTGCTGCAGTATTTTAACAGAGAACTTCCAGAAATGCAAGCTGGGTTCAGAAGAGCACATGGAACGAGGGATATCATTGCTGATGTCAGATGGATCTTGGCTCAAAGCAAAGAATGCCAGAAAGATATTTACTTACCTTTTTTTGACTATGCAAAAACATTTGATTGTGTGGATCATAACAAATTATGGGTAACATTGAGAAGAAAGAAAACTCCAGAACACTTAATTGTACTCATGAGGAACGTATATGTAGACCAGGAGGCTATCGTTCAAACACAACAAGGGGACACTGAATGGTTTAAAATCAAAAAGGGAGTGCATCATGGTTGTATCCTTTTACCATACTTATCCAATCTATGCTGAGGAAATAATCCAAGAAGCTGGAGTATATGAAGAAGAACATAGCATCAGGTTTGGAGGAAGAATCATTAACAACGTGTGATATGCTGACAACACAACTTTGCTTGCTGAAAGTGAGGATGACTGGAAGCACTTCCTGATGAAGATTGCAGAATACAGTTTGCAGTATGGATTAGACCTCAATATAAAGAAAACAGAAATCCTCACAGCTATAAGCAACATCACGATAAATGGAAAAAAGATTGAAGTTGTCCAAGACTTTACATTGCTTGGTTCTGCAGTTGATGCCAATGGAAACAGCAGTCAGGATATCAGGCAATGTATAGCACTGGGCAAATTGGCTGCAAAGGACCTTTCAAGTGCTGAAGAGCAAAGATGTCTCCTTGAGGACTAAGGTGTGCCTGTCAGAAGCCATGGTATTTTCAGTCACCTCATAGGCATGTGAGAGCTGGACAATGAGTAAAGAAGACCAAAGAAGAATTGATGCTTTTGAGTTGTGGTGCTGGCAAAGAATGCTGAGAGTACCATGAACTTCTAAAAGATCTAACAAATCTGTCCTGGAGGAGGTGCAGCCAGAATGCTCCCTGGAAGTGAGAATGGCTGGACTTAATCTCACCTACTTTGGTCATGTTGTAAGAAGGGACCGTTCCCTGGAGAAGGATGTCATGCTTGGTAAAGTGGATTCGATGATAGAGGAGAAGGTCCTCAATGCGATGGACTGACACAGTGGCTGCAGTGATGGGCTCAAAGATAGTAAGGTTCGTGGAGCTGATGGGAGACCAGGCCATGTTTTGTTTTGCTGTGCATAGGGTCACTATGAGCCAGAGATGACTTGATGGCATCTAACAACAACAACACAGTAGGATATGGGACATTGTCTTTGTGGACTATGCTATGCCAGTTGACTTCAGTGTCCCCTGAGACTATAGTACTGAGCCTCCAGGCCCAGTGACTCATTGCCTCGAAGTGTTTGTTTATGACTGAGAAGTTTTCATAACTTTGCCCCTTGTATGCTCTACTACACTCATGGATATATTTGCAGCACGTATATAGAGGTAGAGATATCCTCTGTCAAACCTATATATACTCATAGGTATTATCCCACTTGCCTTCCCACTCTGGTTCAGCTTATGTGTCTATCTATGTATGTATCCACTTGTGGATTATTGTTATTACTGTTACTGCAGGTTGTGTATGTAATATTATTCACCTTTTTCTTGTAAGTCTTATTTAAATTTTTAATTTATTAAGCTTTGACACAAAATTAATGCATGCTCTTTTCTCAATAGTATAAATTACCTTTTTTACTAACACATCTGTGTATTAATCGGCTGATAAAAATATCACACAACTCATAATTTTAAATGGTTCAGTGTTTACTTTATTAGATATTATTTATTTCCTTCATAAAATTGCAATTTTAAATGTGTAAATTATTTATTTCATTTCTCATAGCTTTATAGTGTACTTAGATGCATACTCAGGAATATGTACTACCAGCCCCCACACACAGTTTGTGGAACGATTTACTTGACTTATGGGAAATTGTTTTTTTCTTCAATTTGTCAGAATCACTATGTTCAAGGACTAGGTGAATTATGAAGTAACATTTGCTACATGGCCAGGGACTTTTCCATAGTGCTTAACATGAAGGAAGGTTGGGCAATCCTACTTCCGTAGTGATACTGCCTAGGAAATCCAAGGAGGGGTCGCTATGAGTCGGGGCTGACTCGACGGCACATAACAACAACAACAAATTACATGTATTAACTCATTTAATCCTCATACTAGCTATATGACATGTTGTTGTTGTTGTTATGTGCCGTCGAGTCGGCCCCGACTCATAGCGACCCCTCCTTGGGTTTCCGAGGCAGTATCACTATGGAAGTAGGATTGCCCAACCTTCCCTCCGAGGAGTGGCTGGCGGGTTTGAACCGCCAGCCTTCTGGTTAGCAGTCAAGTGCCTTAGGCACTATGCTACCAGAGCTCCTGCTATATGACATAGACAGCGTTAATCCTAGTTTACAATTGAGGAGTCTGAAGTATAGAAATGTTAAGGAACTTGCTTAGCATCACACACTATGAAAGTGATGGATGGTAAGACTTATTCTCAGGCAGTCTAGTTTTAAAGCTAGACCTCGTAAAATATACTGTCTTTTGTGCTAAAAGTTACAAAAATTTTGTTCAAATATTCTCAAACTACGAAGATGATTCCAACATTCTATAAAATGCATACTGTCACTGCTGTTAAGTCTAATCTAATTCATAGCGACCCCTCCTTGGATTTCCGAGTTAGTATCTCTACGGAAGTAGATTGACCAGTTTTCCTTTGAGGAGTGGCTGGTGGGTTTGAACTGCCAGCCTTCTGGTTAGCAGTCAAATGCTTTAGTCAAATGCACCAGAGCTCCCACAAAATTCATAGGTTATTATATTGAGCAGGATGATGAAATCAATATTTGGGGAGCAATTCATAAGATGCAGAGCCTAAAATTACACAGGAAGGGGGTATCCATTCACAGTATAATTCATGTACACAATGCCATGTATGTAGAAGAATATATTAATTTTCATTCCTTCCAATCTCCTGAGAACTTCCAACTCTGTGTAGGTTCTCTAGTAGGGATTCCATAAATATTTGTGGAGTTTAATATTTGAATTGTCATAATATTTTTTTTCAGGACATTTAAGGATTTCATTAAAAAATAATGAAAATATCCTTTGGTTAAAATGTATACGTATTTTATATTATTGGATAATTTGTACTTCATTTGCATGCCATTATCTAGAATTTATGTCAGATATGTATAAATATGAAAATATTTCTTGCATCTGAGTGAATGTAACAAGGCAGAAATGTCACAAATCCAATTCTATATTATTGTAATAGCTTACCTTCACGTTATAATATAAGCGTTTCAGCCTTTAAAATCCATAACCACATTAAATCCTCCATTATATCAGATACAAGCAATAAATGCTTTAAAAAACTATTATGTGCTACCTCATACCCCTATAGCATCACTATGATTTGGAATTGACTCAATGGCAATGAGTTTGGTGGTTTTAGTTTTGTTTTTATGTGTTTTTTTGTTTCTGAAATTTGTTAAAATTCAATGTCAATTTATAAATGCTTATAAATTTTTACATGGGCAAGTGAGGTTTTAAATTATTAGTTTGCAAATCTAAGAGTTGTTGAATGAACCTGAGAAAAATTAACATTTAATCTCTAACAGAAATTATCTATAGCTCACCCCGATCATGTTAAATGTATGTTTTAAATATCTATTTGTGAAAAATATTCACAAGAGTATATATAACTATTTTACTTTGGAAAGATATAATAATAAGTAGATGTCAAGTTCATTTTAATTATTAAGTGAAGTACATTATTAATTTAGAATTTGCATTAATTAGTTCCTTTTTCATGTTGATTAGAAATAAAATAAAGGTAAAAACATGTTGACTCAAAGATAATGTGACAGAAAGTCTGAACTAGTTGGATAATACAGGAAACAGCAGTAATATACATCTGTAATTTGTGAAACCCTAAATTTGAGTGTAAATAAAAAGTGATTATATCATTAATCTGAATGGAATTCTTCATTAATTTATATATGTATAGTATGTAAACACACTGGAAATTCAATGGTGAATTTAAAGATGTGTCTTTAAATATCTTACAGTTGAGGAAAGAAATAAGTGAGTAAAGCAGTGGAATGTGATGATGTATTTGGATGAAAATAAGAACAAAAGCATTTATGGAGGCCATTTGATTCAGGCCTTGTAATAGTTGTGAAAACCCCTGGTGGTGCAGTGGTTAAGCGTTTGCTAACTGAAAGGTCAAACTCCACAGGAGAAGGATGTGCCAGTTTGCTTCCATAAAGATTCTAGTCTTGGAAATCTATGTGGCAGTTCTACTCTGTCTTGCAAGGTCGCTGTGAGTGGGAATCAACTTGAAAGCAACTGGTAGTGGTGGTGAATACTTGTTGATAATACTCACTTTAAATTTTAAATAGAACCATGTTTTTATGTTCCTTATATATTTTAAATAACAGTCTTTTCAGAATACTTGGTCGTATTTATGGGGTGATTTCAAGAAACCATAGTAGCATATCTCCCCTATACCTCACTCCCAAGAAAAACTCCCATCTATATCTCTTGATCATTTCTTGGGATTCCAAAAGTATTTTACTGTTCTACCTATTAAATGCAAATAACCCTGTTAGGTAGTCCATTTGATATTATAAACAATTTATCCTTGATTTATTTATGAGCCAGTTCTACTGATGGTCAATATTTAATGTGAGTAAAATAATGAGAATATATTGATTTATTTTTTTCTTTTAGTTCTTTCCATTTCTCTTTATGTTGTTGTTGTTATGTGCCGTCGAGTCGGACCCAACTCATAGTGACCCCTTCTTGGGTTTCCGAGGCAGTATCACTATGGAAGTAGATTGCCCCATCTTCCTTCTGAGGAGTGGCTGGTGGATTTGAACCACCAGCCTTCTGGTTAGCAGTCAAGTGTTTTAGCCACTATGCTACCAGAGCTCCCATTTCTGTTTATATAACTATAAATGTTTCCAAGGTGGTTAATCTTTATAGAAGTAGATTGCCCAGTCTTCTTCCATAGAGTGGCTGGTGGGTTTGAACTGCCAACCTTCTGGTTAGCAGTCAAATGCTTTAGGCACTATGCTACCAGGGTTCCTTACATACAATACAATCTGTATTTAGCTGAAATTGTATAATTATAAAATATTGCTGGTAGTTGAACTTTTTATTACCATGAAATGTTCTTCTTTAACTTAGTAATAATGTATTTTACCTTAAAGTCTAATACGTAATATTGATATACAACTTTTGATTAGCTACTGTTTGCATGATATAATTTTTTTCATCCTTTAAATTTACATATTTTTGTGCCCTTATATTTAAGGTATGCTTCTTTGAAAGTGCTTGTATTGTAATTAAAGTTTTATCTCACTTCCATTTAATGCAGTTGTTGCTATGTTTTAAGTTTGTATTCGCCATCTTATTCTATTTTCTAGCCCTCTCCCCCAATTCTTATATAATTTTCTCTCATTTCTTTCTTTTGAATTAATGAAGTATGTGTTTTTATTCTACTTCCCCAAACACACATTAGTTATATGTGTGTGTATAATATATGTGTATATATATATTTACTATTCTTTTAGTGTTATTGTGGACAAATAACATACACCCTTAACTAATATACATCAGTATTTCTGCTCCTTCCAGTTCACGTCCTCATGGCTTTTGTCATGCATTTCAGTTTCAATTTATCTGAAACCCTACATGACATTACTATTATTATTATTTTATACAATCAGGCATCATTTATATTTACTCATTTGTTTATTTCAGTACTCTTACTTCCTGTGTTTCTTGTTTTCATCTGAGATATTTGCATTTTTCCTAAAGAACTTCTTTTAGTATTGTTTTGTACTTGTTTTTTTTTTTTGTTGCCAACTCTGCAAATGTCTTTATTTCACCTTCCTTCCTAATATAATTATAAAAGGTATATTCTTGCAGTGCTTGAAGTATATCATTACATTGTCTTCTGACTTCCATGATTCCTTTAAAAGAAAAGCTGACAGCCTTCTTTTTGCTCATTGTCAGTATTGTTTCTTTATGCTTTGCTTGGTTTCAATTTTTCATTTTTCTTACTGTGGTTGTCAGAAATTTTTATTGTAATATGCCTAAATATGATTTTCTTTATATTTACTCTTTTACAGTTTGAAAGTTTCTTGAATCTATGCCTTGATGTATTCCATCAGTTAGAGAAATTCCTGGCCTACTTTTTTTCAAATTTTGCTTTTGCTTCATTCTTTCTTCCTGTTGTAAGACTCCAATTATACTTATATTAGACCTTAGAGCTTTTATGTTGCCCTTTACATCTCTTGTGTTCTTTCCTGTATTTCCCTACTCTATATACTTGCCATGTTTCAGCCTAGATACTTAGTGACCTATCTTCCAATTCCAGGTGCTCTGGTTGCACTTTGGTTAAAGCATTGGGCTGCTAACCAAAAGTTTGGCAATTGAAACCCATCAGCCTCTCAGCATGAGAAAGGTGAGGCAGTCTGCTTCCATCAAGATTTATAGCCTTAGAAAATCCATGCGGCAGTTCTACTCTAACCTATAGGGTTGGTATGAATTGGAATTAACTCAGTGGCAGTGGGTTTGCTTTGTTATCTCTTCCAGTTCACTTATCCATTTTTGATGACTTGTCTACTCTGTTAAATACATTTACTTACTCTGTTAAATACATTTACTTAGTTTTTCATTTCAAGTTTTTTTTTCATTTTTTCTCTTTTAAGTTTTCTTATTTTTAACAAGTACTTTCTATGTGAAGTTCACATTCACTTTATGAATTTTTTGAACATCTAAAATAAAATTATTTTAAAGTTTGATAGCTACAGTCATTGGGTTTTGTGGGTCTTTTTTTGTTTTCAATTTTTTTCTTCTTATGCTAGGAGATCAAAATCTAGGTATATGAAATATTGTATAAGCTATGGTTGGTATCATTCTTCAGAGAGTGTCTACTCTACCATTTGGTAGGTAGATAGAGTGAGGAAAAGTTACCTTCATCCAAATCAATAGCTGAGATATCTCAAGGATGGGTTGATTGTCTACCTTTAGTTTGCCCCACTTGTATCTAGCCCTTCATAAGTTCCAACTACATTCTGGCATATTTACTAAGGATTCTTCTTCAGCATTTCTCAATTCCAGTTTTTCTTTTCTCTGGACCATGAGAGAACAGAAAGCTTTCCTCTTCCTTACAGTGGTTGTCTGTTTAAAGTCTTAGCCTTTTGTCTTATGCAGCTTAAGAATTAAGTTTGCTTCTCTCTACTTTCTTCTGCTTCAAGTTCCTGGCATCTTACATTCCCCAAACCCAGAGTCTCTCTAGTCCTAGAAGATTGCCAAAATCTCTCTTGGTATCTCTTCTGAGCTTTGGCCTTTTTAAGAGTGTTAATTTTCTCATGGGAGCTCTGGTAGCATAGTGCCTAAGGCACTTGACTGCTAACCAGAAGGCTGGTGGTTCAAACCCACCAGCCACTCCTCGGAAGGAAGGTTGGGCAATCCTACTTCCGTAGTGATACTGCCTCGGAAACCCAAGGAAGGGTCGCTATGAGTCGGGGCCGACTGGACGGCAAATAACAACAACAACAACAACAACAATTTTCTCATGCTGCTAATAAATGGCAAATGCCCTCAGGGAAAAAGTGAATCCTAAACTATCATCTACCCCCTCTGCTCTACTCTTCTGAGATTTTGGTCCTGGAAGTCTGACATACTTCAGTAGTTCCTCAGTTCTTTAAAGAGATTTTTTAAATTTTGTCTTTAAAAGCCTATCTATTCTCAGCAGAAGTCAAAAAATTATTTACTGACTATCTTCTGTGTACTCTGGTGGCATAGCGCCTAAGGCATTTGACTGCTAACCAGAAGGCTGGCAGTTCAAACGCACCACCCACTCCTTGGAAGGAAGATTGGACAATCTACTTCCATAGAGATACCGCCTCGGGAACCCAAGGAGGGGTTGCTAAGACTCGGGACCGACCTGACGACATTGAGTTTGGTTTTATTTTATTTTATTTTTTGACCAGAAATAATGCTAACTGCTGTTATTACAGTGGTAAGGTGTTTTCAAAAAACATCCAAAACATGTATTATGTATGTGTTTATATAGTTTTGTCACGTTCCTTGACTCAAGGGGCTAATGTTTTGCTACTTACAATGGACAAAATAATATGTAAGCAAGTAAGTTGGTAGTGATTATGTTAGAGGTATATAAAGTTTACTGTAGGAGCTCAGAGGAGCAGAGCACTTATCCTGGCTTATAGGTGGGAGTAGGGAAGTTTAATCAGGAATGCTTCCTAGAGGAGGTATGACCCTAGAAAGTAATTTCCAAGATTGAGAAAGAGCTAGTCAGGCTTAACTCATCATCTACTTGACTCAATAGAACTTCTAAGTATTTCCTATTAATACTGAAATTTATTTCTTACTGCTAATATAAATTGCTAATGAATGTGAAGCTTATTAAAAATCTGTTTTATGAATGCAAAAGTTAGTCTTAAAATTTTAACCATGGCAATTGATTTCTCCGTAGGTGTTCAAAGCAATGAATATCCCACAAATCAGAAATCCTTCTCTGCCTCCTCCAGAAAAAATGCCTGAAGCCTATTCTGCAAAGATTGCTCTTTTTGGTGCTGGGCCTGCAAGTATAAGTTGTGCTTCCTTTTTGGCTCGATTAGGCTACTCTGACATCACTATATTTGAAAAACAAGAATATGTTGGTGGATTAAGGTAATTCCTACATTTATTATATGTTTATAGTCACAAAAATGATGGGGTAAAACAATTATGAATATTATTAGTTCATAATTATATAGAAACTTTAAGCACACAGATGGTATTTTAAATGTTCTCTTTCCAAATGTTCAAATTTTGATTACATTTCTCACTTTAACATTTGCTGTTGGCATCGAGAAATATTTATTTAAAAAATTTTTCTAATTCTGTGTACCTGATGTGAATCTCAGCAAAATATTTTATGGATACTAATCACAAGAAAGATTGTTTTATCCCTGTGAATCTTTCCTTTAATGAAGATAAATCTGAAAGTCATGGAAATTAGAGATAGGGAGAAGGTAGTTCCATAGAATATTAGACTACTCATTTTTTTTATGTACATAGTTCCTGCTCACATATTTTCAGTTTATAATCTATCTCTTGAGTCTTGCATGTGATTACAATTTCATCATAGTCTACTGAATATATTCTGTTCTAATATATGTTTATGAAGTCTTTGTCCCATTAATACCTTATTAATATTTGATATTAGTCAGTGTCATTATTTTAAGCCAGGATTCAGTCACATACTCATTTTATTTACACAGTAATTCATATATTGAAATGGAAAATATTCACTTTGCATCAGTGACTTCCACATATTCAAACCAAGCTTAGCAAAGAGATGGAGTTTGCTTCATTTAAAATAAGTGGGACTTGGTGGCAATGAAGAAGAGGAATACATAGAGAGGTACATGGGAGGTAAAGAGAACAAAGATGAACTCTTGCACATACAGTACTGCGTTGTCAATGAGAGCAAACACTGATCTATTGTCAAAGATGGGTGGACAGGCTGAACTGTTAGGTGTGTCTAGGCAAGGGCGAGGGTGCCCATGATCATGTATAGGATTGGCAGACAATGTTTTCACAAGTGTATTTGTAAAGGGACAAGGTTGTAGTCATTTCTTGGCCACAGCCAGCTACCCAGAAGGAGTAACTGGACCTGTGGGCTTGCAACCATGGTCACAGGGGACATCAAGTTCAATTGGCATAATATACTACACAAAAAACATTCATTGTTCCATATCCTACTTTGGTGAGTAGCGACTGGGATCTTAAAAGCTTGCAAGGAACCATCTAGATGTGACAATGGGTCACATTGTCCTCATCCAGAGCAAAGAAGAATTAAAGAAACCACAGACACATGGAAACAATTTGTCCAAGGGATTAGTACACCATGTGATCCTCAGCCTATACAACTATGAGACCAGAAGAACTAGATGGTGCCTGGCTACCACTGTCAACCATTCAGAGGATCTGTGTAGGAGATCCTAGATAGAGTGGGAGAACAATGTGGAACAAAACGAAAAATCATTTGAAAAAAAAAAAAAGGACCAGGTTTGCTAGTCCTTAGATAGAGCCCGGTGGAACACCTGAGACTATTGACCCTAGCTGCCCCTCAGGACTGGAATTGAACCCACTCCTGTGGCTTCCAGCCAAACAGAAGACAGGCATATAAGCTAAACATTTACTTTAGGTAGATGCACTCCCTGGGGAGATCAATCACGGGAGAATAGAAGGGCTATGTATGCACAGGGAGGCAGCTCAGGGCACAGGAGTGCATGGAAGGGAAGGACACAGGGAAGAGGTAAATATTGGGAGGAAGTGGGAGGGGAGCTTTTGCATTGTGGGAAATTGCAGTCAATGTCATGAGACAAAGTATATGTAAGCTGCTGTATGGAAAATGAATTTGCTCAGTAAACTTTTCACCCAAACCACAATTAAAAAAAAAAAAAAAAAAGTGGGACTCTAAAGTGGATGCATAAGGAATTTCTGATCACAGAGAAATAAAACTTACTACAAATAGAGAGTGGATATTGATTTTGCTTAAAGCATTTGATGTAAAAATAAATTATTTGGGTTATTAATATTGCTCAAATTTATTATTTTCCCTTAATGTGTCATCTTGTATCAGAAAAAAGTAATGTACAACCATTTGGCCCACCTGTTGCTATTTAAATTTAAACTTTTGATGCCTACTGAACCATTCTTTATACAATATATTCATCATATTTAGTCATTACAGAATAAATTTAGTGAATCTGTGACTGTAATTTGTGCTTACATTTTTTTAGCACCTCCAAATGTGTAGTAATAAATGTATAAATTTAATACTGGTCAAATGAAAATATGCCAAACCCAAAATAAACTATCATTAATATAAAACTTGATTTATAGTTTAATAGAGTCATCAGACAAAAAATGTCACACAGGAGGAAGACTCCTTAGAAAAGATATGAAGAGTAAATAAACTGAAAAATAAATGAACTGATTGTCAAGAATTAATTATTTTTCTGTATTGATAGTTTACTACAGTGAGTTTTCATGGATTACACATATTTCATAAAATTTTTTTTCCTGGAAAATAAAATAACAAATACGTTATTTAGCTGGGAGGATTTAGACTATCTTTTTTAATGGTGTTTTATCCCAGCTTTATTAATTGGAAAAACATAATCTATTAACAACATATGTATAAGCATTGTACAGTTTTCTTCAATTATACACACCAGTGAATATGTGAGCTAATTTAAAAAGTATGAACTTAATTGTTGTGTACCCTGGAAAAATAGGGGGGGGGGCAGAGAAGTCTTTGCCCCTTAATCGCCTTTTCACAAGAAGACTAAAATGCAAACAGCCCTTTTTGGGAATTATTTTGTGCTGACAATTTTGGTAAAAGATGATTATGATTGTTGGCATCTCTATCTCTTTTTAACCTCTAGTGCAAAGTAGACATTTCTAAATCATATAAATTGGCACTAAACTTGTGTCTTCATATATTACTGAAAATTTTCTAATGGAACAGATAATACCTGGGTTAATGACCAAACTTTTGTTTTAAACAAATTTATCTTATTTATTATTTATTCTGCTTATTTTCTTTGCTTTGACATTGGTTCTTCCCAGTGTCTAGGGACAATAAACAGTGTTTAATCAATCTCATTTGGACTGTTCCATGGCAGAGGCATTCTGTGTCACTATTATAGGATTATAAAAACAGATAATGGAATTTAACCAGAATTTCAGTCACTATGTTTTCCTGTTAATTTATTTTTTTTACTTACAGATGCCTCTCATTCGCTTGTATCTCCAGAGTAGCTAAAAAGATTAAATTAGCTTTGTATTTGAAATCAATTGCTTACAGCAGTAATGTCGAATTTTATCTTTCCTTCTTCTTGCATCCATAAAGATTCTTTTATCCCAGGTGAATTAGTATAATAAACACTTAAAACAGAAAAAGAAAAAATCACTAGAGTTTTTAAAAGATACCCAGAATTTAATCCCTATTGTATTGAATACAATTATTTTTCATGCTGCAACAAATTCATAAAATAATAAGTTTTTTTTCCATCTACTGTGGTTTCTTTTTCAGTACTTGAGTTTAAAATAGTTAAAAAGGGCTTGGAATTATAATAAGAAAAATAAGGATAGTGTTAGATATGAATGCATACATACATATTTTATAATTTTGTTTTTCTTATAAAAATTAATAGATATGAATTATGACACATTTATTAATTAAGATAGGGCAATATATCCTTTAACAATTACAATGTTACAGTTTTTTCAGTATGTGTATTATATTTTATGTTTATAGGATATAAAATATATTGATAAGATAAAGGGAAATGAGGTCCAGTTAAAACAGTTGTAGCAATAGGAAATATTTTGAGAATGTATGTGATCCAACACGCACACTCACAAAACCTGATATCTTTAAAATAATGAATGAAAGCAAAGCTATATCAAAGTATGAGAATTGGGGTTTGAGAAAAGTGAGAAGAAGTGTTATTAGTAAATTCCGCTATCATGCAAGAAACATGGACATACAAGGAAGAAAGTTTTTTTTTTTGTTATGTGATCTGCAATCCACTGACTATACTGAAGGATTTTTAGTTGCCACTAAGAAAAATTTATTATAAAACCTTAGATTTTTATAACAGCACAGATGGAACAAGAAGAAAAATGCTTTCATAAGCAAAATAACCTTGGAAAGTGATCATTCCTATTAAATTCCACCTTATGTCTTTTTATCCATTTTCTCATCAAATAATGTTGAGAGGTAATCTCATTTACGTTCAGGATTTAATTTCACCTCCCCACTAACCATTTTTAAAAAATGTTATCTGTTGAATTTTCTCTGTCCTGAGCAAAAGACTCACACATACAAACTCTAGGTTTCTTTTCTTCATAAACTTCACAACACCAATGTTTCTTTTCTTTCTAGATTTCCTATTTTAAGTAATGGAATCACCCAGAAATATGAAAATTATCTACTATTCTCTCAATTTCCTGGTCATTATATTTTATGAATACTTTTTAAAATGTCTCCTCACCCCTCCACCTCCAATGTCCTTAACATCTCTATTCTTACAATGCTGCAGTAGCCTCCAAATGCTTCTCTTGGCTTCCTGAGTTGTCTTTTTCAGATCCATTTACCTTGAAGTTTTTCAATCTGATAATATAACTCTCTTGCTCAAAATCTTTGAATCTCTCCCCATAGTTTAAAAGATAAAAGATCTATCCTGGCAAAAGAGGCTACCATAACCTAACATCTACCTACCTTTTCTTTTTCCTTCATCCCTTGCTTAAATATTTATCAATCACCTAGTATGTGTACTTGTTTTTATTTTGGATAGTAGAGCTACAGCAGGGAACAGATCAAGGTGCATGTAAGGGGCTTACATTCTAATGGTGGGGAGACAGACTATAAACCAAGAAATAAATAGAAAAAAAATGTTAAGTAATGATAAGTGAAACAAAGAGTTTTCAAAAATGTTGAGTGGCATACCTAGTGTATTTGATGCCTGGAGTGGATACTACTTGTCCTCTAGTCTAGGCAATCTACTTCTATAAAGATTTACTGCCTCAAAACCAAAAGGGGGTCTCTATGAGTTGGAATCAACTTGATGGCAGCAAGTTTGTTTTTTTTTTTTTTTTTTTTTTTTTTGCTTTGGAGTCTATACTATGAAATTATTTTCAGAGAGAATCATGCAATATGAAAAATAGTTTTAATTCATTCTTATGAAACAAAAAAATTGACAACTAAAATGAAAGTAATTTCAATATTAAGGGTGTTCTTCGCTTTGTCACTAGTTGAAATTTTAAACACAAATGAAAACTCCATGTGGTGTTTCACAATGACAGAATTGAAATAAATAATTTCATCTCATGTGGTATCATTTTATCAATTCCAAATCAGGTATTTAAACATTGGAATCGTATTATAGGGATGGAGACATGTATTGGTGCAAGGAGTTGGAGTGAGAAATGCCTGTACTGAATCAGTGTATATTAGAGATCAGTGCTTCACTGAAATTCTCAAGATTAACTTTCATTTAGAACTCAATCTTTACTATATAATGGGTAATAAAAATCACCTCATTTGCATTCAAAACCTGGACATTGAATAAGGAAGACCAAAAAAAATTGATACCTTAAAATTATGGTGTTGGTGATGAATATTGAATATACCCTGGAAGGACATCTTGGTGAAGGACACCATGCTTGGTTGAGGGTCAATGAAAACAAGGAAGATCCTCAAGGGATTGACACAGTGGACACAACAGTGGGCTTAAATTTAGCACCGATTGTGAGGATGGCACAGGACCAGGCTGTGTTTCATTCTGTTGTATATATAATTACTATGAATTGGAACTGTCCCAACAATGGTACCTAACAAGAACAATGGCAGTAAAAAATGAGATAATTTCAACCTCCCATAAACATACCTATATATTACATTACTATAGTTTATTATGTATACTATATATTGTTGTACCATGTGTACAACAATGAGCTGGTGTGCCATGAACTATCAGAAAAGTGAAGAAATCTCTCTTGGTGGAAATACAATGAGAATGACCAGACGTCATCTCTCATACTTTGGTCATGTTGTCAGAATGGACCAGTCATTGAAGCAGGATATCATGCTGGGTAAAGTGAAAAAGATGAACACCCTCAACAAGATGGATTGACACAGTGGCTGTGATAATGGGCTCAAGTATGGAAGTGATTCCGAGAATGGCACAGGACTGGGCAGGTTTCATTCTTTTGTACATAGTGTTGCTATGAGCTGAAACTGATTCAACGGCCCCTAACAATGGCAATGGCAACATATATTGCTGAGAAAATATCTGAGAAGCTGGTCCATATGAAGAAGAGTATGGGGTCAGGATTGGAGGAAGATTCATTAACAACCTGTGATATGCACATGACACAATCTTCCTTACTGAAAGGAAAAAAGACTTATTGATGAAGACCAAAAATCAACAGTGCTTTGTATAATGGACACTTCTATGTAAAGATAACGAAAATCTTCACAACTGGTCCAATAAGCAACATCACAATAAATGGATAAAAGATTGAAGTTGTCAGGGATTTCATTTTGCTTCAGTCTACAATCAGTGCCCATGGAATCAGCAGTCAAAAAACCAGACGTCATATTGCACTGGGCAAATCTGCTGCAAAAGATTCTATTTAACTGTTAAAGAACAAAGATGTCACTTTGAAGACTAAGGTGTGCCTGACCTAAGCCATGGTATTTTCAATCGCCTCATATGTATGTGAAAGCTGTACAATGAATAGGGAATACTGAAGAAAAATAGATGCATTTGAATTGTAGTGATGGTGAAGAATATTGAAAATACCATGGACTACCAGAAGAATGAACAAATCTGTCTTGAAAGATGTACAAGTCTATTGGTGTCAGAACGTTCCTTAGAAGTATGGATGGCATGATTTTGTTTCACATATTTTGGACATGTCAGAAGACACCAGTCCCTAGAGAAAGATGCCATGCTTGGAAAAGTAGAGGGTCAGCAAGAAAGAAGACTTTCAATGAGATAGATTGACATAGTAGTATAACGATGGGCCCAAGGACAGCAATGATTCTGTGGATGGCAGAGGACCAGACAGTGTTTCATTCTGTCATACATAGGGTTGCTATGAGTTGGACCTGACTAAATGTCACCTAACAACAACAACAAGAACATTTGTTCTCCATTGATACTTATTTCCACATCAATTTCTACTTTAACTTTTGTTATTGTTATACTTTGCCACTCATTTGGCTCCACTCATGTCGAACCTACATATGAAAGAAATGTTGCTCATGTTGTTATTTTTCCATATAACTGAAGATTTTGATGTCCTCAGGCCCACAGGATGCGATATGCAAAATACCCTTAGAAGAGATATTTATTCCTTTAATACTGATCAATAAATACATGTTGTGTCTTTTAAGATACGTCTTTTTTTTCTCAAATGCTTATTTCTTTTTGTTTTTAGTACTTCTGAAATCCCTCAGTTCCGGTTGCCTTATGATGTTGTGAATTTTGAGATTGAGCTTATGAAGGACCTTGGTGTAAAGGTAAATGTTGCTCAAAGAGAAAAAGAGTAAGCTCTACATTAAAGATTAACAGCAAAATGTCACGCATTTTAAGAAAGAACAATTAAAAGCTACACCAGGCAGAAGCAGAAAGATGCTTCCCCTTGCTTAGGGCATTTGTCTGTCTACTGTCTGAATGCCACTAGCCTGGAAAAGGGCAATCAATAGTTCTCATCTGGCACGCCTGCCTGTGATTAATTGTCTGTAAGAAACAAATTCCTAAATTGCTTTAGGGGTTCAGTGCAGCTAATAGAAGAATTTTGTATTTTTAATCACGTTTTCAAGCAAGTTGTATGCACTCAGAAACCTTCACATTTCACAGTTTGGAGTGTAACTTCTTACAGAGGTTTGTTTTATTATATGCATCATATTAGTAGTAGTAATATGATAAGCCTTTCTCAGCATAAGCACTAAGTGAGTGGGGTCAAATACAATAGCTTTATATTAGTCAATGCTTTGTGAACTAAATATTGTGTTGTTCTTTTAATGATAGTTGAAAAAGGCGATTCATTGTGCTTTTTTAATATACAGGTGTACATTGGAGATATTGTAGATTCAGTTCTAGACCATTGCAATAAAACCAATTTCGCAATAAAGCAAGTCACACTCACTTTGTTTTCCCAGTGCATTTAAAAGTTGCATACTTCACTCTACTGTAGTTTATTAATTATGCAATAGCATTATGAAACAGTTTGAAATATTGTGAGAATGATGAAAATGTGACACAGAGATATGAAGTGAGCACATGCTGTTGGAAAAATGTCAGTGATAGACTTGCTTGACACAGCGTTGCCACAAACCTTTAATTTGAAAAAAAAAAAATATCTGCTAAGTGCAATAAAGCAAAGCACAGCAAAATGAGGTATGCCTGTATGACTTTAGATGCTGGTATTCTTTTCAGGTAATTAAGAATATTATACTCTGGTGCTTCACGTGGACATGTTGTTATTGTTGTTTCAAGAATGCTAGTTTTTCACACAGATAAAGTCAGTCCCTGGGTTGTTGTTGTTGTTAAGTGCCGTCGAGTTGTTTCCGACTCATAGCGACCCCATGCACAGCAGAACGAAACACTGCCCTATCCCGCGCCAGCCCCACAATCCCTGCTATACTTCAGCTCATCATTGCAGCCACCGTATCAATCCATCTCATTGAAGGCCTCCCCCTCTTTCGTCGAC
>NW_006921620.1:11235932-11241951 GCF_000298275.1 Orycteropus afer afer | reverse complement strand
TCTTCCTAGTCTGTCTCAGTCTATAAGCTGGGCTGTTACCTGTGCACCAGGTGCATCTCTCTGGGTTTTAAACACCAGAGGCTCAGCCTCCAAAACTCACATCTATATGTCACCACTGTAGGGCAAACCGACAGACAAGTTTGTCCTGCTGCTAGAGACCTCTCGTGTCACCCCCACCTGGCTGACTGTTCCTCTGTCTGGCTTCCTGGCTTTTAATACCCTTTTCCTGCTCTTCCAGCCTGCTACTCTGGCGTCCCTGCATTGTCTCTCCTCACCTGTAAGCCTGGGGCTTAAGGCTTTTATCACCTTCCCTGCTCTTCTGGCCTGCTACTCTGAGTCCCTGGGTTACAGATGTCTCATTTAGGGTCAATTTGTAGTTGCCCTTTAATGTTATGCAAATTTGGCCTCAGTTTGGAAAATTGAATCAGTCCCTACCCTCAACAAATCCTTCATCACGATCACCTTCACTTGCTGCACATGCAGCTTTTAAATCATTGAAAAGGCTATTAGCGTTTTCTTGCACTAAAGTAAGGCTAAGTATGAACTGGATGTAGCTGTTTCAACTTACCTACAAATGTAACTTAAAGATACAGTTTGGAACAGATCTCATTCATAGCCCAGAGGTTGCCTGTATATAGCACAATAAATTAGCAAAGTGTTATGATTTACACAATATATTCTGTAAGTAAATGAAATTGGTATTGTAAAAAGTGGATAAAAAAATAGCCTAAAGTGTAGCCAGTAAAGTTTAAAATTAATTAATAAAATGAGAAACACTCACAATACTTTTGCGATTTTTTACTTATTTGTTTTGGCAGTGGTGGGGTGATGAAACATTTAAACATAATCACTAAACAAAAAGTCTGAAAGCAAGCACAGGTAGTCTCTGACTTAAGATGTGATTACGTTCAGATATCTCTGTTGTAAGTTGGTTCTGAAGGAAATTGAATACTTTTTTTCTTAAATTTTTGTTATTTTTACCTTTTCAGTATCTTTAACAATCCTATTTTATTTGTTTTTGTGGGTTGGAAACATTACATTCAAATGTACAGATATATTTTAATGCATGCATACATAATAAGTATACAAATCATAAAAATTTACTCCTGTGATGAAGAAGAGTTGGACAACACTGATATTTTGTCAGTTGTGGTAATATCTCCACTTGTGGAAGGTTCTGGATCATCTGGATTATCCCTGGGAATGGGGATGGCGCTTCCAGTCAGAATATTAGTAAGAGTTGTTTGCATGGTCCTTTTCTTGTTTTCTTCATATATTTTGTGGTTAACATCACATTTCTTCCTAAATTTGCCTATCAACTTTAGCAAAGTGAGCAACATTTTGGTCCATGTTTTCAAGCAACTGAAGCCCATGATTTAATTTAGAAAAACATCTGAGAATGATAACATCAGCAAATTATACACTGCAACATTGTATGCAGGACTTACTACTAATGATAACATATGCATAAAGGAAAAAAAAAGAGATCATGAGTGTGTTTCATCGTAACTCAAAAACTTAGCAAGTTGGGGACTACCTGTATAGTTGTGCACAAATGTACAAAAATTCAAGTTTCAAAAATACCATATTCAGCATACATAATTTGGAGGAGTTGATGTGCATAACAAAAATATATTCTGAAAATTTATTTAAATGTCTTTTATTTTTAGTATAAGTTCTAACCTAAAGCCCTTTAAATAAGGAAATGTTGATTTGAGACTTCAAACTAATAAATTAGGTGTTATTACCAATTGAAGACAAATCAGAAATTAATTTTATGAATTTCTTTATTTATATGTAAGTAATCACAAAGTTGCATTCAATTTTCACAGTAGTAGATATACTGCATAAATTAACATGTGCTCATAATACTTATTTAAAAAGTCATCAAGATGTAATAGTAGTCAATGTACTGAGTGCCAGAAAATAGATATTTTAGTTACAATCATGCTATTTTCTTACTTTATATTCACATAACCTTGGCAAAGTAAATTAATGCTTCTAACCTTGGTCTGTTTAAAAGTAAAAATATGCTACTACCATCTGTTTAAAATATACACATATCTGTTTATATATGCATAGACTAAGATATAAAATCTCATATCATTGATTACCTCTAGAAATTTGTGGGAAGGACATCACCACTTTTTACATACTAAACCCAATGAACTTACTACATTATCAAGAAAAAAAAAATGAAGTTAACAAGGAGGTTAATAATAATGTCTACCTCTCATCTCATTTGAAGATGTGACAGATAAAACATCCGAACTTGCTTTGGATCATAAATCACTATCTGAGGAGATACAGGAATGATGTTCTTCTTCACTTCTATGATTTGTTGCATCCATTCATGAGATACTTGCAGATGTTATTACCTTTTGACTTTTGTAATAGAGGATGTGTTTTTAAAGTGTGACATATACCCATTACCTCCTTGCCTCATCATCCAGATTCTTGTTCTAATTGGCCTCTGTTTTCTCCCAAGTTATATGTAATTGACATTTTATATTTTAAAGTCAATAATAGTTTCCTGGAGAAAAACCACTTGACCCCTATGCAGCATATGCCAGGTAAACACACTCACTCTTTCTTCTTTCCTCCCTTTCCTATTTCTTACCTCTCTTTACTTCCCTCTCACAATCTTCTTTTTCCCTCTCCTACTTCCCTTTCCTCTGTTTTTGTTTATTCTCTGTTTTGGGTACCTCTTGTGTCTCTCTAACAGACATACCACATATGAGATGGCTTGAACAAAACAGGAGTTTATTCTCTTACAGTTTTGGAGGCTAAAAGTCCAAGTTCAAAGTGTCAGGTCTTGGGGCTGGGTGAAAATCCCCTGACCTTGGGCTTCAGCTCTGCCTCTTGTTCCTGCCCCACTGAAGCTAGAGGAATCTCTTCACTCAGGCAGCTGCTGGTTGATGAAGCTAACAAGTCCAAGGTTGAAAAATGAAGTGGCACAGTTCCAATATTACCAAACTACCCAGCAAGCCATTGATATCAAGTCCTGTTAACAGTCCCAAGATCAGCAGACAACCGGCAGGCTGATGACTAATGACTCAGCTAAATAATGGATTCAAGCATCCCAAAAGCTAGAGACCGTCCTCATAGCTTCTTATATACTGGAAGCAGCCCCCATCCCTAAAGTGGCTACTCAGCTGCTCCAGTAGATTCCACCATGGAGTTAATTACCAGTCTTACATTGGGAATAACTACATCCAGCTGCCCAGCTACTCAAAACCATGCCCAGCCAAGTTGACACACAACCTTAATTAGTAACCACATCCTCCTCCTTTTCTGTTTCATATTTTTCTTTTCTATTCCTAATATTTTGTTTCATTTTCAACAAATAGTTATGCAGAATTTACTTTTACCATGTAGCATGCTAAGGACTAGTCTAGCACCATCATTCTTTTAAACTCCATTGTATTCTTAGTATTTTAATGAGCATATCATTCAAATAACGTGAACTCATATCTAAAACTAAATTCATCATCTTCTTAACTATCTCTTTAGCTGATTTTCCTGTTTAATAACTTTATTTCATATCTAATAACATTATGGAGTCCCTAGGTGGCTCAAATGGTTAAGTGCTACACTACTAACTGACTAGTTAGTTCAGAGGTGCCTGGAAGTAAGACCTGGCAATCTGCTTTCAAAAGATCACGTACCTGAAAACCCTGTATAGCACATACACATGGACTTGCCAGGAGGCAGAATTGACTTGACAGCAACCAACAACAGCTCTGCACACATGGACTTGCCAGGAGGCAGAATTGACTTGACAGGAACCAACAACAGCTTTATAGATTGGTCCTTTTTTATATTTAAATATGCTATTCTATTATACGGGAGCTCTGGTAGTATAGTGGCTAAGACACTGCCTGCTAACCAGACGGCTGGCGGTTCAAACCCACCAGCCACTCCTCGGAAGGAAGGTTGGGCAATCCTACTTCCGTAGTGATACTGCCTCGGAAACCCAAGGAGGGGTCGCTATGAGTCGGGGCCGACTTGACGGCACATAACAACAACAACAACAACATTCTATTATACGGGAGCTCTGGTAGCATAGTGGCTAAGGCACTTGCCTGCTAACCAGATGGCTGGCGGTTCAAACCCACCAGCCACTCCTCGGAAGGAAGGTTGGGCAATCCTACTTCCGTAGTGATACTGCCTCGGAAACCCAAGGAGGGGTCGCTATGAGTCGGGGCCAACTTGACGGCACACAACAACAACAACATTCTATTATACAGAAAAAAATTCTCATCTTTACATTTGTATTTTCAGAGTTACACATTGTGTTTTCTTTTTTCCCTTGATAATAGTAGATAATGGTTTCTCTAGTTGATGCATTTTTTAAAAGACCCAGCTCCTACAGTTTTATATTTTTTTATTCATTAATTCTGACTTCATCTTTATTAATTCTTTCCTTCTGCTATCTTTCTTCTTATTTGTTATTCTGTTTTAACCTCTAGAGTTGCATACTTATTTAATTTTCATTTTTCTAGGCTGAATAATTGAAACATTTAAAATTATTAATTCCACTGTGCATATACCATGTCAGTCAGTATCCATAAGTTTTCATTATCTTATTTTTGTTATTTTTATTTATTTATTTGAGTAATTGAAGCTTTGTTTTTCCCTTTTTGGAGTCCTGGTGGTACAGTGGTTAAAGTGCGTGGCTGCTAACTAAAAGGATAGCAATTCAAACCCACCTATCAATCCATGGGAGAAATATGTGGCAATCTGCTTCCATAAAATTAGAGCTTTGGAAATTTTATGGAGGCAGTTCCACTCTGTCCCATAGGCTTGCTTTGAGACAAAATTGACTTGACAGCAGTGTTTTTGTTTTTGCTTTTTTTTTTTTTTTTTTCTTTTTACACTAGAGTTGCTTCTGCATTCTTTCTTTATTCATTTAGTTTTACATCCCCTATAATTGTCTATGGGAGCTCTGGTAGCATAGTGCCTAAGGCACTTGACTGCTAACCAGGAGACTGGCGGTTCAAACCCACCAGCCACTCCTTGGAAGGAAGATGGGGCAATCTATTTCCATAGTGATACTGCCTTGGAAACCCAAAGAGGGGTCGCTATGAGTCGGGTCCGACTCCACATTAAACAACAACAACAACAACATAATTGTCCATGCCTTTTTAAAATAGGAGTTCTTTTTCATTTTAGCTTTTGTTTGTTTCTAGTTGTTTGTTTTATACGTTATTGTCATCTTGATTTTTAAGAGCAAAAACAGAGGTCTAATATTCATTACTTGTTTTGGAAGTAAATTAGTTGCAAACATTAATTTCTTGCGTGGTAGTATCTTCTTTTATGGTACAAAATGTTTTCATAGGTCTTATATCTCATTTTATATTTTCTCCTTTTCCATCCTTGAACAAAAGGGATTATATCAAGCCTAGTATTTCTCAAGAAGAGAGTTAGTGAATTTTTGATAGATCTGTTCACTATCGTGATTTTTTAATCAATTTTTTCCTTTTTGAATCCTGGATGCTGGTTGATTAGGATATGCTAGCTGGTTCAGTGGGTTAGTTCTTGAGGAGTGTGGAAGATCCATGATCATGGAAGATTCCACTTATGTGACATGAATTCTACTACTTTTTTTCTTTCTTTCTTTCTTTTTTTTTTTTTAATTGTGATTTGGGTGAATATATACAGAGCAAATTCACTTTCCATACAGCAGTTCATATACACTCTGTCTCATGACATTGACCACAGTTTACCACAATGCAACAGCTCCCATCCCACTTCTCCCCATAGTTACCACTTCCCAGTGTCCATCCCTCCATGCACTCCTGCCCTCCCGCCCCCCATGCATAAGCAGCCTTTCTTTCTCACATGATTATTCTCTCCAAGGAGTGTATCAACCTGAGGTAAATGTTCAACTCATATGCCTGTCTTTTGTTTGGCTGGAAACCACAGGTGTGGATTCAATTCCAGACCTGAAGGGCAGCTAGGGGCCATAGTCTCAGTGGTTCCACCACACTCTAACGGACAAGCAAACCTGGTCCCC
>NW_006921620.1:11232056-11232803 GCF_000298275.1 Orycteropus afer afer | reverse complement strand
TATTCATGAGGGATATTGGTCTGTAGTTTTCCTTTTGAGTGATGTCTTTGCCTCGTTTTGGTATCAAGGTTATGTATGCTTCATAAAATGAGTTATGGAGGATTCCATCCTTTTCTATGTTTTGGAATAGTTTGAGTAGGATTTGTATCAGTTCTTCTCTGAATGTTTTGTAGAATTCACCGGTGAACCCGTCTGGGTCAGGACTTTATTTAGTTGGTAATATTTTGATTACCTGTTCAATTTCTTGTTTTGTGATGGGCCTGTTCAACTTTTCCACATCAGTCTGTGTTAGTTTAGGTAAGTGGTGTGCTTCCAGAAATCTGTCCATTTCGTCCAGATTTTCAAATTTGTTGAAGTACAGCTCTTCATAGTGTTCTGATAGTTCCATTTTATTTCAGTTGGTTCTGTTGTGATGTCACCCATTTCGTTTCTTATTCGTGTTTTTGTATTCTCTCCCACTTTTCCTTTGTTAAATTTGCCAATGGTTTATCAATTTTATTGATCTTTTAAAAAAAACAACTTCTGGTCTTGTTGATTTTTTCTATAGCCCCTCTATTTTCTGTTTCATTGATTTCTGCTTGAATCTTGATTATTTCCTTTCTTCTGGTGAGTGTAGGCTTTTCTTGCTGTTCTTTAATTATTGGAGATGTTCTTTTTTTGTTTGTTTGTTTAGGATTTGGGTGAAGATTTACAGAGTAAATTCACTTTTCATACAGCAGTTCACATATACTTTGTCTCATGTCATTG
>NW_006921620.1:11224368-11230696 GCF_000298275.1 Orycteropus afer afer | reverse complement strand
TAAAGTCTGATTTATGTATTTTGGGGCTCTTTCATTGGATCCATAGATATTTATTATGGTTATATCTTCATGTTCAATTGATCCTTTAATCATTATGTAATGTCCTTCCTTGTCTCATATGGTGGTTTTTGTCTTAAAGTCAATTTGATCAGAAATTAATACTGCCACTCCTGCTCTCTTACAGTTGCCATTTGCTTGATATTTATTTTTCCAACCTTTGATTTTTAGTCTATTTTTGTCTTTATCTCTAAAGTGTGTCTCTTATAGACAGCATATTGATGGGTTTTGTTTTCTTATCCAATCTGCAACTCTCCATCTCTTGAGTGGTGCATTTAATCAATTAACATTCAGTATAATTATTGACAAGTATACATTGGTTGCTGTCATGTTATCTGTTTATTCATGGTGCCCTGGTTTCTTTGTTCCATATTATTTTCTGTTCTGAGCTCATTATGTTTATGAATCATGTTATCATTTCCTTTGTTGCTGTTGTTGTAATATATGCTGAATATTTGTGCTTTTCCTCTTTTTTATTGTGATGTGAAGGTTCATAATTTTTGTTTGAGGTTACCCTATGATTTATAATTTTCTTCCTGAGTTTAGAACAGTCCATTCTATCTTGCAACTCTCTTAACTTCCTCACCATGTAGAAGTTCTGTAACTACATAGTCTTTTCCCTCTTTTTGTGTATAGTTGTCCTCACTTGCCAATTGATGTCTCTAGTTTCCTCTTTACAATCTTATAAGCTCATTTTAATTTGGATATGTCCATAATTGTGGTTTCTGGGATATGTCATCTTGTGTATTAATAGTCGGTTGTTATGTACTATTTTTGGTTCTCTGTTCAAAGGACTCCCTTTAGCGTCTCTTGTAAGGTTGGTCTGGTTTTAACAAATTCCATTAGTTTCTGCTTATCTGGAATCTCCTAATTTCACCATCATATTTGAGGGACAATTTTGCTGGGTATATAATTTTTGGTTGAAAATTTTTATCTTTCAGGATTTTATATATACCATCCCATTGCCTTCTTGCTTGCATGGTTTCTGCTGAGAAATCAGAGCTTATTCTTACTGTTTGTCCTTTGTAGGTAACTTTCTGTTTTTCCCATGCTGCTTTCAGGATTCTGTGTTTGTCTTTGGTTTTGATGAGTTTGATGATGATGTGTCTTGTGATTTTCTTTTTGGGTCTATCCTGTTTGGGGTTCATTGGACTTCCTGAGTGGATATATTCTCATCTTTCATCATATCAGGGAAGTTCTCTTCAAGCAAATTTTGGACAATTTTCTCAGTGGTTTTGTTTTTCTCTTCCTGTTCTGGAATTTCATTGACACATAAGTTATTCCTTTTGATGGTATCCCACATGAACCTTAGGCTTTCTTCATTTTGTTTTGATTTTTTTTCTGATTGATCCCTTTCCAAAGAATTGTTCAGGTATTTGTATTCAATCTCATTAATTCTGTCTTCCATTGCATCAGTTCTACTCCTTTGCCCTTCCAATGTATTATGTATTTCTGACAATTTAGTATTAATCTTCTGGATTTCTATCTGTAGATTTAGAATCAGTTCTAATTTTTCATTTATTTTGTCATTTTGTTCTTGTATATTCTTCAAAAATTCTTCTAAGGTTTTTCTGTGTTTTCTTTGGTCTGTCTCTCAATCCTTTAAAGATACCTAAAGATAATTCTTTTGAATTCTTTATCACAGAGTTCAAATGCTGCTTCTTCCTCAGGGATGTGTTCTGGATCCGTATCCTGCTCCCTTGTTTCTACCACTTTATCCTGCTTCTTTATGTGGACTGTGATGGTATGTTGTCTCTGAGACATTGTGGCATTATTGTATTTAGATCTCTGTTAACTGTTTGTGAATAGAAGCCAAGGGTGATTCAGGCTTTTCTTGGTGGGTTTTTATCTTTGCCCGTTGGTGGAGAAGGGGGTAGTGGTTCTCGCTCAATAAGTGAAGTTGCAGAATGTTGGGTGTAGTTGTGTCTTACGGGGACTGTTGCTGTCTCCCACTCAGTTAGACAAAAATTACAATTGAATAACCATCAAAAAACTAAAAGCACATGGACAAAAAACACACCATGTAATCACAGAGGGACAGAAACCAAAAAAAGAAGAAAAAGGAAAAAGAAGAAGAAAAAAGAAGAAAACCTGCAATATATGTGGATAGGGCACTAAGAGAAAAAAGGTAGAGCAGGAGAGTAATGAAGGAAAAAAAATGGGAAAATTGCGAAAAGAAAAACAAGGAACAGGGTTAACCATGATAAAAAATCAGAAAAAAGAGAAGAAATACTTAAATTAAAAAAAAAAAAATTTCAACCAGCAACAGGGAAAAGAAAAAATGCTAAAAACTAGGACCTCGGAGGGGAAGAATAAGAATAATAGTAAAAAGGACAAAAGTATTAATAATAATAGTTGTTTTAAAACAGACAAATGCAAGCAAACTAATCTCCTGAGAAAGAACGTGAATAAGAAAAAAATAAAAATAAAAAAAGAGCAAAAAAATCAGTGGATGACAGGGCAGGCCTTCCAGGGTCTGTCTGAGTACACAGACTGGGATGGGGTTCCTGTGGACCCAAAAGATAAGTGGGAGTGGGGGATGGCTGCACCTCCCTTCACCAAGCGGATGTGGGATATAAGAGTAACAAGAGGAATGTCGCACCTTTTCAGTCTTGCAGGTCTGGAGTGTCCTTGGGGTTGCTGCCAAGCAGAATGTGTTATTAAACCCCAGGAATCTGTGAGAGCACTGTCTCTTTAAATATCTAAAATAGTCAAGCCACTTATAAACATTCAAAATGGCGGTGCCCTCCAGACCAGCAAAAGTCCACAGCTCAGCCCTCCTTTCTCTTCACCTTCTCCGTTTAGTCTCTAGCCACTAGAGAAGTCCTCTGTGCATTCCCTGGCTAGCAGGGCTGATTTTCAGGTTAATTCATAGGTCCTACCACCACTTGGAAATCTCCAAGCTGTCTGTGCCGTGCCGTCAGGATCGCTGCCAGACTGCAGCTCCATCTGTCTCCTTTTTTGATATTTTCATGTAAATTCTTCTACTAGTTGGGGTTTAGTCCACTACTATATCCTTCCCTTCAAAGCTCAGGGGTCCAGGATTATCTTCTGTGTCTGTGTTAATTGGTTTCCCTTTTCTTTGTTGAAGAGGGTCTGTGCAGTCTTTCTGCCTAGTCTGCCATCTTACCTGAACTCCTTCTGTTTCTTTTCTGTGTTGGCTTGGTCACAAGATCCAGTTTTCTGTTTTGGTTGATCTGTATTTTATGGGCCCAAACTGACAGCATCTGCTGCTTCTTGTTATTAATATCTATAGTACATTTCTGAAAACTGCTCAAATCAGTTGCCATCAAGTTGACTCAGACTCATGGTGACCCCATGAGTATCAAAATAAAGCTATGCTCTGTGTGATTTTTAGATGGCTGATTTTTCAGAAGTAGCTTGTCAGTCCTTTCTTTTGAGTCACCTCTGGTGCACTTGAACCTCTGATCATTTGAAAGCAGGTGAGTATGTTAGCTGTTTACAGTACCTATGATGTAAAGGATTATACATTGGGCCAGGAACTGGATCTTATGCGTCATTTTACTGTTTAACGTACCCAGCATAGTGTCTTGAACATATTAAGCTAACTATGAGAGTTTATTGACCTAATTTTAATTACACTGGCTTTGCTCCTGCTACTTCCATTAAAAAAGTAAAAATGATTTTAATTCTTAAATAAAACATATTATATGTGTTCTATACATCGTACAGATTCGTATAAGTTCATATATATTACAAGAAGAAAATATTTTCATTTATAAATATACTTACACACACATAGAGATAGAACTAGCTTTGACTAAGTTTCCATACTTTTTTGATGTTAAAGATTAGTTTTCATTAAGAAAATATTGGAATACATTCAAAATGTTACTTCTTACAGATAATTTGTGGTAAAAGCCTTTCGGTGGATGAAATGACTCTTAGCACTTTGAAAGAAGGAGGCTACAAAGTTGCTTTCATTGGAATTGGTGAGTAACTTACTTCAAATAATTTTATCTATATTATTATTATTATTTTGTGACAATACAGAAGATTGATTATGTTTCAGCATTGTCATGATGGAAGCTATATCTATGTAGGGACAGATATGAATGGCCAGAAAAACTGAATTTCTGTTTTAGAACTAGGAGTGTTGTCTCTTCATTATGGAAAGACTTTGGCAAGAGTCTCTGTTCTCCCATTTTTCTCATCGCATTGTCTTCACCAGTGGACATTCTGTAACAAGCAACATGTTTTCAAAACATGCCACAAAGCACAGATACTGGTCTTAGAGATGTCTTGATGCTGCAGCTTTCTCATTGTTATAAAACAAAACAACTAAATTGATAATGAAGGTTGGAGTTGGTTCTTTTTCCTTTCTTATTGTATTTTTGTCCCAAAATTTTCCTGTATTTAAAGGTGTTCTATTATATTTCTGAAAGTCACATGGGCAATGTTTAGCTGCTAAGATTCTTTGTGTGTGTGTGTGTGTGTGTGTGTGTGATTTGGGTGAAAATTTACAGAGCAAATTCACTTTCCATACAATAGGTCACATACACTTTGTCTCATGACAATGACTACAATTTACCCCAATGCAACAGCTCCCCTCCCACTTCCTCCTGATAGTTACCTCTTCCCTGTGTGTATCCCTCCATGCACTCCTGCCCTCTGAACTGTCTCACTGTGCATAAACACCCCTTCTTTCTCCCATGATTGATCTCTCCAAGAAGTGTATCCACCTGAGGTATGCCTGTCTTTTGTTTGGCTGGAAGCCACAGGTGTGGGTTCAATTCCAGACCTGAAGGGCAGCTAGGGGCCACCAGTCTCTATCAGACCAGCAAAACTGGTCCCCCCCCTTTTTTTTTTGTCCCCAAATGATTTTGAGTTTTGTTCCACACTGTTTTCCCTCTCTATCCAGAATCTCCTACATAGACCCCTTCCAAGTGGTTGACAGTGGTAGCTGGGCACCATCTAGTTCTGGTCTCATAGTCATATAGGCTGTGGATCACATGGTGTACCAGTCGCTAGGACTAATTGTTTCTAAGAATTTTGGTTTTCTTTATTCTTCTTTGCTTTGGACGAGGAGAGACCCACTGTTGCATCTAGATGGCTGCTTGCAAGCTTTTAAGATCCTAGTCTTTACTCACCTAAGTAGGAGGTGGAACAACGTTTCGTGTAGTATGTTTTCCCAATTGAGCTTAATGTCCCCTGTGACTATGGTCCGGAGCCCACTGGTTCAACTACTTGGTCATTCTGGGTAGCTGGCTGTGACCAAGAAGTGACTACAACCTTGTCCTTGGTCAGCTCTATTATACACCTGGGAATTCTTACAGATCAAAGAAATATACTTATAAGACTATTGTCTGCCAATCCTCTACATGGCCTTGGGTACACTCCCTGCTTCATAGACATACCTAATAGTTTAACCTGTCTACCCATCTATCCACTCGTATACCCACGTTTGCCTTCACTGACAACACAGTACGTCGTGTGCAAAAGGGTTCATCTTTGTTGTCTGTACCTCCCATATACCTCTCTATGTCTTCACATTTGGTACATTGCCTTTCTCTTCACCCACATCAAAACTTATCTCTACTTAATCTAACAGTGTTCCCTCCAGTCCCCTCCTATCCCTGGTAACCAACAAAGAAAATTTCCTTCCATAAATAAACCTTTCCTTGACTTTTACAATAACAGACTAATACAATATTTGTCCTTCTGTGGTTGACTTATTTCACTCAGCACAATGTCCTCCAAGCTCATCCATGTTACACGCTGTTTTGAAGATTCTACGTTATTCTTTAGGGTTGCATAGTATTCCATTGTGTGTATATACCATAGTTTGGTTATCCATTCCTCAGTTGATGGACACCTAGGTTGTTTCCATCTTTTGGCTATTGTAAATAGTGCTGAAATGAACATGGGTGTGCATATGTCTGTTCCTGTCATGGCTCTCACTTCTTTAGAATATATACCTAGAAATGGAATGGCTGGGTTAAATGGTATTTCTAGTTCCAACTTTTGAAAGAATCACCATACTGCTTTCCATAGTGGTTGTACCATTTTACACTCCCACCAGCAGTGTGTGAGAGTCCCAATCTCTCCATATCCTTACCAGCATTTGTTATTTTATATCTTGTTGAACTTTGCTACTAGTGCTGGGGCAAGATGGTATCTCATTGTTGTTTTGATTTGCATCTCTCTAATAGCTCTGGTAGCATAGTGGCTAAGGCACTTGACTGCTAACCAGAAGGCTGGCAGTTCAAACCAACCAGCCACTCCTCGGAAGGAAGGTTGGGCAATCCTA
>NW_006921620.1:11207259-11220058 GCF_000298275.1 Orycteropus afer afer | reverse complement strand
GGTGGCTGCGATGATGGGCTCAAGTATAGCAGGGATTGTGGGGCTGGCGCGGGATCGGGCAGTGTTTCATTCTGCTGTGCATGGGGTCTCTATGAGTCGGAAATGACTCGACGTCGCTTAACAACAACAACAACAATTGTATTCCATTGGTCTATGTGTCTGTCATTGTACCAATCCAGGCAGTTTTGACTACTATGCCTGTATAGTAGGTATTGTGATCTGGCAGTAAGAGACCTCCTACTTTGTTTTTCTTCTTCAATAGTGCTTTGCTTATCCAGGATCTCTTTTCTTTCCATATGAAGTCCACTTTATCCTGCTTCTTTGTGTGGACTGTGATGGTCTGTTGTTTCCGAGGCATCGTGGCATTGCTATATTTATATTTCTGTTAACTGTTTGTGAAGTGCAGCCAAGGGTGAATCAGGGTCTTCTTGGTGGTTTTTTATTGTTGGCCTGTTGGTGGAGAAGGAAGTGGTGGCTCTAACTCAGTAAGTGAAGCTGCAGAATGTGTGGGTGTAGTTGTGTTCTATGGGAGCTGTTGCTGTCTTCCACTCAATTAGGCAAAAATAACAGTTGAACAACCATCAAAAACGTAAAAGGAAATGGACAAAGCACACACTGTGTAATCACAGAGGAACACTAACCAAAAAAAGAAAAAAAGGGAAAAAGACTAAAAAAAAAAAGCAATATCTGGCGAAAGGGCAATAAGAGTAAAAAGGTAGAGAAGGAGAATAATGAAGAAAAGAAATGGGAAAAACTCAAAAAGAAAAACAAGGAATGGGATTAACCACGAGAAAGAAAGAAAAAAATTGCAACCAGAAACAGGACCAAAAAAAAACTGCTGAAAACTAGAACATGGGAGTTGAAGAATAAAGAATGATAGTAAAAAGGACAAAAGTAATAATAATAATAATAATAGTTTTTAAACAGATAAGAACAAACTAAAAAACAGAAAAAAGAAAAATTGGGTCAGGGTGGGGCAGGGCACCCAGGCTCTATCCGAGCACACAGACTGGGATGGAATTCCTGCTGGCCCAGAGGGTAGGTGGGAGTGAGGGATGGCTGCACCTCTGTTCACCAAGAAGATGTGGGGTATAAGAGTAACAAGGGAAATGTTTCCTTTCCTGTCATATTCATGTGGAATGTCCTTGCCATTCCTGGCAAGTGGAGCCTATTCTTAAGTCCCTGGAATCTGGGATAATGCTGTTGCTTTAAGTACCCAAAATGTTCAAACTGCTTGTAAACATTCAAAATGGTTGTGCCCTCCAGACTGGTAAAAATCCACAGCTCAGCCCACCTTTCTCCTTGCTGCTTCCCCTTTTATTTACTAGCCACTAGACCAGTCTTCCATGCAGTCCCTTGCTAGCAGGGCTGATTTTTAGGTTAATTCTTAGGTCCTACTGTCATTCGGCAATATCCAAGCTGTCTGTTCCTTCAGCATCACTGCCAGACCGCAGCTCCGTATGTCTCCTTTTTTGGTGTTTTCATGCAAATTCTTCTGCTAGTTGGAGCTTAATCCACTTCTATATTCTTCCCTTCAAGGCTCAGAGGTCCAGGATTATCTTCTGTATCTGTGTTAATTGGTTCCCCTTTTCTTTGTTGAAGAAGGTCTCTGCAGTCTTTCTGCCTATTCTGCCATCTTACTGGAACTCCACTAAGATTCTTAATATTTCTTATGATTCCATATTTTGTCAAAATATCCCAAGAGAGAGGAAAAAGACACAGTTGTTTTAATTTGATCCTTGTTTCGAGAACTTTGTATTCATTCTTTCACATCATTATACTATGGACAATTATGCCTTGCAAAGTAAATATGTTCAGTTTTTAGTGATATTTAACATAAGTCCATTGTGCCTAAGGCATTTGACTGCTAACCAAAAGGGTGAAGGTTCAAACCCACCAGCCACTCCTCAGAAGGAAGACTGGACAATCTACTTCTGTAGAGACACCACCTCAGAAACCCAAGGATGGGTCATTATGAGTCGGTATCGACTCGATGGCAGTGAGTTTGGTTTGGTTTTTGATTGATGTATTTTAGTTTTTCTCTTCTCACTTTACACTTTGAATATGAATATCTCACCTACATAGAGATGAAAACTATTCCATCTCTATGTGACCACAATCTGGGTCACATTTGTTTGGGCTTTCCTGTTTTATTGCACTTTTAAAGTGAAATATTCAGAAGTGCTGCTTAGCTTACTAAATTTTTCTTATCAGAATGCCCTGTATTCTCTTACTAGTAGATAACTGCTACCAAGTCTAAGACCATCTCTATCATTCCCTTAAGAGAGACGACACATTATAAAGAAAAGAATACATTTTACACTATCTTTTAGCTTCTCAAATTTCTGCATTCCACGTTCTTCCTTTAAGAAACTTGGAAGTGTCATTGTTATCAGCATTTCTATCCATTATCTTCATTTAAGTATAGTAATCATGGTATATGGGAGCTCTGGTAGCATAGTGGCCAAGGCACTTGACTGCTAACCAGAAGGCTGGTGGTTCAAATCCACCAGCAACTCCTCGGAAGGAAGATGGGGCAATCTACTTCTGTAGTGATACTGCCTCGGAAATCCAAGGAGGGGTCGCTATGAGTAGGGTCCGACTCGACAGCACATAAAAACAACAACAATCATGGTATATATCAAGAATAAGAAGGAGAAAAGATCTGATATTTTCCCTCGGTTCTACTTTTAGAGTTGCTATACCTGACTTTCATTTTACTTTCCATCATTCCATTTTGTTGAAAGGTTAACCTAAAGATGTAAAAACCTATCAAGTATGTTCTACTTGATCATTAAGTTCCTGTTACTCTCAGCAATCACATGACCAAAAATGCTTTGTGAATAATAAGTAGGCAAAAAATGTCATTGTCAATAGGGTCTGATGTATTGGTGATATTATCAAATAGTTATCTGTAATTCATCATTGTGCTTTCCTGCAGCACTTGTATGTAAAAGATTTGTTTTCCCTTGCTGGAGCAGTATATTCCAATGCAGATGTATATAGCTCCATACGCTTTGTGTACAAAAAACCCCGGTACTGAAGAGATAGGGACCAAATAAATAACTGCAAAGATGCTTTGCAGTCTCTCCAAATGAATTTCGTAAGAAACAAATTATTTCAAAATTTGGAATGATTAAATGGTTTATCACTCTGTATGACTGCAGCCTTAAGAGACATTTTCCATTGTAAGAATCAATAATGTTTTAGCTTTTTTCTTTTATTTCATTTAACTAACATTACTTATGTTATTTGATAGTGTTACACATGTTCACAGTACAGTGGTCTCCATTTGACTCTGCACTGAAATGTGAATAGAGCATTTAAACTGTGGATCCTTTCGTATTTATGTGTCTGTGCATTTTCATGCTGAGAAGTGAATCTTGACATTTTGAGGTAGTGATGTGAGGAATGCGGTTATGTTCCATTTCAGTATTTTGTATGAAATATATACAAGAAAGTTTCATCCTGTCAACAAAATAAATAAATAAATAAGCTTTAGTCTGTAGAAGACAAGTAGCCTTATCCTCCAGGAAATGTTTTTGACACTCTTGATTGGTGATTTGAGAATATATGACCTTTCTGCTACCATATAACTATCTAGTCCATGGGCAGCCTCGCATTCTTACATACGTTAACTATGTTTCTATTTGTAAATAAACTTCACTTACTTACCTACCACTTTCCCACTCAGTTTTGAGGTGTAAATGTTAGAAAAGTAATTCTGTGTTATTTGGGATATAGGTTTGGCTGCTTTTACAAAAGAAAACAATAGATGCTTAAATAAGATTTATGTTTAGGTTTCTTTCATGTAACAGTCTGAATCATCCTCAACAACAGACTTTTTTTTTTTCCGTTAATAGATTGTTAATGTGCTCACATTCCAACTAACAAAAGTGGGGAAGTAGGGGAGCTTCTTTATCTCAGTGTATATACATAATTGTGAATGTTAAAGAGTTAATCTCATTACCCATGCACAGTTTAGTTTCTTGGGAGTATGAGTAAAATCCTATGCCTTATTAAAAAATAATAATAATGGATTGAATTATCTTTTAGATAATTGGAATTTTTTTAAAGACTAAATTTTAGTATTTTTATTGAACTAACATCACCTGCACAGTATGTTACTGTCAATGTTCAGAAGTAGACTTAGAATGTCCATCATAAAAATTTTTCAAAATACTAGATAGCTCCCTTTGCTTAGTACTGAAATCAGTATATAAAGAGTCACAATCATCATTTCATTTATTTTCTTTTTTATTTTATGTAAATGAATAAAAGAAAACAGCATAAAATTATCCAAATATGTTGCACATGGTTAGAATAAGTGTTATTCTGTGCAAATATTTTTCTACTTGTGTATGTGTTTGTTTTTGGTGCATTTACTTGCACATGAACACTGAATTATATGTAAAATGTATTTTGGAAATGTGGCTTATCAGTCAAAAAAGTTTGGAAGCCACTGTTATTCTAAGGGCCTTGCAGTACTAATCTTATTTTTCCCATAGTATGCCCAACACTACTCATTAAGTATTTGTTAATTGAATTAAACAATTATGGAGTGACTAAAATGTGCCAGGCACTGTGATAAGAATTAAAAATATAAAGAAATATGAATTCAGTTTTTAACTTGATTTTAAGTCAAATCAGGTAAGTGATAAGAGATTCAATAAGGACAGTCATTTTTCACAGCAGGAGTAAAGCATGTTGAGGATTGGCTGGGCCTGGTTAATGAACTTCTGTTCTTTGGGTAACTGCATTCTATAGCCAGGTTTAAGAACCACAGTTTTAGGGGACTATATAACGGGGCTGTTAGACTTTGCTTCAGAGGACACCATTGTCCTTTGTGATTTTCCATCTCTGATTGTTTTCCTTCTTCTACTGTCACAAAATATGGCAGTGTTTAAAAAGATTTAACAAACATGCAAGGAAATTATATATATTCTTCAATCAAGTTTTTTTTTTTTTCTTCCTATTTTTTCCCACCTGAATTTTAGAGGAACGTTAGTAAAACCTGTAGAATCTGTTATTACAGATACAGTCGACACTCTGGAGCAGGGACTACAGGAAGATATTGTGACAGGAACAGTCAGTGTTATAACATGAAATGCTTTACTTATGTATATTCCTGAACATCTCTTTTGAATTCATTTCTCATTATTTCTCCTCCTCTCTCTTATGGTATCAGAATAGTGCTGTAGCCTCTTAACCAGTCGACTTGGCTACCATTTTCCACACAACAGAAATTGTGATGTTTCTACAGTTGGATCTGTTCATGTTATTCCCTGCTCAAATCCCTCCCATTACTCCCTATTTCTTTCAAGATAAAGTAAAACATTTTTAAAATAAAGTAGCTTTCAAGGCTCTTCATGATCTGGTCACAGCCTGGGTATCCAGCTACTTTACCCATCAATGTGTATTTTTCAGCCTTTTTGGATGTTTTCGTTTTTCCTTTTGTCTGAATCATTGGACAAGATGCTTCCTGGTCCTTGAAGTGTCTTCCCCCCCCCCCATATTTAATTTGGGAGCTCTGGTGGCTTAGTGCCTAAAGCATTTGACTGCTAACCATAAGGTTGGCGGTTCAAACCTACCAGCTGCTCCTCCAAAGGAAGGTTGGGCAATCTACTTCCATAGTGATAAAAAGCCAAAACACCAAACCCACTGCCCTCGAGTCGGACCCGACTCATAGCAACCTCACCTTGGGTTTCCGAGACAATATCACTATGGAAATAGATGGCTTAGTCTTCCTTCTGAGGAGTGGCTGGTGGATTTGAAGCGCCAGCCTTCTGGTTAGCAGTCAAATGCCTTAAGCACTACGCCCCCCACCTCAGAAACCCAAGGAGGGGTTGCTAAGAGTCAGATCCAACGCAATGGCAGTTTTCTTGTTTTTTTTTTAATTTAATTTCTTAGATTTCCTTTTGTTTCTTTTTACTTCATGTACTTTTCTACTTGAAGTGATCCACTCACCACCTTTATTTTGTAGCCCAGATAAGTGTAACGTTTTAACCAATCTGTACTGCATTATGTTTTCCTTCCCCTTTTGGTGGTTCATACTGGACTTTGTAGTTTGTCATCGTAGTTATTTCCATGTATTGTAACTGAATGAATACATGTTTGTTTTTGCCATAGAAGTTCTTGGAGGCTGACGATTCTGTTTGTTGTATTCGTTATCTCAGATATTTAGTGTGTAGCAAAATGTACACACATAGTAGGAGCGCTATACATGTTTTTAAATTATAGTTTATTTTTAATCCAACTGTTTTGTGTTTTCTGAATAACTTTATAGGTTGTTAAACTGATGGAAATCTTGGGGTGTTGTAACATTAGGAAACTCAAGGGAGATACATTTTACATTATTTAAAATTGATATTATATTAGGAATGAAATAAACAAGTAGGAATAGTGATTGTGGTGGTGATGTTGGTGGTAGTAATAGCTGTAATGGGAGCTCTGTTAGAGTAGTGCCTTGACTGCTAACCAGAAGGCTGGTGGTTCAAACCCACCAGCCACTCCTCGGAAGGAAGATGGGACAATCTACTTCTGTAGTGATACCGCCTCAGAAACCCAAGGAAGGGTCGCTATGAGTCGGATCCAACTCGATGGCACATAACAACAACAACAACAACAATAGCTGTAATAGTGAAAATATTCTTTGCTTACTTCTGAATATGACCTATCCCATTAACTCTTAAAACTCTTTTAGTAGGCATAATTAACTCTATTTTATAGGTAAGAAAATAATCTATAAATTTAAACACAACTTGTAAGTGGCAACCAAAATATAGAATGTGTTTATCGAGAAGGTAGGAAAAATTTAACAAGTGAACAAACATATCCATACATCAACATAAAGACTGAGGGACCTAATGACTGACAGACAATGTGTTATCTGATAATAGCTACATATATTTTATCCTATATTCATTGTCTATATCTATTATGAATACAGTGACTCTGTATGAGTTAGTCTTTATATTTAACCTCATTATTACCACCAATTGATTTTTTTCAGTTACTATCATGAAAGAGTATTTTTTAATGTGCAGATTCCCAAGTAATATAACAGCTGAAGAGAGATAATTACAATTAACAAAATCCATTGAGAGAATATGGTATTACATTTGTTACAGTGTGGACTTTAGTTAAATCTCTTGTGCCTTCTTACAGCCAGAATTCTTCTCTGTTAAAGTTATTCTTAATTAGCTTCTTAATCAGAATTCCTCAATTGTACACAATCATATATACTTTCTATTTATTTAGAAGAAAATGTAATAAGGTTTTCATATCATCCTCTTTACTTCTGTCCCTAGATGAAAACTGAAGTTGTTTAGTCACCATTCTGAATAGATTATTTAAAAATAATAAACCTGATTTAAATGTAAGCAAAATAAAAATCATGAATATTTTTCTAATTCACTTTTTATCTTCTTCATTTGTAATATTGTTTAATCTAGTGTCACTTGTAAGTACTTAGGTGTAATTGTGAGAGGGCTTCCAAGAATTCGGAAATGAGGGAAATAGAATTCCAGCTGAGAATTCATTAAATCATCACTTAATGAGTTCAGACATAGCCCCCAAAAGGAGATACAATAGATGTAAGGCACTTTTGACCACATTAACATATTTAAAGAAAATACATGTTAATCCACAGGAGCAGGTGGTAGGGGCCAACATATTTTTGTATATTAGAAATATTATATTATTATAATATAATAATATTAATATAATATTGTATATTAGAAATATACAAAAACAACAACAACAACAAGAACAAATACTGCCATTGAGTCAATTCCAACTCATAGTGACCCTTTCAGGCCAGAATAGAACTGCCCTTTATGTATATCTTTATAGTAGCAGACTGCTTCATCTTTCTCCTATGGAGGGCTGGTAGTTTTATACCATCAGTGTTTTGGTTAGCAGTCAAGTGCCTTAACCACTGTACCACCAGAGCTCCTTAGAAAAAGTCTTGAGGAAATATTGGCAATATTGGTAAAGGTAAATTAATCAACAGACCTAGAGTTCTTAACCTTTAAATATCTTGGCTGTGATTCTTCACTGAAGCTAGCAGTGATTCTGAAATAATTTGATTACAGAAGACGACAATGCTAATTATGCCGATAAGAGTATTCTTGGTCCCTCTGATGGTTATCTTTGTTGCTCAAAATCATTCTGCTTCTCCTACTAATAGGATACTGTGATACGAATAACTCTCCCTTGAGGTAACACTTCTTAAAAACAAACCATCAACATCTCAAATATTTTTTTTGTGTGTGTGGCTATTCACTGCATTCAAAATAAGTCAAATTTTCTTAGTATGACTTTCAACAAGCTCCAATAGATGTCCAAATTTACCTCTCTAGCTTTAAACTTTTTAGACCTGTCTCACCAAATAACTAGCCATTCCTCAGAATTAATATAGTTTTCCACCGTTATACCCTATCTCATACTCTTTCCTTTATTTAGAAAATATTTTAGTCTGTCTTCATGTGCTAAAGTCAATACTTTTTTATGATATTTATCTCAATGCTATTACCTTTATGAGACTTTCATACTGATCCAACTGAGAACAATGTTTATTCTTTGTTAGTATGTAACATTGTTTTATATGTTATTTGTAGGAATGAATATGGTTTTCCTTTTATTATTTTAGTTTGTGTGAATGTATTTCCTGTCTTCCATTTTCCCTACACCCTATGTTGTTGTTATGTGCCCTCAAGTCGGCCCCGACTCATAGCGACCCCTCCTTGGTTTTCCAAGGCAGTATCACTACAGAAGTAGATTGCCCCATCTTCCTTCAAAGGAGTGGCTGGTGGGTTTGAAGCACCCGCCTTCTGGTTAGCAGTCAAGTGCCTTAGGCACTTCGCTACCAGAGCTCCCCCCTACACACTGTACTGAGAACTTAATGAGAGTATGGGTGAGGTTTTCTTTATCTGTCTGTTCACCTTTCACCACAATACTTGAAATATAGTAGTTCACCCTCAATAAAATTTTTGAAGTCAAGTAATTGGAAGAAGAAAAATGAAAGAGAAACAAAAGGAAGGGAGAAAGCAATGTAATACTTTTTTTGAGAATTTTTAAACCTATTTTTGATCATTGTTGTTGTTAGGTGCTGTTGAGTTGGTGCTGACTCATAGCGACCCTATGTACAACAGAATGAAACACTACCTGACCATTAGGCCTGTACAAATTCATGGATCTTTCCAAGCATCCCCTTTTATTTCCTTTTTAGAAAAATACAAAAGCATGCTCATTGTTTCTCAAAGACATTGCATTTCCAATTCTAAATGTTATAGTTAATAAAATTTTTATATTTATGCCCTATTGTTCATTGTGTTAACTCTTATATCACTAGGTTGAACATTAGGTAGTTTCTTTGAGCATTGTTGACCAATTTTTGCTTGAAGGCAGCAAAAAGAATTTTATAATGAAAATGATGATACTGGAACATCTTTTTTTTAAATTGTTCTTTCCTCAGGATTAGATTAGATGGACTAATATTCTTCTTTTTCTTTAACTATAACTACCTTGTTTGATATTAAATGCTTAAAAGTGTTATCTTCTAAAGCAAAACCATCACTTTGAAGAATGGTTTCATTGAGACATTTTAATTTAAATAACAAATCTATTTTAGAGGCAATTCAATTGAAACCTATATATAATCAGTTTTCCTCCACATCTTGTCTTTGAATTGTTTAAGGGACATCCAGCACAATCATGCTGTTCCAAATTCCCCATCTGTGTTTAGTTCATGTAAATTTATTTACATGAATAAATGGAAACCATTAGGGAAAACCTAATGGATATAATGGATATATTGGATATATTGTTCTTTCCCAATTTCTTAAACTCATGTTTCATAGTAATCGTATTTTTATATCAGAAATTTAATATATGGAGAAAACAGTAGTGAAATAATGATTCATTTGCAATATTAACTTAAATAACATTGTTTATTGTGGACATTTAGAAAAAAAGTGTTAAAGTTTTTATTTATTTATTGTCTTATTTTCAAAAATGAAAGAATCTGGATGTGTGTTATCATCTTCTGATTAACCATGCAGTGCCACCTGGGGTGCAGATGGAAAGAATATTACACATCAGACGTTCTCTTCACACCCCTTCCCCCAATACACAAACTTACATGGCAGAAACTTAGCAGATGTTCATTTTGCTTGTGTTACTGAAATAAATAGTGCATCCAACTCCTAATTCCAAAGTTAAATTTGGAGGACAAGATCCTGATATCTGGGCTAATCAGTCAAAGAATTATGTTAATACATACAATTTTGATGAAGAAAGGCATATTTAATTGGAAAGTTGTTTCATTGGATCATTAAGTTCTTATTTTATGTTCCTTTGTTTTATGTGCATGATAATTTTGTTTGTTGAGTCTTAATATCTGTCTTTCACTGATATATTTATCATTGCGATAAAAACATGTTAAAAATTCATTCTATTTAAGTCTTTCTTGTGAAGTTTCTTACTGGGTAGAAATCATCTTTCTTTTGTCTATTATCAAGATCATATCATAGTCACAGGCTTTCTTGTTGGTATTCCTTCTAGTGTTAACATTGGCTAATTACATTTTAAAGCATATTATTAAACTTTGCCGTATGCTTAGTATTGTGCTGGGGATTATAGATTTCAAAATAAATAAAATATCTTTCAATTTATTTAGAAAAACATAAACTAATCCAATTAATGAATAAGACAACACTGTACATATACATATAATAAATATTATAGCTAAACTTCCTGAAGTATTGACTTTTTTGCATAAGTCATTGTTAGTTATTTTTGATTGGCATTATGGTGTTACCATTTCACAGATTATTAAACAGCCTCTAGGAGATGTTAAGTTACTTTTCCAAGTACTAGAACCTGGATTTGAACTTTCCTCTGTCTACAGCCAAAACCGTACTCTTAACCAATACACTGTTTCCAATGCATATATAATGATTTTTAATTTACTTTTTTTAATTTTCATTCTTCCAGTTAGTGAAAGAAACTTGCAGAGGTCATAGAGAGATAAAAATGTTAACAATATATAGGTTACATGTAGAATTAATCAACAGGATAGATTAGCAAATAAGATAGAAATCAATAAAAATGGAATTCAGTAAGGGCTTCCATGGGGTATATGCCAAGAGAAGAGAGAGAGGGGGCTATTTTCAGCAGGAAGACCAGTTTAGAAGAGGCAGCCAGGAATATTAGAATGTAAATATTCTGTATTGGAGTTTCAGAGTAGTTAAAAAAGAGTTAAATGAGGAATTGGTAACATTTTTCAATAAACGAACAGGTAATAAATATTTTTGTTTTGGGGGAGGTTTAGGAAATATTTTAGGCTTTGCAGACCATTTGGTCTCTGTTGCAACTACTGAACTCTCTGCCATATAGTCTGAAAGCAGTCATGGAGAATATGTAAACAAACAAGCATAGCTATGTACCAATAATCCTGTATTTAAAAATTTTAAAAGGGTGGAGAGCCATTTTTGCCCATTGGACTCTGGACTAATGAATAACTTACGAACATTAAATTGTTTATAGCTTTGACAAGATAAATATTTTAAGTGGGAATCCCTATGCAATATAAATCAAGTTAACTTTGTCTAATAATAACAACCTAACTTGTTTGGAGATTGTGTACCTGTTCATAGTACACCTTTAGAAACCCTAACCTAAGACTTGTTTTAGTAACAAAAGATATATCCATTGCTAATTATTTTGTACTAGCATTTTTGAATAGCCAGACTGAGATGAATCCTCAATTTAAGTGTTCACTGAAGCATCCAGCCATATTCCTTACATCTTAGTTACTTATTTTAGTGAATAACTTATTTGAAAAGTGTATCCAGAAATATATTTTTCCTGATACCATGCCTATGCTATTTTTTGTTTTTCAAAAAAACATTACTGAAGTAGGGAAACCTGCTATTTTTGTTTATTTTTCAGGTGTAATGTTTTATCCATTAATGTTATTATCAGTAAATAAGAGCATACTTGATTTCACAATCAAAGAAAAAATAAAAACACATCCACAAATTAAAACCACAGAAGGAATAAATAAGAACAGAAATTAGTTGGGTTTCTGTAATGTGATCGACAGCTATAAAGGCATATCTTAGAAATTGTGGGGTTTCTGAAAAGCTGGGGTTTACATTTTCTTCTCAATTGTTGATAAATTAAGAAAAAGGAAGCAGCATTTGCACAGGGAGAGAGTTCAAAGGGCAAGAATACTTTGCAGAGACTGACAGAGGGGAGAAAGGTAACCCCAGGGAGGATGTGGGCAGAGATCTGTTACATTATGGGCATTGTAATCAGTGTCATGAAACAAAATGTGTGTGAACTGTTGAATGGAAAACAAATTTGCTCTTTAAACTTTCACCCAAATTGCAATAAAAAAAAAAAAAAAGAAGAAGAAGAAGAAGGGAAGTCCTAGAGAGGAATGTAATTGTCAATGCAACATACAACTATATACAGGCTAAGAATAAATGGCCTAGAACTGAGACTAATTTAACAACGATAATTCCCTCCTTACAGATTTGTGTGGGGTTAGTTGGCCAGAATTCTGTAATCCTTTCTATAAGCATGCTGTTGTTGGGTGCCATAGAGTTGGTTCCAACTCATAGTGATCCCATGTGACAGAGTAGAACTGCCACAAAGGGCTTTCTTGGCTGTAATCTTTTCTTTAAATAATTAAATTTTATTTTGTTATCGCTGTTGAGAATATACAGAGCAAAATATATTCCACTTCAACACTTTCTACATGTAAAAAAAAGAAAAATGATAAAGGAAA
>NW_006921620.1:11203046-11207159 GCF_000298275.1 Orycteropus afer afer | reverse complement strand
TATACTTGAAAAACCTTCTTTGCTTCTAGACTAGGACATGATCTATAAAAACCTCTGTAACTTTCTTTTCCTCTTTATTGCGCTCTTTCTCAATTCTCCATTATGAATTCTAACAGTAGCCCCTATTGCCTTCAGCCAGCAAGTTACAAAGTGAAGTTTAAACTATCCTTCCTGTTATTCCTGAGTGCTCAGGGGAAAAACTAGAAAATATTTTGGAACACATCCTTAAATTTTATGTACATGCATTTTGCAAGATATAGATAGCAAGATAGCAGTATTACTAAAGACCAAAAAATACATTATTGATAAATGATATAAAGTAGATTCATCCTAACAATGAATGAAAAAAAAAAAAAAAAACCTGGGTAGTGAATAGATTTGTGGTTTTTCTTAGTGTTAAATGTATTGAGATTAGGTAGAAATGTATTCCTTTGTGCCAGGGTACATCAAAATATGTTTCAATTCAGTATCTATTTGACTTGCTGTAAAAATATATTAAGTTCAGCACCGATTGATTCATATTTTGGTTTTATCTTACTTGAACTGTATCTAAGTTTACCTAGGTATTAGGAAAATGAAAATTAAAAACAAGATTAATAATGAAAATCCCATTGCTAATTTTGGGGAGCTCTGGTAGCATAGTGGCTAAGACACTTGCCTGCTAACCAGACGGCTGGCGGTTCAAACCCACCAGCCACTCCTCGGAAGGAAGGTTGGGCAATCCTACTTCCGTAGAGATACTGCCTCGGAAACCCAAGGAGGGGTCGCTATGAGTCGGGTTTGACTCAACAGCACATAACAACAACAACAATTTTGAGATGGAAGATTGTTTATAATATTACTATCTATTTATAATTACTAAGGAGCTCTGGTAGTGTATTGGATAAGGCATTATGGTCACTGACCAGGATGTCAATGGTTCAAACCCACCAGCCTTTCCATGGAACGAAGATGGGGCAATCTACTTCTGTCAAGATTTACAGCCTTGGAAACTCCATGGAGGCCTCATGAGTCAGAATCAACTCAATGGCTGTTTTTTTTTTTTTGTAATTGCTAAGTAATGGACAATTTAAGAACTACTCTGATATAGCTACATAAATAAATTATTGGAGTTTTTTATGTGTATGTCTTTTTCCTCTGCTGTTGACTACAGACGTCTTTGGCTAATGGTATAGGGAAAGTTGAATCAATCAATGTCATATGTGTATCTTTTTTTGTGTGTGTGTATTTTTTTGAAAGCTGTGTGATCAGAATTTCTAGTGGAAAAATAATTCTGTGCTATAATACGAGATCATTTGGGGACTTGAGAAGACTGAATATGAGTCTCTAGTGATTGGTTCAACTGTGAAGTTTCCTATTAGAGTGGTACAGATTGAAATGTGTTAGAATTTTAGCAGCAAAGAGAGCTTACCATTTCTTTACAACTGTTTTTCACTATATTTAAAGGTCCTTTTTTTTTCCAATTATTTTTCTAGTTCTCACTGTTTAGAAAACCATCCCTCCTCCTTCCTGGATTTTTTTTTTTTTGTATTCTCCTTCTCTAGCCTTTTGAAACTTACAGTCATTTTCCTGAGAAATGAAAGCAAGTGTAACAGAATGGGAAAAGAGTAAACTTTGTAAAGTAACATAATCTTAACTCTCTGACCCCTTTTTCTGTGGAAGGAAGGTCAGAAAACAGCCTGAAGTCAGAAGGTTATAAGAGGAGACGCAACACTCTCATATATTTTGGCAGTTTTCTAACTACAAAGACTTCCAAGAAAAAGAAGCAATGTAAGAGATTAAGAAAACTGTTCAATCAAAATCAAATAAAAGACATTTAATTTGAATAGTTTTCCACATGTAGCTGTATTTTTAAAATTTAATCATGCTGGTATAATTTTAAAATGTTTTTTGAAAAATCTAATGTTTATAAGCTATCCTCGGTTTCTAACTTTGGTATCACTGACAAAATTGCAACAGTTGTGTGCTTAAAATATTAAAAACAATAAATGTCCATCATTCTCATAATTTCTATAATGCTAAGCCTTTCTCTCTTATGATCCACCTTTATGACTTTATTCAGTTATTCATGCAGTATGCATCATGGTCCTGATATGTGATTGATAAATATTCCTTTGATATCATGAAGCTTATAGTTTTGAAGAGAGCAGGCATGCAAACATGTCCTGATTTATTCCCCTAGTAATTATTGCTTTCTTCTTCACAATATGTATCTCAGTGTTACAGCATCTAACTCATTTTCTTCATGTACATGTTTGTGGTCCTTTTTCTTCACCCTGCACTATAAGCTGAGATAGGAAAAGGATAGGTCAAGTGACTAGTGGTTGTGAGATGAGAAGGACACCCTATATAGGGAATAAAGTGTATGATGGCTCCATATTGATGCTGGAGCTTTCAGTGCCAGGAACATGGATTGGAAATAACAACTCAAAGTTTACCTAGGGTCTTTGCTCTATGTAAGTTTTTAGAGCCTTTGCCTGGTATAGTAGGGTTTAGTTTTGTTAGTTTAATTAATAAATTAATATTTGTTTATCTTTTACTGTGGAAGATGAAGGATTTTGACACAAGAGGTAAAGTATTAGCAATATTGATTTGATGACACCATGGTGATGAATTGGGGAAGGGCAAGACCTGGTAGTTGTAGATTATTCATTGTGGTTATTGCAATAATTCAAGTAAGAGAAAATGTAGGACCTAAAGTATGACTGTGAGAGCTGAGAGCAGGGAACAAATACATGGAAATAAAATGGACAGTTCTCAGTGCCTGATTAGAGATGGCCAGTGAAGGAGTAGAAAGAAGCAAGACAGAGTGAGTATCTAAAATATAGCTACAAATCCAGGATGTGTTCATAATTTTTTGATCAATCAGACAGAGAGTGGTGAAAATTAACCAATAGAATAAGGAAGAGTATGAGTTTTGATCTAAGCTCTTATGTTTGAGTTTCCTAACGGAAACACCCAGATATACCTGATTAGATCTGGAAATCAGTAAGAACAGTGGGTAGGAGGATAGATAAGGACCAGTTAGTTGCATGCATTAGCAGAAACAACATGAACCTTGAAGCCAATTTGATCAGTATTTCATTATCATGATTGTTAGGAAGGATACAAAAAATATAAAGTTGTCTTTCCACTGAAGTTAGCCAATGTTGTGATTCAAATAAGTAACAGTTGTTAATATTATTAGCCTACAGGTGTTGCGTAAAACCATGGCACTGATGAGATTGCTTATTTGGTCTTCGTAATCGCTCTGTGCAGCATGAGAAAACTAAGGTGCAGTGAAGTTGTGTGATTTTCCATGCTTATAGACTGTGACACTCAAACACTGGAATGAATATATTCTAGTTCCATCTAAGGGTATAAATCATAGTGTGTTTTTGGTTTTGTTATTATTATCTGGTCCTTTAGATAATAACAGATATTAGTTAGATGACTCTGTGATTAGAGGAAGCTTTTGTGATGTTAGAAAAAAGCACAGGTAGCCCACATGAAGACTGAGGTTTTTTAGCACACTATGAATGTCAGGTGGTTGATGTACAGAGACAATACTCTCAGACACCTTGGAAGATGTTAATTATTTGCTAAGGAGTTGACTTGGAAGGAAGTCAACTCACTCGTATCAGTGAGTTGGATCTGAGAATTCAACCAACCACAGATTGAAAATACTGGGGTAGGACAATTCAATGGGGAAAACAATTACTCAGAGGCTAAGAGGGAACATAAAGTGTTGTTTACATGTTGTTGTTGTTATGTGCTGTCGAGTAGGACCGATTCATAACAAACCCTCCTTGGGTTTCCAAGGCGGTATCACTACGGAAGTGGATTGCCCAACCTTCCTTCTGAGGAGTGGCTGGTGGGTTTGAACCACCAGCTGATTAGCAGTCAAATGCCTTAGGCACTACGCTACCAAAGCTATCTACATTATATTGTTGTTGTTGTTATGTGCCATCAAGTCGGACCTGACTCATAGTGACCCCTCCTTGGGTTTCCGAGGCAGCATCACTAAGGAAGTAGGTTGCCCCATCCTCCTTCCGAGGTATAAGTAATCTAGAGATGTTTAAAGTATACAGGAGGATGTGTATAGGTTATATGTCAGTAAGTTATATGTATGGA
>NW_006921620.1:11184943-11202946 GCF_000298275.1 Orycteropus afer afer | reverse complement strand
TGCCCAACCTTCCTTCCGAGGAGTGGCTGGTGGGTTTGAACCGCCAGCCTTCTGGTTAGCAGTCAAGTGCTTTAGCCACTATGCTACCGGAGCTCTATGCCATTTTTTAATAGGAGGTCTGGTAGCATAGTGCTTAAGGTGCTTGACTGATAATGAGAAGATTGGCAGTTCAAACTCAGCAGCCACTCCTTGGAAGGAAGGTTGAGCAATCTACTTCCGTAGTGATACTACCTCTGAAACCCAAGGAGGGGTTGCTGTGAGTTGGGCCCGACTCCTCGGGAAATAACAACAACATGACATTTTATATAATGAATTTATGCATGCTCAGATTTTGTTATCTGTAGGGGGTCCTGGACCCAATCCTCTACAGATACTGTGGGAAGACTGTACTAGGTATTTGTTGTAAGTAAGTTTGAAAAATTAATAAGCACATGAAAATACACCTTTTAAAAGAAAATTTGCATATTAATGTACATTTAGAAAAGTGATAAATTTGGGAACAACATTTTTTACTTTATAAAAAGATTATCTTGAAGTCCTTAAAAAAATTCCTTAACAATTTAACATATGATACAATTTGATGTATCAAATTGTGAAGTTGATTGAGATACATTTTATAGTCATGTGCTTATCTTATAATTTAAGATGTAAATATACCTTCCTTTTCTCACTAATTCATGAAGTTCTTCTGAAAGAAAATTTAATTTTGCTGCAATTTGTTTCTTTTTAAGTTTGCTTCATCTCAAGGTCTTTGTTTTTGGCTCTCTATATTTTCTGTTTTACCACAATATAGTATTAGAATATGCATTAAAAATTTTGAAAATTTCATATTTTTAGAAATATTAAATAGGCAAGTCTCTAAAATTAATGTGTTGCTATGCTGAAAGGTAAATAATGCATTCTCCTAAGATCTGGTAAGAAAATATACATTATACATTATGAAAATGCAAATTCAATCCCCACAAATTCGGTAAGTTTACATAATGGAGACTAGCTGAACATATGATTTCTACTATCCACTCTGGGTGTATTGGTATAAAGAAATGAAAAAAAAATGAGAGAAAATTTTTAGGTAAGTCTTTGATCACAGGCTTTTTATTTATTTATTTATTTAACCCCATTAACGAAGGAATTTGTAATGATCAGTTGCATTACAACTTACTTAATATTCATTACTACATATACAATGAATGCAAAATCAAATAAATAGATCTTTTTTGAACATTAGTAATAGTGGTTATGCTAAATGCTGCCCCCCACACACACATATACACTCCTAACATGGTAACTCTTTCAATTCCTGGTAACAGTATATAATAGTATTAACCAATGACATTCATTAAATGTGTTTACTCTCTTAAAGTGTAGCAATTTTAATTTCTGTGAAAAGAAGAAAAATGAATTCACTAAAAAGACTCAAATCTTCTCATTAAGAATGCACATACATTTTAGCTAAAAAGTAATCTTTTTTTGAAAGGATTTGCATTTAATCCACATATTTGTTTTCAAATTAAGACTACAAAATTGGATTTTCAGAGAATTTTCTCCTGTTTAAAATAGGAACTAAAGGGATTCTGGGAAACTGGGGGAATTCTTACTATCTTCTTAATTACCCTAACCACCACTGCAGATGAGTGTCAGGACAATGAATAGTTTTATCACTGTTTGCTTGTCATGGATATGTGCTCTCTTCAACCAGTTGCAATTAAAACAACATGAAATTCTGATCCAGGTCATTTTGGATATTGTAATTGTCCATTAATCTTTAATTAATGATGAATGATTAAATTTAAGCTTTGTTTTTCTTTTTGTTTGTAATTAGAAGAAAAGTAATATGTTTTGAATATTTTACAATGAAATCAGTTATTCATTATCAAATGGATTTTCTAGAAAACCTACAAAATTATTACCCTTTCAAGCATATAAAAATTAAACCAATACACAAAGCTGGTTTGGTCCAGTTTCATCAGCTGTAAGTTATTTTCAAGTTGTAACTAACTGCTTTGAAAAAGAGTTAATTCTATCAGGTTATTAAATAACCCCATAGTAAATTACTATGACAACCATACTATTTGCTAAAATACAGGAATTGTAGCATTTTAACAAATTATTAGTCTTTAACAATAGCTTGCATTTCACTTGAGTATAGTGATAGAATCTGCCACAATGCCATTATAGAATATTACTATTAAGAAAGGGGAGGGAGCTCTGGTGGCGTAGTGCCTAAGGCACTTGACGGCTAACCAGAAGGCTGGCAGTTCAAACCCACCATCCACTCTTCGGAAGGAAGATTGGGCAATTTACTTCCTTAGAAATATTGCCTCGGAGACCCAAGGAGGGGTCGCTATGGATCAGGATTGACTCAACAGCAGGGAGTATTTAAAAAAAAGGAAGTATATGTTATAATTTGAAAGTTGAAGATAAATGAATCCTTATGTGTGCTGTGTTACCAGAGCTGTGTAGGATGGGCTAGTGTGAAAATCAGATGACTGTATGAATATACAGGAGCTCTGGTAGCATAGTGGCTAAGGTACTTGACTGCTAACCAGAGGGCTGCGGTTCACCTGCCAGCTACTCCTCAGAAGGAAAATGGAACAATCTACTTCCATAGTGATACTGCCTCAGAAACCCAAGGAGGGGTCACTATGAGTCAGCTCCGACTCGATGGCACATAGCAACAACAACAACATATGAATATACAATACTCGTGTATTAGTGAGGTATACATGGAAGAGATGAAAGTGAATGAAAAGAAAGAAGCAAAAGAAATGGATGCAATATTCAATAAGAGGAATTCCAATTTAGGATTTATGCAAAATTTTTGAGTTCCTACTATGTGTATATATTTCAGTTTTAAATGTCTATGTCAACAGCATAACATTTTATGGTTGAAAAAAATAGTTGAAAAATCTTATTTGTTGCATTGAGGAATAAGTTAATTCTGTGTGACCTAAGCCTTGGGTGTAAACTTCAGTCAAAGGAAAAGGTGAGTTCTGATTTCTGCCAAGGACATAATTAGCCATAAGTTAATGAACAAATGCTCAATACATTTGGTATGGAAATTATGCCTTTTAAAATTACAACTGTTCAGAGAAATATAGATAACCAAAGAATTTCCATTGGTGAGTATGTGGGACAGAGACCATTGGCATATCGAATCAGAGAAAGTTGAAGATAATGAATCCTTATGTGTGCTGTGTTACCAATTTCTGTAGGTATGATCATTGGATATTTTCCCAAAAATAATCATAATACACCCCCTCACTTACTGACATTATTAGGTTCCAAAAACCAAGGCCTTGTGTGAAAATAAATAGAAGATAACTATATCAGATCAGAAAATGGAAGATGACTGCATCATTACTTAACTGCCAAATTTCATCCTTTTCAATGAACTAGCATTATAAATTCTGAATAGTTTAATATTGTTAAGCAACCCATGTGGTGCAGTGGTTAAGCACTTAGCTGCTAACTGAAAGGTCAGCAGTTCAAACCCACAAGCTGCTTCATGAGAAAAAGATACAACAGTCTGCTTCCATAAAGACTACAGCCTTGGAACCCTATGGGACAGTTCTACTCTGTCCTATAGGGTCACTATGAATCAAAAGCTACTTGATGGAAGCAATTTGCTTTGTGTTGGTGGAATCTTTGAGTCTTTGTTAAACCTTTAGGTTGGAGAGTTGGGCAGGGACCAGATCATAGAAGTCCTATATAGAATGCTCAGGAATTGAGTTTTACTCTATTAATTATGAAAAGTGTCTGAAGGTCATAAACAGGAGAATCTCTCTGGGTAGGGTGTAAATTTTAAAATGATAAATCCACAATGGCTGCTATTATGCCATTCAGGTGAGAGATGATTAGAGCTTCAACTTGGGTAAAGAATTAGTTAATTAATATTTAGATCTAAATGTTTAGGTCTTTTTTCCTTATAATTGAAAATCAAGAACTTTAATAAGAACATTGGAAAATAAATGATCACACAAGAAGTAGCTATTAGAAATATACAGTCTTTTACTCCTAAGTTCCTGTGACTTAGTGTTTTCAATGCTATATTAATCTCTGTGTTCATAGAATCAAAGCTAACATTATAAAAGTCAAAATCATTGCATTATTTTCAACCTAATAAAGCTGTATTGTCTCAGCAATGGCATAATTGAAATGATATGCTTTGATCAGTCTTTGCAGATTACATAATATTATTCCTATAATTGGTTTCAAAGGGTTTTTTTTTTTTTTCATGTTATCTCCTTGAACAGTAAAGCACATTAGGAAATATATATTTAAATATGTTGAGAAAACTAATTTATAAACCTTCAAATCAATGTAACAACCAATTGGAGTGCTTAATAACAGATTAACAAGAATTTGATTCTGGTATAACCAAACAAAATGTTTTCTTGAATTTATTCTTATGGATTATTTGACAGGAAGTTGCAATTATTATTTGTAAAATAAAACTAACACAATGTTATGACTAGAGACAAGTAACAAAAATGTTTTAATTTCTGTAGGTATGGTCTTATAGGTATATATACATGTGTATTATTATGGTTTAAGTGAAAGTTTACAGAGCACATTAGTTTCTCATTCAGCAGTTTATGCACAGATTGTCCCGTGACGTTGTCCACAAGCCCATTGCAATGTATCAGCACTCTCCACATTTCCATCTTGGGTTCCCCATTTCCATTCACCCAGTTTTCCTTCCCCTTCTTGCCTTCTTAACTTTATTTTTGCGCAAATATTGCCCTTTCGGTCTTTTACAGTTGATTGTTGTAAGGAGCATGTTCCTCCTGGGTGTTATTGTTCACTTTATAGCCCTATCTCTTATGTGGCTGAAAGATGATCTCTGGCAATGGCTTCAGGTCATTTGAAAGAGTTTCTCATAGGGCCATAATCTAAACGGTTCAGCAATCTGTATCACACTAGTAAGTCTTGTCTTTTTTATGAACTTTGATTTTATTCTACCTTTTTCTCCCACTCTATCCAGTACATCCTATTGTGATCCCAATCAGAGTAGTCAGTTGTGGTAACCAGGCACCACATAGTTCTTTTGGTCTCAGGTTAATGGAGACTGTGGTTCATATGGTACTTCAGTCCTTTGGACTATTTGTTTCCTTGAACATTGGTTTTCTTCACTCTTCTTTGATCTGCATGGACAGAGATCAATATTTGTTAGACAGTAGCTCACAAACCTTTAAGATTCCAGTCACTAATAACGAAAAGAGGATATATAACATTGTTTTTATGGCCCATATTATGCCAGTGATCTAGATGTCCCTCAGACTATGGTCCCTAAACCTAAAGCCCAGTATTTCAGTCCTTTTCAGTCCCAGGAAGTGTTTTGTTTTGGCTAAGAGGTTTTCATGACTGTGCCTGCTACGTGCTCTAGTAGATACATGGGTATATTTGCAGCATTTATAAATACATATAGTAGCTCTGGAGGCGTAGTACTTAGGGCATTTGAAGGCTAACCAGAAGGCTGACAGTTCAGACTCACCAGCCACTTCTTAGAAAGAAGACTGGGCAATCTACTTCTGTAGAGATACTGCCTCGGAAACCCAAAGATGGGCCGCTGTGAGTCAAAATCGACTAGATAGCAGTGAGTTTTCTTTTTTTTTTTAATAATACATATATAGAAATATCTGCTATAAACCTATATATGCACGTGGATGTACTCCCATACACCCCCTCTCCTCTGTTCAGTATATGTAACTTGTTCATTATCGTTTGTTATTACTGTTGTTGCAGGGTTGTATGTATAAGTATTTACTGTTGTTGCCTTTTAATCTTGCATACCTTTCAGTGTCTTCCTTTGCCTTGGTTATGTTGTGACCACTTCCACCATATTGTGTATTGTCTTTCTTTTGTGATTTACTCGAAGTCTCAGTTACTGGTGTAATAATCGAACAAATAATGTAACTATTTAACAAGGTTAGGAAATTGCAGTTGAATTTAGAATCAAGTTCAAGTTCAACCTTGGAATGTAAATGAAAGAAGTCATACCTAGGAATACAGTGCATGGTTCTATTCAGTCTTTTGTAAAATTAATAAATAAAAAATAAAAATAGAGGCCTTCCCACATATTAACACGAAATGGAGTATGTGTCTTAGTGGGAATTCTTACTAGTTCACTTAAGTTTCCATTTTAAAATATCAGACTAAATATAGGTATAACCTGAATTTCTACTAAAATCAAGAAATGACTAAAACTCGAAAAGAAAAAGAGCATAAGAGAGGAAGCAACAACATTAGAACTTAAAAAAAGAAGTTGAATGTATGAGATCTGACTGAGCACAACTTAAGGGGAGAAAAAAACAAAAACGCTGCATCCTGAGCTGGATCCAAGAAGTAACATGATGTACACTATTGAGTCCAGTTAAAGTTACAAGGTACCATCAGGTAGCTGTAGAAACAGAAGTGAAGGAAAGGTGAAAACTCAAGGATTTGTGAAAAGTTTGTTAAAAAATAGTTAGAACCCTGTGGTGCCTCCTCTTTCTGGAATAGCTTGTTGTTCATTGCTATCAAGTCGACCATAGTTCATGGTGACCCCAAAGCAGAACTTCTCTGTAGGGTTTCTATGACTGTGACCTTTCAAAAGTAAATTGCCAGGCCTCTGAGGGGCCTCTGGTGGGTCTGAACCACTGACCACCGACCTTTTGGCTAACATTTGAGCACTTAACCATTTGCACAGAAGTAGTCTGAGGGCTTCATTTTTCAGTGGAGAGCAGTTTCTAGAATGAAGGATACAAAGCTGAAAGGTACTCTGTTGGAAGGAAGAGATGAAGTGGCCGTCTTTATGCTGTAAGTTGTGACCATTAATTCCCCTTCTCTCCCAGGGTTCCCAAAACAACTGCTAAGAAGGTAGAATATGACAATTTGTTGTAGTTATTTTTTGCATCAGATGTGTTGTTATGACTGTAAAGAGATCAGTAACTACTAGCAAATTTTTGTGCATTTAAATTTACAATAAAAATGGCAATAATGGTGAGGACTTAGAAGATGGAGGAAGTATTTCAAAATAGCAACCTATTTTGTGTAATAATGAAGTCAGAACCCAAAAGAGGTTGCTACTGTAAAAAATCCTCTCAATCTTCTACATCCTCATTCTTATAAAAGAAATGATGGTGTTTAGCAAGGTATTTTTCATTAAAAAATTAAAAAGTAAACTCTATCATTCTTTTTAGTTTTCTTGGCATATTAATCCTCTTAATAAGCCATGTTTTCCCAAAAGGGTGAAGGCTAGATAAGTCAGAGGAAATACTTAAAAGGCAATATTCCCATTAATCAGCTTACTACACAAGGTAACATGAGTCCATTCAAATTTATATTGAATATATACGATACTTGAAATTTTTGTCTCTCAGTGGGGAGACAGTGATGTGTATATTTGTGTGTGTGTGTATGATACTCATTTGATTGCTTCTGCTAAAATACAAAAAAAAAAAAAAACCACAAAACTATTTTTAAGGATTTGATCTTTGATCTTTTATTCTTAAGTTCCTACATTTTACTTTCCTTCTACAAACCAAATTTTATAAAGCAACTTATTTAAAAAAAAAAAAAAAAAAAAAAAACCTATGAAACTCCTGGAGAGATTATCTCTTTCACTCTGGAGCTGGAATGTCTGGATGTGTTTCAGCAGGCAGCACTGAAAGCAACTTATAAAAGGCATCTTCTGAGAGCTGAAAACAGCAGTCACAAACGTGTCTTGCTCTGTTTGAGGCTTAACAGACTTGTGGAGCTGATCCTCATATGATATTTTAGCCTCCAAGGAAAAAGAGATGGATACTTTTTTGTGAAAAAGCATTTATTTTAAAAATCAAATCTATGACACTTCATGTAGGATCATGTAGGATTGTATTTATTTTCAAAATACTGCATTACAAAATTAATCGTCAAGAGTTTCTCCTTTGCAAATGCAAATGTTCCAGTATATTCCTGTGCAGTCAAGCAATCCCCAACAATAGAAAAAAGTATCCCGTTTATGGAAGCCCATATTTCACTTAGATAAATTATTTTTCAATTATTTTGTATTATTTAAATACCTTTAATGTGCCAGTTAATAATATCCGCTTTTATTTATTTTTGTAAAAGATATTTCTGATACATATGGCAACATAGTCACAAATTATTCTTGCTAAAGATATGTGTTTGCTGCTAAGGTCAAATAATATGTTAATCTTTATAATTGTATGGAAATATACATGAAAGCTGGACAATGAATAAGGAAGACCAAGAAGATGCTTCTGAATTGTGGTTTGGTGAAGAATATTGAAAATTCCATGTACTGCCAGAAGATCAAACAAATCCATCTTGGAGGAAGTACAACTAGAAACATTTATAAGAAGCAAGAATGGTGAGACTTCATGACACATACTCTGAACATGTCACCAGGAGGAGCCAGTCATGCTTTGGAAAGTAGAGGGCTAGCATAAAGAAGACCCTCAATGAGAGGAATTGAAATGATGGATGCAACAATGGGATCAAACGTAGCAATGATTGTGAGGATTGCATAGGACTGGGCAGTATTTCCTTCTGTTTTACCATGAGTTGGAACCTACTTGACAGCAACTAACAATCACAATATTTTCACAATATTAAAGAACTTCATAAAGAAATTTAGTATTTTTGTAAAATCCCTTTTAAACATTGTATTATTGTTCAGCAATTTAAATATGTGTCATAAAATTCTTCACAGAACATCATTATAGGAAAATAGTGGTCTCTCATGATGAAATGATAAACTTTCTTTTATCTGTGTAAGATATAATGATTTCATTTTTACTCCATTGTCAGGAAGCTCAGGGCTAATTTTAGTGCTCAATCATTTTTAGTGCTCAATCATTGTAATTATCCATCTTTTATTTTAAGCCTCTCAAATGCATTTTAGAAGCCAGCAAAATATATATTACAACTACTTGCTCTGTACCCTTTGTGGCTCTACACAAATTTCTCAATGACATCTCTACCTATCCCATTGATTTTTGAGATCATTGGGTTAATTGAGATAAAATGGGGGTTTTAAGCCGTAGATGACACCTGGATAAGTTTTTGTACACCAATGAAGAACAAACATATAATATTGATCACTGCTAAACTTTCAAGTTCAAGATGAAATCGAGGTCTGATTCTGATTTCTCACAAATACTTTTCAGATTATGCATAAAATTTCACAGTTAGAAGTTACTATGTAGAATAAGGATAACACATTATGCTTATCCTTAGTTAAATGAATGTGTTTCTGAAAAGGTTTTTTTTGCATTATTCCTCATTTAAAACCTTTTACAAAAGTATTTCGGATCGTTTCTATGAAGAGATTTAAAAAAAAGGGCAAGGAGAATGGATAACAAAAGAAAAAGGAAGACATTGGTCTTCTGAAATTATAAGGACAAGAAAATACCAAGGTAAAAATAAGAAATTGAAATTTTGACTATCAAAGACACATTTTGCCCATTTCCACTGTTTTATTCAATTATTTGTCTTACTTTTAACAATTATTGTTCCATAGACTATACTGGTCAATGGACATTCAATAAAGGATTTAGTTATAACCCCTTCCTTGAGGGGCTCATAGTTTTGTAAGAAACAAACAAGCAAACATTATCTAATGTACAAAGGGAGTACAGAGACAATATCTCACGACCATCTAGAGGGCTGTCTTTAAACTGTCAGCATGAGAATTTGTTAGAGAAGTTGAAATAAGTCCATTACTGGCAGGTAGATGGTGTCCACCTTAACACAGAGACTTCAAAGAGCAGAGTGAATTTTGAAAATTGTGACAAATATGGTATTGAATATTCCTGGGATACATATAGAGGAATGAGAAAAGTAGAGCATGAGGTAGGGAATGGCTGGACTGTTATGGGAGGATAGGGAGTTTATGGAGTTTGGACTACCCCTGAATCAGTGGAGAACTAGAATCTGGATTGATGTGATGAGGTACCCCCATTCTCAGGAGTGACACTATACTAAAAATAGCAATGGCACTGTTTCTCTTCCTTCTGTCCTCAAATTATTAATACATAAAATCAATTGAGACCAGAATGAAATCATTGTAATATATTTTTCAGATCTTTTCTTACTGGCTTTGAATCCTTCAGGTCTTCAGCTGGAAAATTTTCTTGCAAAAATTCTATTGTTTTCTATTGTAAGTTTACTTGGTGGAGACCATATTGATAGGTGAAATTCTTGGTATCATACTTTAATAACAAGAAGGTTTGTGAATAATCTTCAGTGATATCAAATCATAATGATGGAGCAAAAGATTATAAAATATTTCCTTTGTGTGCAAGAGCGTGAATGCTAATTCATTATCAGCTCTGATTTTAAAATAATTGTTTGCTGTAAGTCCTTGGTTCAAGAATTGTTGGTTAAAGAGAATGAGTAACATGAGACTGTTATTTTGAAGAGATATGAACTGTGATTACTGAATTTTTTTTTTCAGTGTGATTTTCCAGGCTGTAAAAAAATCAGTTTACATTAATTTGCTTTTCTTTAGGTTGTACAGATGTTTATAGGATGACTGTAGTGAATCATGAACCATAGTATTATCTGTGATTTATTATATTACAAATTGATCCATTTTCTATATTTCCTTAGAGAGGGGAAAAATCAGAAAGGAGATGTCACAGTTTTCTGTAACTTTGTTTCATTTTCTATTTATTGACTTAAAAATTAATGTAGGAAACCAAATCACCCTGCAATGCCTTCTGAAATGATTTTTAATAACTTAAGGCTAATTTAGAAAAGAAATTTGGTGTGTTAGAAATGTATAGAAATACTGATTGCATTATAAATTTATTATTTTTATGGATTTAATTTTGCTCTGTTGTACATGGGATCACTGTGAATCGGTACTGACTCTACGGAAACTAACAACAACAAGGATTTTTAAATGAATATTACAACTGCATTCATTTGGCATTTTAGAATAACAGTTTGATTCAGCTCAGGATAAGGCAAGATGGAATTCAAAAAATGTAATACTATTTAGGAGTTTTTGCTGTAAAATTTATTACACTGTAGGAGGTTTCATATTTCTAAAATGCAAGCAGCAAATACTGTGGGGTCAGGGACTAACCAGTGAATGAAAGTCAAAACTCAAAATGAAGTGCCTTTTCTATTTAACACTGGGCACTGATAGAAACTGATAATGTTTGATTAATGAACGGCAGCCTTACAGCGGGTGAAACATCTGCAAGGAGTGATTTATTATTTCAGAGGTATTGGAGGTTTGTGGTATCTTGCAGATTTAAGTATGTGTGCCTGAATAAAATAAATGAGATGCAACATGTGAAAAATGAAAACACATTACTTGTAAAGGATGTGTCACAAGCAGGGTATTTTTGTTCAAGTACACTTTGTCATGGGGATTTTTAATGCTGTTCTGAATACAAATCATTTAACTGGTTCATAAAATCGCCTCAGTTGGAATTCTTGCATCTATCATCCATGACACAAATGAGGGTTAAACTTAATGTGCTGTAACATCCCTTAAATGTTCAAACTTTGTATCATACACAACTATTAAAACTGTACATATGTTTTATTTAAAAGATGAATAAATTGTATACACTTTAAACAACAGTTCCCAAACAGAAACAAGGTTTGAGGTCTTAATTGAGCAATTGTCATATACTCAGAGTTAAACTTTTCACAACTGTTGTGGCTAGACATTTAAATAATCTGTCATTTTATAATTGAACAATTCTTAGTTAGGTGACATGTGTTAAATGATAAATAATAGAATATAATGAAGGGAATGATACTATTTAAGTACTGCTGTTCCAGCAGTTGCTTAGGTAAAAACCGTACCTTTTCCATAAATGTAGTTACCTTATATTTCACATATCTTAGATAATCATTTACAAAACAAATGGGATAAGATATACAACTCCTTCAATTACCAATAACCTGTTAATAGTTATAATGGGTTACACTGAATGAGAAGCAGTGTGACAATAAACTTGAATAATGGCACAAAACAAAGTATCTATGAATTATTGAGTGGAAAACCAATTTGCTCTGTACACTTTCAGTCTAATCACAATAAAAGTTAAAAAAAAAAAAAAAGGAAACAAGAAATAAACCTGATACAATCCATAGGAAAGTTATGCCATCAGAACTTCTAATCTCTTCATTTATAGTTTATGGGATGTATGTACTTATTTAACTTGCCCCTAAAAGGTATTTTTGGAAAATTGGATATTGTAACTATAAACCAGCTACATTTCAGATCAGATTTAGGAAAGCATAATCACCATCATGAACAAACTAAATTATATAAAACAAAATATGTTTTAAAAATTTTGAACCTTTATAATTGCATATATTATAGATTATTTACTGAGGGCAAATGGAATTGGACAGAGTGTGTGCATCCCTTTTTAGGATGGTAGCCTTCCTTAGAGATGAGCTAGATTCTCCATCTGTGTTTTGTTCAATGATTGAATAAATGAAGACATAGCAAATGAAATATCATTCATAGCAATTGTACTTATTCATTTAGCAGGGTATTGAGACCCAGTTCAATGGCAGGCACTGGTCCTAGTCTAGAGATAAAATAATGAACAGAACAGACATAGTTCCTGTTCATAAGAACCACAAGCCTAGTGGGAAGACAGACAGTAAATATACCATAAAAACACATAGTGAAACTTTTTGAAAAGTGTATAAAGAACAAAAGTAAGTGACTTTGAGGCCTCATACCAAGGAACCTCTCTTGGGTTTAGGAGATAAGGGAGGGATCATGAAAGCTGAAGGAGGCAAGTGGCAGGAGTTGCTAGAGAACTAGGTTAGAAAATGAAATGATCAGATCTGCATTTTCAAGGAATCAGTCTGCCTCAACTCAGTGAAAATGGATTCATGGGATGTGTGTAGTAAAGAAAAGAGGAGGGAAAACATTGCAGGAGGTTTTAGCAAATGACTTAATCACAGCATCAAGATGATGACCTTAACTCTACTTAGGAATACAAATCTCTGTCTATTTTGTTCTCTTGAACTCTCCTGTCTCCCAGTTTCTCTGTTCTCCTCCAGGAGCACTCATGACCTCATCATTACGTCTTGCATTTCCCTATTCCTTCTTCATATGTTTAACTTAGAATTATTTATAAAGTCTTACCTACCATTTAAATTAAACATAGGGGTACTTGTCTGAAAATAACAGTTTCAGTAGGATTTCTTTTTTCAAAATTTTGAAACCACTGAATTGATTCCACTAAATTTTAATGCCATCTTTTTATTACCAGTTAGTGATAAATGATCATTTGCATCATGAGCAGATTAAAACTCATTAAGTGGTATTTCCAGTCACAGAATTATTCAAAATAGGAAAAGAAGCATCATATTTTAAATAACTTAATCATGTTTAGACAAGATCATAACTAGAACAAGAATATGAAGAAGATTTAATAACAAATTCATAGAAAGAATGTCTGCAAACTTTCTATTTATTAACCCTCACTCCCAGAATAGTTTCCTCATCTTTTACACTACCATATAAATACAGTTTTTAATTGCAAGTAGGCATGATCATCTTCTTAAGAGCTCCTTATCTAGTTGAAAATCTTCATTAAATTGACATGTAGAATTTACTTCTCCAGGCTGAATAATTAAAATTCCATTAATTAAGGACTAAAAATTGCTTCCTCAATTAAACTGAAATATGTAGGCAAACATATGAAAATATAAACCTTCTAGATTTAGAAGTTTTCATAGAACTCCTTGCTAAGATGTCAAATATTAATATCGCCTAATATCCTTAACATCAAAGAATATATAGAGATATGTTCTTCCTCCTAATTATGTAGATATAACATATGTAAAACAAAATTAAGACTGAGGGCATACTTAGTAGAAATCTAATAAGAATTCAGAATACATATAGGATACTGATTCGTGATTCTCTTTGTATTTAAACTGGATGTACAACCCTTTGTAAGTCACACTCTCCCTGTTTTTTGTTTTTTTTTTTTAAATTTTATCCTAAGTGTGGGATTGTTGATATGATGATGATGATGAAAAGAAATGGCACATGTGAAAGAACTTTGATAATTATGAATCAGTCTGTAACCCTTATGGGCATTAATTGTTGCTACAGAAATTGATTCTTAGTTTTTTATCTCTCACCAAATTTGGTAGTTTCAGGCATGTTTACGTGTTGTAAGCAGACACTATGTCTTTACTTGGATCCTTCATAGGAAAACCTGAACCCCAACAGGTAACCCTTTAAGATTATTATTCCCAAGGTTGTGCACAGCTTTAACTCAGAAGAGTGAGGATACTTTTTAGGTTCTCTGTGGGAACAGAAAATAGTGATACTGCCTCGGAAACCCAAGGAGGGGTCTCTATGAGTCAGGTCTGACTTGACAGCACATAACAACAACAACAATCCTACTAACTCAGAGGCAGAACAGCTTGAAAATTTATACCAACCCCTACCCTGCTGACTTTTTTAGAGGAAGAAGAGATTATATACTGACTATGTATAGGAAAGTTCAAGATAGAGTGAATGCAACAGAGGAAAAAAACTCCAGATGAGCAACATCTTTAACAAATTAATCACATCCAGACGTGGATCAACGGATGGCATGCTGTTGCCATCTTTTCCTCAGAACAATCACTTCTTTCATGGGGAGGAAATGAGATGTGCACTAGAGGAAAGGTAGTTGCTCTCCCCCTAGTACTTCTTGAGAAGAAAAAAATATAGGTAGAAATTCTAATTCTATATGCCTGGAAGAGGGAGCTTTGGTGGTGTAGTGCCTAAGGCATTTGACTGCTGACCAGAAGGCTGGTGGTTCAAATCCACCAGCTACTTCTCAGAAGGAAGATTGGGCAATCTGTTCCATAGAGATACTGCCTTGGTAACCCAAGGAGGGGTGACCATGAGTCAAATCAACTTGACAGCAGTGAGGTTTTTTTTTTTTTTTTTTTTTTGAAAGAAAGCTAAAATTGGGAAATCTTTGTATTGAGAAAGGGATAGAGAATTAACTATAGGTCACAACCTACTCAGGAGGGGCCAGTGAACACATCTACTTCTCTTACTCCTGCATTGTGATATGACAGGCTTAAGGGGGAAGACATTTTTCCTCTCCTCTTCCTCTGTGCTATGCTTAACTTCATTTTAGCTCTGATTTTGACATCTATAAGTCAAGACAGTTTGTTCTTTTCTCATAGACTGGGCAATAAAATTATTTATTTTCTTCTCTGAGTGATTGAAATTATTTTATTTCAGGAAATATGACTTATAAGGCTATATATTTTAGGAGTATCATAGTTGGAATTGTTTCCTCCAAAACTATGTGTCAATTTGACTGGGCCATGATTCTCAGCAGTTTGGCAGTTATGTAGTGATGTAATCATCCCTATAATGTGGTCTGATAAACAGACATTCATTGGTAAGGCAATTAGTGTGGGATGCAACACCCTTATATAGGTCACAGCCCAGATCCTAGTATAAGGAGTTTCCCTGGGGTGTGACCTATATCACCTTTTATTATTAAGAGATAAAATGAAAGAGAAGCAAACAGAAGGAGGGATCTGACTACCACCAAGAAAGAAGAGTAGGGAACAGAGTGTGCCCTTGGACCAGGATCTCTGCACTGAGAACCTCCTCCACCCAGAGGAAGAATGACACCAAGACACATAGTGATTTCTGTGTTAGGGGAAAGAGATCCCAAATTCAAACAGGTTCAAAAGAGACAATTTTATTAAGCCTTGGACAGGACAAATACAAAACAAAGACAAGCATCTGGAATGAGGAAAACAATCAGCATGAGAAAGCTGACTGGAGTCTACTGAGTCATGGCCATGTGGCTGATTATATCATTTTTAAAAAAGGTGAATCATCATAAAATCATGATTGCTGGTAGATTGATTTGTCACTGTTACAGGTGGGACTACAGAACTGAAGAAAATACCGTGATTGGAATACGTACATAATTGAGACAAAAAAAAAGCATTACAGGATTGATTCTAGGTCTTGAGTACCTAGCTAGACAATGGTCCAGATAGGCTGTGACTTATGACAATGCAGCCTGAGTCTTGGCCACAAGGTGGCTACCAAACAATACCAAGACCCCAACCTTAATTTATATTGGAAAAGGACACTCAGGCAAGTCCCTAGTTCCTTGTGTGAGTATCATCTGCTTTCAACCATACTCTTCCTGAAGGCACCACTGCCTCCCTAGGTTTGCACTGGAACTTGTCTGTGTATAGCCACAATGCTGGTTTATGGTCAGAGATAACTCAAAGAGCATCTGAAACTTATGTCAAGTCTCAAATTGGAGTTAGGGCTCTCATTGTGGACCATAGCCTTCCACAATCCCAAGTACTTTAGAATTTAAGCTCTAATACATCTCCAAGGATGATGTTGACTAAATGTTAGTGGTGAAGAGTGGGAGTTGGTGGGTAGAATCATATCTTATCTTTTTAAAATTAATAAAGAGAAGGGCACTTTGTAATCCAAAAGCCCAAAAATCAAAATGAAGATATACTAGTCATGAAAATCTATGCACTGATACCAGCAAATTTCAGAGAGCCACAATTAATGGAGCTGCTAAGAAAAATAGGCATAAAGATAGACACATTACTAGTAGGAAACTTAATTAACCTCTCAGGGAGCTCTGGTAGCATAGTGGATAAGACACTTGCCTGCTAACCAGACGGCTGGCGGTTCAAACCCACCAGCCACTCTTCGGAAGGAAGGTTGGACAATCCTACTTCCGTAGTGATACTGCCTCGGAAACCCAAGGAGGGGTCGCTATGAGTCGGGTTTGACTCGACGGCACATAACAACAACAACAAATCTATACAGATCAAATTAAGAAAAAGTGGGGCTCAGAAGACCAAAAAAACATAATTATTAGTAAATTGTTCAAATATATGAACAAAATGCTGTACACGGAAAGTTAAGAAATGCACCCTCCTTTCAGGGAGCTCTGGTAGCATAGTGCTTAAGGTACCTGACTGCTAACCAGAAGGCTAGCGGTTCGTATCCACCAGCCACTCCTCGGAAGGAAGATGGGGCAGTCTACTTCCATAGTGATACTGCCTTGAAAACCCAAGAAGGGGTCCCTAAGAGTCGGATCCAACTTGAAGGCACATAACAACAACAACAATACCCTCCTTTCAAGCATTCATAACATGTTTTAAATCACTATTTATTAAATTAGAAAAAAAATCTCAATACATTTTCAAAAATATCCATAAATCTGATTATATTGCAGCAATGTAACTGAACTGATTTTCTGAATGTAAAAAAAAAAAAAAAAAAAAACCAATAAAGTCAGTGTAATGGATTTAATTTTTCCCAAAAAAATGAGTTATAAACTCATTTGCTCTTTTAATGAGGCCATATTAATTTAGGGTATGTCTTAAGCCAATCACTTTGGAGATATAAAAGAGCAGATTAGGCAGAGAAGATGGCAGACACAGGGGGAAGAGCAACACTATGTGAGGTCAGGGGCACCCAACCAGTATATAAGACCAAGAACTCTAAGGATGGCTGGCTGGAGAAGCTGAGACAATGGTTTTTCCCCAGAGAAAACAGAAGAGATCCTTCCCCAAGATCTGGTACCTTGGATTTGGAATTGTAGCTTCCTAACCTTTCATTTTTCTGTTTGTGAAAAACACCCACTAGTGACATTTCTGTTACAGCAGCACAAAGATACTGAGACAATCAGTAAACAAAAAACTTTCCTAATTGAGAAATATAGAGAGAGGGTTCCTTTAAACTACTCCTGGGGCATAAGGAAAATACAAGTTAAATAACAGTATTACTAAAAAAGGTTAATGAAAACTTTGAAAGTAGGTTTAGATTATATATATATATATATATCCTTGGAAGGAAGATTGGGCAATCTACTTCCGTAGTGATACTGCATTGGAAACCCAAGGAGAGGTCGCTATGAGTCAGTTACAACTCAATGGCACATAACAGCAACAACAACACACACAGACACACACACACATATGTATATACACATATATATACATATATATATA
>NW_006921620.1:11156961-11184350 GCF_000298275.1 Orycteropus afer afer | reverse complement strand
TGTGTGTGTGTGTGTATATATATATATATATATATATTTGTGTCTATGGTATGTATATGTATTACAATCAAAATATTTAAACTTCTAATTCAGAAAGTTAGATTGGGAACAATAAAAGGACACAAATAGGAAAAAATTAAGAGAGACAGACTCAGAAATTAATGAGTTAGGAAAAAAAGCAGAGGTAATGAGTAAATCTAATAGCAATTCTTTAAGTATGAAGAACAAATGGTTAATCAAATTAGGGAAAGAGGGAAAGAAAGTGAAAAAGCACAACTCTTACAAATAAGCATAAATAATTGGATAAATAAAATGAATTACAAAATACTCTTTAATAAAAATAGGGAAAATAAATTTGAAAGGAATGATTTTTTTTAGGAAAATAAAGTTTACCTGACAAATGGAAAATGTTAACAGAAGAAAGAGAAAAGCATGTAACAAAGTTTTATTCCCCAAAGCATCAGGCCTAGAAATTTTAAAGGGCAGCAAATAATTCCAATGTGATTTAAAGTGCTAGGAAGATTATTAAAGTATTTCTTATAAAATGTTCATGGCTCTTATACCCAAACCTGACAAAATTTACTTATCTCCCCAAAATTGAAAAAAGAAAAGAAAAACCAATGAACTATCTCTCCCAGTAATATTAATGCAAGAATCTTCAATAAAATTTTAGGGAGTAGACTCCAAGATAACATTAAAAAAACAATATATGAAGAAAAAGTGTGGTTTATTGTAGAATAAGACAATTCAACATTATCATAGGTATTAGTATAAAAGTCTTAGGAGATTATGATAATTTCTATTAATATTAGAAAGTCAATTGAGAATTCAACACCCATTATTGATTTAAAAATAATAAATGCTATAAGCAGGATTAGATGGATACCTTCTAATCCTACCCTAAAATGTGGGATCTCTGGTAGCATAGTGCCTAAGGCATTTGGCTGCAAACCAGAAGACTGGTGGTTTAAACCCACCAGCCACTCCTTGCAAGGAAGATTGGGCAATCTACTTCTGTAATGATATTGCCTTGGAAACCCAAGGAGGGGTTGTTATGAGTCAGCTCTGACTGACAGCAGTGAGTTTGGTTTTGATTTTGGTAACCTAAAATGTAACATGGCATTTAATGGATAAAATACATCCTCATTCATAGTAAAATCAGGATTGAAACAAGGGTCTGCTATCACCATTATTATTGAATATTTATTGGAAGCAAAGAAAGAAATTAGAGATAAAAGTATTGGTTGAGGGAAAAGTTATATGTATATATATATGTTAATCACTTGGAAAAGGATCAAAACTGGAGGTCCTAGACAGAGTGGGAGAAAAATGTGCACAAAACTCAAAATCATAAAAAAGGACCAAGTTTACTTATAGAGACTGATGAAACCGCTGAGACTATAGCCCCTAGGTATCCTTTGGATCTGAAATTGAACTCACTCCCTTAGCTTAACTTCCAGCTGAACAATAGGCCTACAGGGTGAACAGTTACACCAGGGAGGTGCACTCCTTAGAACAATCAATCTTGGGAGATGATAAAAACAAAAAGCCCACCCTAAGAAACTCATACTGAGATCAATAGCTTTTATTGATACAAACCATAATCAAAAAAAGACATGGTTGAGGTAAAGGCCATATTCATAACAACAGCAAAAGTTAAAATACATTAATAAACCTATTGTTAAGCATCATATTAAAATAGTATGGTATTAGAGCATGAAAATACAGATTAGCAGAACAGATTAGGCAATCCAGAAATAGAAGCCTACAGAAATTCAATATATGGGCCTACCCTATCCAATATTATCTTAATGTGGCATTGTTAATCAGTGTGGAAAACATGACTTATTTATTACATGGTACCAATGTAACTAATGTATCCTCTGTAATAAGGTTATATCCATGTGTCACATCATACACAGTTGTTGTGTGCAGTTGTTGTATGTCATTGTTGCATGATGTTATTGCATGCTGTCAAGCTGATTCTGACGCATAGAGATCCTGTGGCAGAGCAGAACTGCCACATATAGTTTCCTAGGTTGAACTCTTCATGGGAGCAGATCACCAGGTCTTTTCAGCCATGGAGTGGCAAGTGGGATAGAATAGCTGACCATTCTGTTAGTAGCTGAACACACTTAACCACTGTGCCACCTGGGCACAAAATATCATGCACTAATTAAGGTGAGAGGAGCAGATTTCACAGAAAAGGAAATGCAAAAATGATCCTTAAAGAATTGAAAAGATACTAAACTTCACTCATAATAAAAGGAATGCAAATTAACACTCCACTGAGGTACCATTTTATCTATCAGACTGGCAGATTGTTGATGAGGCTGTAAGGAAACAGACACTCTTATATAATGCTTTTATGTGAAACCATCAATTCCACTTCTGGGAAATTATTTTACAGATTTGAACACATAGAAAATGATGTTTCTACAAGTGTATTAACTGCAGTATTATTTGTAATAGCAAAGTAATAGAAATAACCTAAATGTCCATCACAAGAGACTAGATAATAACCAATAAATAAATTATGGTATATTCATACAATAGAATACTATGAAGCTTTAAAAAAATCTCTAAGATAGATCAATAAATTGAAAGAGTTGGTGTAAAACAGTGTATGTTGTCATTTGTATAAAAAGGAAATATGATGAGAGAAATAGGAATAGATTCACATTTACTTGTGCATGCATAAATATTTATATAAACAGAATGGACAGAGAGAGCTTGCCCTATAGCCAGACTTCCCTTGAATTTGGACTTCTAGCCTCCTAAAATTGAGGAAATGAATTTCTGTTTGTTAAAGCCGCTCACTTCGGGTATTTCTGTTACAATAATAGCACTAGAGAACTCAGACACCTACCAATTATATGAAATTAAACACACACACACACACACACACACATGTTGAAGAATGTGACTTTGTAGACTATTTGTAAGGCTGGTGTCTTATTTTTAATGAAACCACTGATTATTTGATATAGTACATTACTTTAATAACCATTAGGAAGAGTGATTTTTTAACACCTTCAGAAAATCCACTGTTTCTTACATACACTTTTCAAAATGTACAATGGTTGTAATTTCTATTTTCTAAAACTTGTATGATAAATAAGAACTCGAATGTGATGAAGCAACAAAACATAAACAGAATAGCAATTAATAGTAAGTGAAGTGCAATCATTCTGTTCCGTGTTAGAGCCTTTGGGCAAGCGATATCAGAAAACAATAGAAACTTGCTGTTTAATTCAGTACACCTTTATTTTACAATAATGCCATTATCTAGACGGTATAAGGAATAAGCATTTATTGTTTATATGTACCAGTTACACATAATACCTTTTTAAATCATTATAGCAGTCTTGAGAATAGGAAGTCTTATTCTCGTTTTATAGATGGGGATCAAGATTAAATTATTTAACAACCTTATTTAAATCCCCAATTAATAAAGGGGAAGAGATGGTCTATCATAATCCAATATCCACATTCTTTCTGTGTCATCCACTGCCTGCAAATAAGCTTTGTCTTACTACACTGGCAATTGGATAACATAGTCCATGAGTGTTCTCTGGAGAAAAATATGAGCTTAAAGCTTCAATAGTATTTTAAATCCATTATGATATTACTTTCTACTGTAAAGATTTTTCCTCACACTGTATCAGGAAATTTAGACTTAATTCTTGAATTTTCTTAGCTGCTTAGCCTATGTCATCAATAATAAAAACTTGGTAAGCTTGTGACCTTGTTTTAGGAAGCAGCTTTCATCAGGTTATTTAACAATTTTCTGAAAGAACCCACACATAAAAAGCATCTGTCTTTCTCCTTGATGAGCATAACTTCCTATGCCATAGTTTTCAATGAAAGGCAAATGGTTGTATAATTGAAAGGCTTTTCCCCAAATCCTTACATACTGGACCGGAGGTCAGTGGAAGATATGTGCATTTTGTAAAAGTTATCTATGTGATTTCTACCTGTAACCCTTTGCTTTCCAGCTGAAAACTGCTTGTTATAGACTTTATTTCCAAAGAAGAGCAAGCGGTCTTTTTCCTTGCAGCATCATTAATGTTTAAAACCAAAAAAACCCAAACCCACCGCCACTGAGTTGATTCAACTTATATCAACCCCATAGGACAGAGTATAACTGCTCCGTAGGGTTTCTATGACTGTAAATCTTTAAGGAGACAGACTGCCTTATCTTTCTCATAGAGTGGCTGGTGGGTTTGTGCCAGTGATCTTTTGGTTAGCAGACAAATGCCTTAACCACTGTGCCACCAGAGCTCCTTCCATTAATACTTTGGCAGTGTTAAAAGAGTGCTTAGAGTGAGAACCAAGGGATTGTGTGTCATGAGGAGAGTTCATAGAGATGATGCTAGGTCCTGAAAAATTGTTACATCTATGAGTACATTCCAAGTAAAAGAGATCTTGTTAGCAAAGCCACTTACTTTTCCTGTTCTGCACTTCATGCTCCCAGAATACTTGCTGTAGATATTCACGAAATTCATCAGCGAGTTTAGTATGTCCTTGAAATGTCAAATAGAATATAGAGGAGTATATACCAATTAATTAAAAAGCATAGTAGGCATTAGGTTTTTTTTTTTTTTTTTTTTTTTTTAATATTTATTCTTTGACTTCCCTACCATTATAGAACATCACTGCTCTTCATGGAACCAAGTCCCAGCTACTCTTCTTTTTGCTTCTTTTTCCCTTTCTTCCTTTTTTCCTGATCATTCCTTTTATCTCAAACCATAAATCAAATCCTTTCCTAGTGCTGGTAAAAGTTCTTTGCCTTGTTTTCTGGGCATTTTACAATCTTGGGACATTTTATGTGAAGAGTACTTTGTATATCACAGTAGGCCTGTAATCCATACCCATGGGATTTTTTTGTTTTTTTCTTTAAATTTTATTGTGATTTGAGTGAAAGTTTACAGGGCAAATTTATTTTCCATACAGCAGTTCACATATACTTTGTCTCATGACATTGACTGTGATATCCCACAATGCAATAGCTCTCCTCCCACTTTCTCCCCATAGCCACCTTTTCCCTGTGTCCTTCCCTCCCAGGCACTCCTGCCCCTTGAGCTATATCCCTATGCAAACACAGCCCTTCTATTCTCCCATGACTGATCTCTCTAAGCAGTGTATCTACCTAATGTAAATGTTTCAGCTCATATGCCTGTCTTTCATTTGGCTGAAAGCCACAGGAGTGGGTTCAATTCCAGACCTGAAGGGCAGCTAGGGGCCATAGTCTCAGTGATTCCACCAGGCTGTATCAGACCACCAAACCTGGTCCCTTTTCTTTCTTTTTATGATTTTGAATTTTGTTCCACATTGTTCTCCCACTCTATCCAGGTTCTCCTACATACATCCCTCTCTGAGTGATTGACAGTGGTAGCCAGGCACCATCTAATTCTTCTGGTCTCATAGTCATATAGGCTGAGCATCACATGGTGTAGCAGTCTCTTGGACTAATTGTTTCCATGTGTCTTTGGTTTTCTTCATTCTTCTTTGCTCTGGATGAGGAGAGACCCATCGTTGCATCTAGATGACTGCTTGCAAGCTTTTAAGATCCCAGTCACTACTTAGCAAAGTAGGATGTGGAGCAATGTTTTTGTGTGGTATTTGAGATTGATGCCAATTGAGATTGATGTCCCCTGTGACCAGCCCATGGGATTTATTACCGACTCATTTAAGGCTTGTCAAGACATTTCACAGTAGGAGACATTTCACCAATAGAAGTTCTTAGCATTGTGTTAAGGTTATTTACCAGTTCGCAATTTCTGTCCAGTCTGTTCTGATTCATGTGAGCCCACATGTGTCAGAATAGAACTGTGCTCCATAGAGATTTCAGTAGCTGATTTTTCAGAAGCAGGCTGCCAGACTTTTCTTCTGAGGTGCTTCGGAGAGACCCAAACTGCCAAGCTTTCAGTTAGCACCACCCAAGAGTAAGTAAATTTTACTTGTTATACAAGTAAAAGAGTTTAGACTTTACTGGGAAGTCATTGAAGGCTTTGGGTAGAAAAACAACACTAGAAAAAATGTTTGAGGGCAATTGAGGGGTTGATTTAGAAGAAGCAGAAATTTGTGGGTGGTGATTATGATAATAATGATAATGTGTTTTCACATGTACATGTCTCCTTTCATTGAAAATAATTAATGTTAGTAGGTAATCCTTGAAGTATTATTGTCAGCCACTACAAATCTTATATAAATTATTCCTAAATTGTCACCTTTTTTATATGGTAAGTTTTTTATCCATAGTTTATTCATAGGGAACTTGAAATCAAAGAGATTAAGTAACTTGTCCATGGACATACAGCTGTACATAGTAGAATCAATATTCATCCCAGCTCTATATAATTCTAATGCATGCTAGGAGTGAAAGTAAAGCAATGAGATAGAAGGGATGAAAGGGACTAGTGTTTTGACCTGGTTGATTGATATGATTTTGAGGGCATAAGAGGGTAATTTCTAAGTCAAAGAGTAGAAAAGTGATGGCAACTAGGAAAAATTTTATTGAGAAGGGTAATCGTGCAGATCCTATTGGGTCGAATCCGCATTCATATGAACAATCTAAAACTAATAGCTACTAGGAAAAATTTTATTGAAAATGGTAGTCGAGCTGATCATATTGGGTCAAAGCCACATTTGTAGGCCCTGGATATTTCTACATAAATGTTGAGCTGAGGGAGGCAGAACGTGATGAATGCTAGTAGAGAAACCGGAAATGTGTTTGTGATTAGTGAAAAGGTGAGATTATTTACTTTTTTTTCTGGTGTTTTTCCAGAACGTACTGATTGGAAGTCAGTTGTATTAATTAATACTAAGAGAGTAAGATCCTCATCAAATAGATAGATACATATAGGAATAATCATACAATGTCTACAAAATGTCAGTATCAGGCAGCAGCTTTGAATCCAAAATGGTGGTTGGATGTAAAGTGGAATTTTAGTTGGCATAAAAAACAAACTGTAAGGAAAGTGGAGCCAATAATTACGTGTAGGCTGTGAAATCCTGTTGCTATGAGGAATGTTGATCTGTACACACCGTTGGAGATGGTAAAGGATGCTTTGAAGTATTCGGAGGCTTAAAGGAGTGTGAAGTAAACACCTAGGGAGACGATAAGAAATAGGGCTTAGATTATCTATTTTTGGTTTCCTTCTGTTAGGTTGTGATGTTCTCATGTAATTGTTACTACAGAGGCCAAGAGAATAGCAGTGTTTAAGAGAGGAACTTCTAGATGGTTAAGTGGGTGAATACCTGTGGGTAGTCAACACCCTTCAAGCTCTGGTGTTGGTGCTAAACTTGAATGGTAAAAGGCTTAGAAAAATCCTGCAAAGAAAAATACTTCAGAGATGATAAAGAGGATCATACCATATTGTAGGCCTTTTTATACAATTGGCATGTAGTGGCCCTGGTAGGTGCTTTCTCGGATAATGTCACGTCATCATTGATATATAATAAAGGTGTTTGTTAGCAAACTTAGGGAGATTAGGATAAAGGAGTTAAAGTGAAATCATATAATTAAGACTGAGGTTATGAGTAGGGTGGATAATGCTCCTGTTAATGGTCAAGGGCTTGGGTTGACTATATGATAAGCATGAGTTTGGTGGGTCATTAGGTGTTGTCATATAAGTAAAAACCTACTAGAGGTATAAATACGTAGGCTTGAATGAGGGCTACTACAAATTCTAGCTCTGGTGGCATAGTGCCTAAGGCATTTGACTGGTAACCAGAAGGCTGGCAATTCAAACCCACCAGCCACTCCTCAGAAAGAAGATTGGGCAGCTACTCCTTGGAAAGAAGATTGGGCAATCTACTTCTGTAGAGATACTGCCTTGGAAACTTATGGAGAGGTTGCTGTGAGTCAGCTCCAACTCGATGGCAGTGAATTTGGTTTTTTGGTTTTAGAGTAATAGTAAGATAATGAAAGTAATAGATGTGGCAGTGCTAATTGATATTAGTGCTTAAGTGGCCCCTCCAGTTAGGTGCATAAGTGAGTGTCCTGCTGTAATATCAGTGGTAAGTCGAATGGCTAAGCCCATAGGTTCAATAAAAAGGCTAGTTGTTTTGATAATTACAAGCATAGGAATCAGTGGAATTGGTGTTCCTTGGGGACACCAATTAGCGATCATAATAATAATGATAACATGTTTTCACATGTACACGTCTCCTTTCGTAAGAAAATAATTACTTTTAGTAAGTAATCCTTAAGTATTATTGCCAGCCACTAAGAATCTTATATAAATTATCCCTAAATTGTCACCTGTTTTATATGCTAAGATTTTTATCCATGATTCACAAGTAACATGAAACCAAAGAGGTTATGTAACTTGTCCAAGAACATACATCTGTATGTAGTAGAATCAATATTCATCCCAGGTCTACATGATTCTAATGCATGCTAGGAGTGAAAATAAGGCAATGAGACAGAAGTGATGAAAGGGACAATTGTTTTGACTCGATTGATATTATGATTTTGATTGATTGACTTAGTAACGCTAAATGCTTAGAATCTGGCTTACTGTTACTGTTTTTTTTTTTTTTAAACAAATGATGATGGTCAGATGAGAATCTAATAGGAAAGAACAACAATTTCAGCTTTATGCATCATGAGTTAAGCTAATCGTTAACAGTATGTTTCTTTTTAATTCAATTTGTCATCGATTTTTAAATGTATCCTATTTATACATTAGGAGCTCTGGTGGCATAGTGCCTAAGGCATTTGACTGCTAACCAGAAGGTTGGTGGTTCAAACCCACCAGCCACTCCTTGGAAGGAAGACTGGGCAATCTACTTCCATAGAAATACTGCCTTGGAAACCCGAGGAGGAGTCGCTATGAGTCGGAACTGACTTGACGGCAGTGAGTTTGGTTTGTTTTTGGATTTATACACTATAGATGCAGATGATACCCAAATTCTAGCAGACACATCCCCTGTTCTTGAGGAACTACAGGCCACCTGAGTAAAGAAGACATCCATATATTTAATAGCTATAGAACAATTTCAAGGCAATTTGTAAACAAATTCATTCTTTAAATAAGAATCTTGGTAATCTTAAATGGAGTTGCTAGCTTCTTTAACTAGAATTCTTTGGGGAAGCCTAAGAAGGACTAAGGAATATTATTGCCTCCCACCCCAACAGTTCTAGGCTTCCTGTGTGCCAGTATCCCACCATAAGGAGGAGGAACTAAGTAAGGAAGAGAAATGTTTGTCACACAGATCCTGGAAACAATCTCAGTGCCTTTGGGCAGGAAATTCCAGAGCCCTAAATGGAAGGGAAGGAGCTCTGGTAGCATAGTGCCTAAGGCACTTGACTGCTAACCAGAAGGCTGACGGTTCAAATCCACCAGCCACTCCTCGGAAGGAAGGTTGGGCAATCCTACTTCCGTAGTGATACTGCCTCGGAAACCCAAGGAGGGGTCACTATGAGTCGGGGCCGACTCGATGGCAATAACAACAACAACAACAAATGGAAGGGAAGGAGCTCTGGTGGTGTATTGGTTGAAGCATTGGGCTGATAATCAAAAGGTTGTCAGTTCTAATCCATTAGCTGCTCCGGAGAAGAAAAATGAGGCAATCTGCTTCTGTAAAGATTGACAGCCTTGGAAACCCAATGGGGATGCTAGGCATTAGAATAAACTCAGTGGCAGAAAGTTTGGTTTGGTTTGGGAAATGGAAGGAAAAGGAGGTCTGGTGACATAGTTGTTAAAGCATGTGCCTGCTAACCAAAAGGTTAGCATATCTGAACCCACCAGCCCCTATGCAGGAGAAAGATCAGGCATTCTGCTTGTAAAGATTTACAGCTTTGGAAATCTTTAAGCGTAATTCTACTATGTTGTATGGAATTGCTATGAGTTGGAATCAGCTTGATGGGAATGGGTTTTGGTTTTTTTTTTGTTTGTTTGTTTCAATGGAAGGAATGAATGTGTGGATCTAGGTGGGCACATAGCCTTAGCCTTCACCCCAACTCTTCACCTTAGGGTGAGTGAAGAAGATCTAGAGAGATGTCTTTTAAAGTCTAGAATATCCTGAAGTCTGGATCCAGGGCCCCCAGGTAACCCCACTCTAAGGATGGTGCCACTCCAGTCTCTCACTTCAGAGGCATCACTTTCCTCAATAGCAACTCTTCTGGTGCTTTGTAAGAGCTCTGGTGGCACAGTGTCTAAGGCATTTGACTACTATCCAGAAGACTGGCAGTTCAAACCCACCAGGTACTCAGTGGAAGGAAGATGGGGTAATCTACTTCTGTGAAGATTTACCACCTTGGAAACCCAGTGGGGGGTCTCTGTGAGTGGGAACTGACTCTATGGTAGCAAGTTTGGTTTGGTTTTTGGTCTTGTGCTTTGTGGCTCTTAACTTTTTGAACACTCCTTTTAAGTACACAGAGCATGGAGGAACACATTCTTTCTCCCTGTTCATTTGCATTTTAAGCCCTTTATCTCTAGTTATAGATTGAAAGGCTTTGTCTGCAGTTTAAGGAATTTCAGGCAATTGCAGCTAGATGGATGAGATTAGTTTTGGTCCTGAGGGGTTTCTTTTTGTCCCTAAAATCCTGCTATTGTCAGTTGTACTACACCCAGCCAGGAATAGGCTTTATTCTGATAATATTCTTTAAGCCTTTTGGAAACATGGGTGCCTATTGTCACCATCAGTATTAAATAATATAAAATGCACACCTACTATTTGTTTTCAAAAGGTGCTTCTCTTATTATCTTTCTGGTTTATTCTTTGGAACTTCTAACAGACATCAGTTGTAATCTTTTATATCTTCTACCAGCTTGTTCATAGTTTTTATCTGTGCTCCATAGTCTGCTTTCTGGATAAATTCTATAGTATCATCTTTAATTATCTCTTTGACATCTTTAGAGTAAGAATTATCTTTTCAGCTGTTTTTATTTTAATGCTAAGATCCTATTTCATTTATTTTATATTAATTATTCGAATTTATATCTCATTTTCCTCTTCTTATGTACTAATTTGATGCTTTTTGAAAAGAAATGCTAAGGGGAGGGAAGGGAACACTACTAAACAGGTAGAGGAAAGTACTGATTTGAGTGAAGGGAAAGGCAAAAGTGAGTAACCAACACAATAACACTAAGGAGAAGGAAGACCAGAGAGGTGCCCAAGAGGTACAGACAACAATGATAAACCCTTTTATATACACAATACTGCATTATCAGTGATAACAAACAATTTATCTATGGGTAGATAGTAGGGTAGATAGGCTGAATGACCAGGTATTTCTAGGCAAAAGAGAATATAGCCATAAGGTTGGCAGATAATATTTCTACATGTACATATTTATTTGTGCTGTACAAAAGTCCATATAACTAGAACTAACAGGGGGAAAAGTTATGATAACTTTAGGACTAGTGGACCATGCAAACCTCAGCCTATATGACCATGAGACAAGAAGAACTAGATGGTGAATGGCTACCACTGTCAACCACTCAGAAAGAGATCAGTTCAAGAGATCCTGGATAGAGTGGGATAACAAGGTGGAACAAAACTCAAAATCATAGAAAAGACCAGGTTGACTGGTCTGATAGAGCCTGGTGAGCCCTCTGAGAGTATGGCCCCTAGATACCCTTCAGGTCTGGAAATGAACTCACTTCTGAGGATTCCAGCCAGAAAATAGACAGGCATGTAGGGTTAACATTTACATCAGATACACTCCTTAGAACACTCCTTAGATACATTCCTTAGAATGATCAATCATCTGTTGCAGGAATACATAGGGAAGATGGGCAAAGAAAAGAGGTAACTACAGGGAGCAACTGGGAAGACAGCTATTATACTGTTGGAAACTGCACTCAAAGTCATGAAACAAAATGTGTACGGACTGCTGTATGGAGAATGAATTTGCTCTGTAAACTTTCACCTAAATCACAATAATTTTTTTTTTTTTAATTTATTTAACGTAGTGCCTAAGGCACTTGACTACTAACCAGAAGGCTGGCGGTTCAAACCCACCAGTCACGCCTGGGATGGAAGGTTGGGCAATCTATTTCTGTAGTTATACCACCTTGAAAACTCAAGGAGTTTGAATTGGTTTCCACTTGATGGCACATAACAACAACACATTTTTTTGTGAGTGAATTTATGATTCACATATTTATTTAGTTGGTTTTTCTTTGCATTTCAATTCTTAACATGTCTTCAGTTTGGTTTTTAAAGCTTATTTTGTTTTTATATTTCTTATAATCCATCTCACCTCTCCCATTGTGGTTTTGCAGTTCCCCCAGCTGGTAGTCCAGGGGCTCTAAGCCTGAATCAGGTTTAAATAATGTGTGTGTGGGTGTCTCTTCACTGTGATCTATGGTGGGTGGTATACTGTTTTGATTAACAGTAAAGATAGGCTGTGTCTGTGCCTTCCTATCTTTGTTAGGCCCACATTTTTAAATAAAGTCAAAGCCCCAGTCAATGGGTTGATAAAAGTTTTGGCCACTTTTCCCCAACAAGTTAACCTTCCCCAAACATAGACTAACTTTTAGGCCCCCTTTACTTACAAAGGGAGCTCTGGTGGTATAGTGCCTAAGGCATTTGACTGTTAACCAGAAGGCTGGTGGTTCAAACCCACCAGCCACTCCTCAGAAGGAAGGTTTGGCAATCTACTTCTGTAGTGATACCACCTCAGAAACCCAAGGAGGGGTTGCTATGAGTCGGATCTAACTCGACGGCAGTTTACTTACAGAGCCTTCAGAATTGCTCACCACTTTACATTTGTAGCTGGTTTTGGTCCAAGATAATCTTTATCATAATATTGGAGTCTGGCTACATCTTTTTGGTTTTCTATCTCTCTTTATTTCTTATTTTGCTTTCTGTTGGTTTATCCTGTTTTCCTGTTCTGAATTTATTTATTTATCTTCAATTTTGGGAGGTTTTTCATCAAAAGCCCATAATCAGCAAGAAAACAGAAGTTTGTGTGGCTTGAAGTAATTTGGTAGACTTAGAAAAGAATACCTCAACCATTCTCAGATTTACTTGTGTTTTTGAAACCTGGAATAATGCCAGGGACATTTTTCTTAGTAATGTGCATGTTGTCTATATCCTTAGGCTTTAAAGACCACAGTAAGATTAAGCAGCAATGCAGAACTGTTGACTTCTCTGAAACGATTTTGTGCATTTTCATCTTAAAAAAATAGCCAAGCCATGAGCCTGAAGATATAGGTTATACAAATGAAAGAGATGACACCTGTAAGTTTGTTAGAAATGTTGAGACCTTAATTTGACTAATGGCGGTGAGCAATCATTTCAATAAAGAACCTGCCACTCAACATCTGTATCAGTTGAATTTTTAAAAGTCCCAAGTAAGATCAGAAACATTATTTGGCTAAAAAGTTTTCCATTGAGAGTCAAAATATCAAATATCATTGGTGAAGAGCAACGTACATATATTGTTAATGTTACAAGATAGATTTTTTTCTTTACGTGTTGTATGTTTTAAAATCTTTTGAGATTCTTGTTCATGTCCAGTTTTGAGTAACTTTGGAAGTATATCTGTATATCTGCAGTTGTATGATTAATTGTCATTACATGCATTTATCATTAAGTAAACCTCACAGGAGACAGCAAGATTGTTTACTTAAGCAGTATAATACTGAGGATGGTAGATAGCTCTAGAACACAGGATTACATTGCCAGAATGGCACTATTTATTAAGCTATGATAACGCTAATGTTCCTCTATGATGTATAGCATGTGCGACTTCAGCTGAACTTGTAGAGAGCCTTAAGGATGTTTCATTGAACATTTAGTATGGCAGCCAGCCAGAATACATTTAGCCTAAGCCCAGATGACGGGCTAGTAATGAGGTAGTGATTGATGACCATGGCTTCCTTATGAAAACCTGCTTGATATGCTGGGGGGGAAATGCATTGCCAGCTCTTTTCATTTCACTTCCTTTTATATTAGTTATTTTTACTGTGGAAGAAGTTACATGGGCTTGTGCTTATGCACTCTTGGCATCACTTTTAGATTACAATCGAGCGGTGGTACGGAATTTTAGAAGTCCAGCCCTTTGGCTATATTTATGTATAATTCAAGTCTCAATTTCAAAGAGGTCTTTAAAAATCATTTTTAAAAACTGTTTATTCATAGACTCTAATATTCTTATTATGCATCATTCTAATATTATGGTTTCTTTGCATTGTATACCCCCTCCCATAGTATAATAAAGCTTTCCCTACAAATTCTTCTTTCCACCTCTCTAACAATAGACATTTGTTTAAAATTGCTAAATATATTTCAAAACAATTCTCTTTTCAACTCTTCTTACATTTTGATCATACTTTTGTGTCTTTTTTTTTCCTGAATACAATAGAGACAATTTATTAATTCATAATCTATTTTTATTTATCAAACACCTTTGACTTAGTTCTGAATGGAATGTTTCTCAGAAACACCTTTTTTGTGCGTGTGTGTGTCTATCTCTTTATAGCTTTATGCATTTGCTCTCTTATTCTTTGTCAACATATAAATCATTTATCAGATTGGTTTCACATAAGCACTTGTGATTGCAAAATGCCACTTGCTAGAATGACCACTTTGGTTGCCTACTGACCTGGGAGAATGTGGAGCAAGGCCCAAGGTTGACATTTCACCCTTAATAAATCTTGCTTGTTGAAATGCCATCAATAAATAGGGTTTGCTGAGATTACAAAAGGAAATATTCTTTAAACCAGCTGAATCATGGCCAGCTGAGCCTTCAATTTTGACAATCAGAAGAGGTTTATGCTGCTTTATGCCTTGCAAACCATTACTCCTTTGAGCTTGCAGTGACCAAACAGAATGCCCAAAGCTCCTAATCCTAATCCCATTATTGAGGTAGTTCTGACAATGTCAGTTTGAAGTCACTAGGAAGCCCTTCTGGGACCCACCTTAGGTGTGTTATCAGCAAAACGGAGCACCAGTAAGCCTGCTCTCTGAAGCCTGTTATACACTTACTTTTTTGTTGTTTCAACTACAAAGATTTTTTTCAATTGTTTAAGTTAATAGAGAACCCAGAATGAAACAAATTAGTGTCCCAGAGAGTTTTGGCATATCTCTCGAAGTTTTTTATAATACTTCATATTGACAGGCTTTGTAAAGGGCAAGAAGTTGTATTACTACTATAATTCTTTGCTTTGCTTTCCATCAAAAATATAGCAAAATCAGTGTTTTACCAAATGGAAGGCTTATACCTTCCTATTATAGAGTTTATCTTTTATTAATAAGTTGCTTCCCACTATTACCACCAAACCATACTTTCTTACTGGAGATAAAGAAACTTGTTATTTACTGGAAAAAAGTTTCTGGTAGCAAAAACTTGACCTGAAATGAATTATTTACAAGTTTAGAAGAAAGACTTGCTAAGTCAATGCTACAGCTGAGAAATAAGCCAACACTTTCTCCAAAACAGCTTGAAGCTGACAAAACACTAAGCTCCAAGGTCCTAGAGAAGCAGCAGTTCAGGTTCTTGTTAGCTTCAAGCTGCAGGAGAGACAACACTGGCAGAATGCTCAGATGAAGGAATGAGCCCCCCAAGAGGAAGATATAGAGAGAGCTAGAAATAGAATGACTGGGAAGTCATGGAGAAATAGAGCGACACCAAATTAGATACATAAGAGATGGTGAGGCACATAAAGTATTTAAAGGAATTTAGGAAGTTAAAAAGAAAAGGAGGGAAAATGGGAAATGAAATCAAGTGTACAGAAAACATAAGGAGTAGAACAATATATGAAAAAATTGTGAAGTACAAAAACATTACATTTGTGTCACATTTATATAGTGCTTTGTAGTATATTTCATTATTAAATTCTCATAGTCCTATGGTATAGATTTTGTTGTCCCTGTTTCACAGGTGAAGAACAACATTAAATTGATTTGAGTAGATCAGTGTTTTCCAGATGGTAACCTGTAGCATAGTGCCTAACCTGATCCTGAACCTGTAGCATAGTGCCTAAGGCATTTGACTGCTAACCAGAAGGCTGGAGGTTCAAACCCACCAGCCACTCCTTGGAAGGAAGGTTGGGCAATCTACTTCTATAGTGATACCCCCACAGAATTCCAAGGAGGGGTCCCTGTGAGTTGGGTTCGACTCAATGACAGTGAGTTTGGTTTGGTTTTGGTTTGAACCTGCTCACATAAATTGCTGAATATGTTCATAAAGGACAAAGGTGATAATATGTTACATAAAATTTTGTCCTTAAGGTGAGTGGACCACCATTTTACATAGGATTATCAGGAAAGACCTTTCAGAGGCATTGTATATTTGAATAACTGACTTACATGAGGGTGTCAGCCATGCAAGTTCTGCTATTTACATTTGATAAAATATGGCTATATCAAATCAAATAAGGAGACAATAAGAGATGATAATGGAGAGGCAAAAAGTTCAAAGAACTAATGCCTTAGTACAAACCTTCAAATGATGGGGGATGCCCTCTAAGTACTCCAGCTACCTGGATCCTTGAGTGGGGTTTCTTTGAGGCATATGTCCTACATTGGTTCCAGGAATCTCCAGCAGGACCAAGCTCCTTATTCATTGTTTATGTGTTTGATAATGTGTTTATTTGTTTTATGTTTTTCTCTGCCTCACTTGGCCATCTACAACAGGCTTTTACCTGGAATTTTCTTCTAAGTCAACTACTTTAACTGAATTTCTTATCACAGGCTCTGTTTCTGGGAGAACCCAAACTAACACAGCCTTAGCAATGTAAGTTGTAAGAAGTTATTGCATTCAGTATATAATTTAATGGTGGGACTGATAGGTTTACTGGTCAATTAGATATGGAGTAAGGGAGAAAAAGAGCAAAATCAAAGAAATCAGTGATTTGCTTTTTTTTTTTTTAAAGTAACATAAAAGGAATAATAATAACATCTAATGTCTGTGAGAACTTACTGATTTTTAGGCATTCCTAAGGCTTTGAATTATGATGTTTGTGAAGAATATTGAATATGGCATAAACTATCAGAAAAATGCACCAGTCCGTCTTGGAAAAAGTACAGCCAGAATGATCCTTAGAATTCAGGATGGTGAGACTTTGTCTCATGTAATTTGGACGTGTTATCAGGAGGGACCAGTCCCTGCAGAAGGATATTATGCTTGATAAAGTAGAAGGACAGCAAAAAAGAGGAGGACCCTTAATGAGATGGATTGACGCAGTGGTTGCAACAGTGGGTTCAAACATAGCAAGGATTGTGATGATGGTGTGGTTTCAGACAGTGTTTCATTCTGATGTACATACATCAGAATTGATTTGATGGCACCTGACAACAACCTCTAAGCCTATTTGAGGTGACAAATAAAATTAATTATCCCTAAATCCCTGCTATTATTATTCCAAATTGAAAATTCTTCCCAGGTTCTTCAGTTAGCATATGCAGAGACTGGTGTTTGAACCCATGTCTAGTGACAGTATGAGCATATAACCACTATGCTATTTCACACACACAGTACATAGGCCATAAAAGAACATAGTCATACATTGTTGTTGTTGTTGTTATGTGCCGTCGAGTCAAACCCGACTCATAGCAACCCCTCCTTGGGTTTCCGAGGCAGTATCACTACGGAAGTAGGATTGCCCAAACTTCCTTCCGAGGAGTGGCTGGTGGGTTTGAAACGCCAGCCGTCTGGTTAGCAGGCAAGTGTCTTAGCCACTATGCTACCAGAGCTCCCGATTCCACTTACATATAATGAAGTAAGTGGCAGCCATAAATATTTTTTCTAACCATTTATGTTTTGTATGCTGTTGTTGTTAGGTGCCCTCAAGTTGGTTCAAACTCATAGTGACCCTGTATACAACAGAACAAAACACTGCTTGGTCCTGTGCCATGCTCACAGTTGTTGCTATATTTGAGCCCATTTTTGCAGGCATTGTGTCAATTTGTCTTGTTGAGGGTCTTCCTCTTTTTTGCAGACCCTCTACTTTACCAAGCATGATATCCTTCTCTAGGGACTGGTCCCTTCTGACAACATGTTTAAAATATGTAAGACAAAGTCTCACTATCCTCATTTCTGAGGCACATTATAGCTGTACTTCTTTCAAGACAGATTTGTTCATTCTCTGGCAGTACCTAGTATATTTAATATTCTTCGCCAATGCTATAAATTCAAACACATCAATTTTCTTCAGTTTTCCTTATTCATTGTCCAGCTTTCATATGCATGCCAGGAAATTGAAGATACCATTGCTTGGGTTAGGTGCACCTGAGGCCTCAAAGTGACATCTTTGCTTTTTAACATATTAAAGAGGTCTTTTGCAAATGATTTGCCCAGTGCAGTGCATTGTTTGATTTCTTGAGTGATGCATCCATGAATGTTGATTGTAGATCCAAAGGAAATGAAATCTTTGACAAATTCAGTTTGTTCTCCGTTGATCATGATTTTCCTTATTGGTCCTATTGTAGGTATTTTCTGTCATCTGTGCATCAAAAGTTGTTAATGAATCATCTAGTCCTGATGTGGTGTTCTTCATGTAGTCCAGCTTCTTGGATTATTTGTTCAGTAGATAGATTGAATAAATATGTTGAAAGGTTACAGCTGTGTTACAGCACACCATTCCTGATTTTAAACAACACATCGTCTGCTTGTTTTGTTTGAATGTCTGCCTCTTGTTCTATGTACAGGTTCTTTGTTATGAACAATATAGGTGAATACCTTTGCATAGTAAGTAAAACACAGGTAAACATCTTTCTGGTATTCTCTCTGTTCAGGTCAGCTCCATCTGACATCATTAATGATAAACATTCAATGTTTTGAACACTGTGCATCTAGCCAATTTTCGTATTTTCTGTTGTCTCTAAAATAGGTTTTTCTTTTTATTCCCACTATCGTTATGTTAGTCCAGGCATTTATTTTTCTTGGCTAGCTACATCCCAACTTGCAAATTGGTCTTTCTCAGAGATGTATCTAAAGTCTTTTGCATGGCATAAAAGACCTTTTTAAATGTTATCTTCCCGAGTCCAATAATACCATAGTTATGATAATCAGTAACAATAGTATTAGTAATGTCAGATGACAGTCTGTTGACAAGTCCTCTAGGTTATGCAAGCTTGAGAAATGTTTCAAGATACAATACTTAGAAGAGAATGAGCCTTGTTCCAGAACAGTATTATCTGCCAAAATCAGGGTGGAGACTGGGGGAGCTTATGGACTTAGAGAGTTGCTGGCTCTGTGGCAGACAGGACACAGGACACACACAAGGACAGAGGTGTCATAACAAAGATGACAAAAAAGACATGAATTCTTGGGGAGTTAGAAATCCTCAGAAATTGGAGAGCTGGAGGGTGATCTGGAAAGAAAACTGAAACACCAGTTGCTACTGTCTGGCTTCCTCATACTCTCATAGTAATGCAGAACAAGATGGGAGTAGTCAGGCAATATGAGGTCACTTACTGGGAAGAAATAAACAGAGATAGAGAGGGAATCTTTAATACTGATCTTTCTACCTCCAGGTTTTTTTTTGTTGTTGTTGTTTTGTTTTGTTTTTAAATACTCTGTCCATTTCATGATATCCTAAAAACTGCTTCCCTCACAGGAAGACATTTCCCAGTTTCTACCTAGTCATGATCATTTTTCTGCTTCTTTTCATGGGGTCCAGTGGATTCATGGTAATTTTCATAGCTGGTTCATGGAACTATTCTTCATTTTTTAGGTTAGTCAAGCAATGTTGTATGTTAGTTGGCCTGTGATACTGATGTATACATAAATTTACCTCTGTGTTGTTTTAAATATTTTTCTTACTTCTTCCCTTCTACCAGCAGTTTTATAGTATGCCAGGATTTATTTCCTGATTTAGTTCTCTCACCTTTTCATGATCACCTTCATTTTTATATATATCTACAAAATGATGTTAGTCTATCAATTCTAAACCTCAATTATCTCTAGTTCCATAAATTAAGAAAATTTAGATAGATTAATTTCGTTCTAAGAGACTCTTTTAAACATTACTTTAGATTCATAGATTATTATAAAATATGTAAGCCAAATAGAATTGGAAATTTAGTTCCAGTTGTCAATGTGCTACCAAGAAACTGTTCTTAAAGAAATCGCTTAACCATTCTGGTTCCAATTATTTTCAAAACAGTGGTTTCAAATTAGTAATGGCTCCAGTTGATTAATGCTAACGTTCTATGGCTATATGATTCTTTATATAGTCATCCTAATATCGTGTAAGGAACTCTGGTGGTGCAGTGGTTAACCACTTAGCTGCTAACACAAAGGATGATGGCTCAAACCCACGCAGCAGCTCCTTGGAAAAAAGACCTGGCAGTATACTTTTGTAAAGGTTACCCCCTGGCATCCAGTGTTACCACTGTCAATTCCAATTCATAGCCACACTCATTGGGTTTCCAAGGCTGTAAATTGCTTCATCTCCTCCCATGGAGCAGCTGGTGGGGTTGAACCACCGATTTTAATAGCCAAATGCCTTAGCCACTATGCCAAAATGTTAAGCCTATAAAAACCCAATAGGGCAGGCAGTTACACTCTGTCAGATGGGGTTGCTATGAATCAGAAATTCACATGAGGGCACCTAACAACAAATATAATGTTATATACTCCTTTAATTTAAGGAGCTCTGGTAGCGTAGTGCCTAAGGCACTTGACTGCTAACCAGAAGGCTGGTGGATCAAACCCACCAGCCACTCCTCAGAAGGAAGGTTGGGCAATCTACTTCCGTAGTGATACTGCCTTGGAAACCCAAGGAGAGGTTGCTATGAGTCGGGGCCGACTTGACAGCACATAACAACAACAGCCTTTAATTTAATGATATTCACACAGCAATAATAACATTTTGGTCATTTTTAAGTTATATTGTTTTTGAAGAATAGAATGAATTAATGCCTTCTTGGCATCTGGCTTTCTTGTCTCTGATAACTCAGGGCTTAGCCAGATTGTTGTTGTTGTTGTTATGTGCCGTGGAGTCGGACATGACTCATAGCAACCCCTCCTTGGGTTGGTGCCTTAGACACTATGCCACATTAGGTTTCTCTTTTTGCCTGTTTGCTATTTTAAAGTTTTGATTAGCTTTAAAAATATTTTTCCCTTTTGTCCTTGATATCCTTTGTCTTGAACTTTAGCAGAAGATACATGTTCAGAAAATTGTATGGTATGAAGTGAAACCTGTGTACATATTTTTGTCTTAAATTTGTATATTTTTCTTAAAATCAGAGTTTTGCATTCTGGGTTCCAAAATATCAAACTCCTCTTTGATATCTTAGGAGAAAATATTAATCAATGAATTTTAGTTACTGTGTTTCACAAACAAAGAAAAAAGCATAGAAATGCCAACAATTGAAGATAAAAGGACAAAATTTGAGGCTTGTCTCTATATTTAGCAAGAATCTCAACTCCCAGCACTGATACAGCCCATTTCCTATATTCAGTGCCATGTGTTTTGTCTTCTTGTTTTTATTTAATGACACTGCTAATGGATAGAAAAAGGTAATGAACACAAAATTCTCTAATCTTTTTTTTTTTTTTTTTAATGTAGTGATAGAGGAGAATACAGAATACAGCTCGTACTTTGATCTCCAAAAAGACATTGTCAAGTTGTGATGATCTAGATTTGTAAAGTCTTTTCTAAAAGTTATGTGACATCATTCATATATTTAGCAACCAGTTATTGGGTCTTAATGTTTTTGACGTTATACTAGGAACAAATGAAAACAAAACTCTTGGACTATTCTCAAATATCTGGCAGTCAGTAAAAAGGGAAAGACAATAAATAAAAATACATATCATGCAGTTCTGATAGCAGACTTGAAAAATAACAGAGATTAGAGGTTGTTTGAAATTTTTAAAAAACGAGGTGACCAGAGGGATAACTGGGAATTTTCCCTAGGCCAAAGCAACAGAAAAGAGGCCTGCAATTATGAAATCGGAAATGATTATAGCAGGCCAGATCAGGTAGAATTGATAGGTCATGCAGTGAGATTTGATTTTTATGCAGAAGACAATGCGATGATTTAATGGATTTTAAGATCCCTGGGGAAGCTCTGGTGGTGCTGTGGTTAAAGCATTGGGCTGCTAACCAAAATGTCAGTGGTTCAAACCCACCAGCCTTCCAAAGGAGAGAGATGAGGCAGTCTGCTTCTGTAAAGATTTATAGTCTTGGAAATCCTATGGGGCAGTTCTATTCTGGGCTATAGTGTTACTATGAGTTGAAATTGAGTCAATGGCAGTGATGGTTGTTTTTTTTTGGAGTGGGGAGGGGGAGCCCTGGCATCACAGTACTTAATCGCTTGGCTGCTGACTGCAAAGTTGGTGGTTCCAATATCCTGGCTGGTCCACAGCAGAAAGATGTGGCAGTCTGCTTCCATATAATTACAGCATCGGAAACCCTATGGGACAGTTCTACTCATATAAGGTCACTATGAGTCAAAACTGATTCAACAATAGTGGGTTTGATTTTGGTTATAAGGTTCTTGGGTGGTACAAATGGTTTGCACTCTACTACTAACCTAAAAATGGGTAGTTGGAACCCACTTAGCAGCTCTGCAAAAGAAAAGTTTGGCCATCTGCTTCTATAAAGTTTATAGCCCAAAAAAAACCAATGGAGCAGTTCTATTCTATAACACATGAGGTTGTCATGAGTTGGAATCCACTCAGTGGTTGCTTTCCATTTTAGAAAGACTGGCTGCATTTTGATAGGATTGGGTCAGTGAAATTGGAGGAAGGAAACATTTGAGGATATGCTTTAATAAGTTATGTAAAACTTTACCTAAATATTCTTATTTTGTTCCTTCTTTTGGGGACTAAAATTAACTTTCAAGAATTTTGGAGGAGGATTTCCCAAAGACAAATGGAAACAATTAGTCCAAGGGAATGGTGGACCATGCACACCCCAGCCTATGTGACCGTGAGACCAGAAGAACTAGATGGTGCCTAGCTACCACTGTCAACCACTCAGAAAGAGATCAGTGCAGGAGGTCCTGGATAGAGTGAGAGAACAATGTGGAACAAAACTCAAAAAAAAAAAAAGAAAGAAGACCAGGTTTTCTGGTCTGATAGGGCCTGGTGAGACCCCTGAAACTATGGCCCCTAGTTATCCTTCAAGTCTGGAATTGAGCTCACTCCTGTGGCATCCAGACTAACAGTAGACGGGCATATAAGATGAATATTTACATCAGGTACATGCACTCCTTGGAGTGATTAGTTCGGGGAGAACAGAAGCACAGTATTTGCACACAAAGGTGGCTAAGGGGGCAGAATGTGACACAGGGGACAGGGAGGAAGTGGGAATATTGCTGTTTTATTGTGGGGATTTGCAGTCAATGTCCTGAAACAGAATGTGGATGAACTGCTGTATGAAAAATGAATTTGCTCTGTAAAATTTCACCCAAATCACAATAAAAATAATAATAAAAAAAATTTGGGGGAGATTTTCTCTTTTACTTTCATGTTTCGAGAAATTATTATAGTTCATAAATTGTTGTGTTAATATTTACTTGCAAAAATGTCATTAATCCTGAAAGGTAGTGTGTTACAAGTACAAGTGTCTGTTCAAATTGTCAATCTGCTGACTAGTATATGTTTTATCTTGGAAAGATATTTCAAATTTTTCAGCTACAGTTTCCTTTAAATAAATGAATAATAATAATATTTATTTCCTTGAGATGTTGTAAGAGTTGAATATAAGTTACCCAGAAAATACTTGGCACATAGTAAATATTTCAAGAATTTTAGGTCCTCTTCCTTTCCTATCTAGGTCTTTTTATTTCTGTGAATGTCATGGTAATACAGAGGGAAGACAGTAAAACTTTATCCTTGTTACTTGTGAAATCAGGCAAATAATATTAACTGATTATTACTTTAGCATTATTTTACAATTAGAAGACTGTTGTGTATTTTGGAAATCTATGAACAACATTAAAAAAAACTATAGAATTAAGTAGGAATATGAGTGAACATATTATTTCATTTTTAGTTAGGTCCAAGTTTTTTAGAGGGGTTTAGAAGTCACTCACTGCTTTTTTCTTCTGTTGTCACTTGGAGCAACCAATTGTAGTCATAACAGAAATATTGACTCCCAAATTACATTGAGATTAAATCATCTTAAATTGAACTACTTTCAGTAGTAAATGGATGTTTGTGTGAAATTTCTCATTACTTTAATAATTGTTTTCTCACTTAAGTTATGTTGGTATCATTAACATTTAAACATAGTTACAACTTTGAATAGAGATTAATTTTTTTTTCCAATAATATTTCAACAAACATTGATTAAGTACTGACAAAATGCAAGAGACTCTGGATTTGGCACGATGGGAAATACAAATTCATTCATTCGACAAAATGTTTCTTGATTTCCTTCTATGTTCTAACCATTATCAATAAGAGTGATGAATAAGAAAGAAATAATCTCTGAACTCACCTTGCTCATTGTCTACTAGGTCCAGGAGTTAAGAAGATAAGCTTTCTTTTCATTGATTTTTGATATGACTCAAAAAGGCAATGACTTATTTGTATTGAGGGATTTATCATCTGCCACCTCCCACGTAAACTCCCTTTTCCATCTTCTCAGTCACTTTCAGTGATGTCACATTTATTGTACAGGTTTCAAAACTTTAAAATTAAGAAGTATTGTTTTATCCCAATCCTAGATCTCATCTACAATCTGGTATAGTTTTATATCCATTATTTTCTCTATTGTCTCTCTTACTACTCTAATCCAGATAAATATAAATGGCTGTGTTTTCTCTTAAAAACAGCATCTTTAGCTCAGAATTGTTCTTTCCTTCCATTCTTCCAGATAGAAATTTCTTTCTCAATAGCTGTTTTTATTATATTTTCATTGTATTATGAATGTGATTAAATATCCCTTAGGAAAATGTTTCTGTTATCTATAGCTAACTCTCTGAGGCCTTGGTAACAACTGAATACCTTATGATTCCAAACTCATCTCTTATTATTCTGCAATGGACAGTCTCTACTCTAGACAGAGCTTGCTTCTCACTTTCTGTAGTAGATAACTTTAACAGATCACCTTTAACAGCTTGCTCTAGACCTGTAGGAGCTCTGGTAGCACAGTGCTAAGGCACTTGACTGCTAACCAGAAGGCTGGTGGTTCAAACCCACCAGCCACTCCTCGGAAGGAAGGTTGGGCAATCTACTTCTCTAGTGATACCACCTCAGAAACCCAAGGAGGGGTCACTGTGAGTTGGGGTCTGACTCTACGGGACATAACAACAACAACTAGACCTGTAGAGGATGTCACATGCTTTCTCCTCTGTGAGGAACCTTAACTGGCTCTTATTCACCATCTAGAGTCTGCTTTCTGTATCTTACTTGACTTCTTTTGAACATCTTTCAAATTGTACTGAATTCTTATCCCTCAGCCTTGCAGCCTTTCATCTTGATTTTTGAGATAGACCCTTTGCTTCTTGAGCCAATGCCTTTGAACTCTGTTTCAAATTAACCTAGCCCAGCTGATGAAAATTGGAATTAGAGTTCCATGTCTTAAGTCCTGCCTTAAGTCTTTGCTTATGCTTTATCCTTCACTAATGTAGTGTTCCCCTCTCAACTTCACCCACACAATTAAGAATGATTGTTTTATCCCCATCCTGGATCTCATCTACAATCTAGTATAGTTTTATATCCATTATTGAATCTCCTTCCAGTTCTATGAACACCATCTTTTTCATGGACCTCTTCTCCTCCAGATCTTGTTTGTCTTTTTATCTGCATTTCTACCATACTTTGTACTGCATAATTTAACACTTAATTATATATGTTGTTGTATTGTTCACTCATACTTTATACAACTTAGTCTTTTCTTCACCATTCCATTTCTTTAAGATTTTATTGTAGAATAGGTATACATTTACAGAATTCTTGCAAAGAGAGTAAAGAGTTCCCATCCGTCAAACACCCAGTTTTCTCTATTATTGGAATCTTACATTAATATGGCATATTTGTCATAATTCATCAGTATTGATTTTTTAATAGTATTACCTAAAGTCCATACTTTATTCAGATTATCATAATTTTTACATAATGTCCTTTTTCTTTCCTAGGAGCCTTTCTTGGAGACTATATTGCATTTAATCCACATGTCTGCTTAGGCTTCTCTTGACTGAGACAGTTTCTCAGACTTTCTTTGCTTAGGATCAACTTGATACTTTTAAAAAATATTTGTCAGATATTTTATAAGTGACCCTCACTAGAGCTTTGTCTGATGTTTTTTCCATTATTAGACTAGAATTATGGGTTTTGAGAGGAAGGCCACCAAGGTAGAGTGTCATTTTCATGATATCATCTGAATGGTACGTACTATCAGTATGACTGACTCATTCCTGTTGAAATTAACCTTGATCACCTGGCTAAGATAGTTTTTGTCAATTTTTTTTTCCCTCTAAAGTTACTTTTTATTTTCTCTTTTTTATTCTCTATTCTTTAGAAGAAAGTCACTCTAACCAGGCTGTACTTGAGGAGTAGGGAATATATCTAAATAAATGATCTGGAATTCTTTTGCACAGGATATTTGTCTGTTCTCCCCATTTATTTTATTTATTTATTTTTTTACATAAATATGGATTCACTGATATTTATGTTTTGAGTTTTAATCCAATACTAAGTAGTTTTGTTATTTAAATTATTCCAGTTTTGTCCATAAGGAGTTCTTTCAGTTGGCTATAATGTCCTATTGATATATTCCCATCATTGTGTTTTGTTTGTTTGTTTTTTATTTTAGGACTTCCATACTTTCTGACACTATTAAATATTTCTTGTATATTTCCTGCTCCATATGTGGGAACAGCCATTTCTCTAAAGAGTGCTGATTTCTCTTATTGGAGAGTGGTATAAAGAACCCTAATCTGTGTGCTAGTTGTGCTTAAAACAGCAAAGAAATGTATGTGTGTATATTACACATGTGCATACACATATTTATAAATATTGCTATATGAAACTATCTATATCTATATTAAGCTAATATTAGTCCATTTTGGTATCTCCAACCCATTACCACATAAATCATTTAGCTTCCTCCCCTTATTACTTGTAATTTTCCACTCCAACAGTAAGAATTCAGGCCTTCACATCATCTGTCATCAACCATTCAATTCCGGAGTCCTTATATAAAAAGTATCAGAATTATTAACTCATATGCTCATTCTAACCTGTTATATTTTAAATACCTAGGGGGCAAGTACTTATACTTTCATATTACTCAAAGGACCTAGAAGAGTGATGAATTTGTGTATAATTCGTCTGTATCAGTCACTGTTATCTAGGGAAATAAAATTAATATTACATATATATATGCACCCTGATAGGAGCTCTGTAGCATAGTGCCTAAGGTGCTTGACTGCTAACCAGAAGGCTGGCAGTTCAAACCCACCAGCCACTCCTCGGAAGGAAGGTTGGGCAATCCTACTTCCATAGTGATACTGCCTCG
>NW_006921620.1:11150367-11156861 GCF_000298275.1 Orycteropus afer afer | reverse complement strand
GCCTCGGAAACCCAAGGAGGGGTCGCTATGAGTTGGGGCCGATTCGACAGCACATAACAACAACAACAACATGAACCCTGATAGTGCAGTGGTTAAGTGGTCAGCTGCTAACTGAAACATCATTGGTTCAAACCCACAAGCTGCTTCTCAGGCGAAAGATGGAGCATCCTGCTTCCATAAAGATTCACAGTCTTGGAAATCCTGTTGGATAGTTTTACTCAATCCTATAGGGATGTTCTTAGAATTGACTCAATCGTGGTGGGTTTGGTTTGAGTTATTTATATACACATATATGTGTGTGTGGGAGCTCTGGTAGCATAGCGCCTAAGGCACTTGACTTTTAACCAGAGGGCTGGTGGTTCAAACCCAACAGCCACTCTTTGGAAGGAAGGTTGGGCAGTCTACTTCCATAGTGATACTACCTCGGAAACCCAAGGAGGGGTCCCTATGAGTCGGGGCCGACTCCACGACACATAACAACAACAACAACATATTTGTATGTATCTACATATACATATAAATTTATTTCTGGAAATTGGCTCAAGTAATTGTGGGGGCTGGCAAGTCTGATATCTCTAGAGTAGGCCAGCAGGCTGAAAATTCAGGCAAGGGCTAATCTTGCAGTCTTTGTTCTGAAATTCACAGAGCAGGCAGGATTTCTATGTTACATTCTTAAGGCACAATTTCTTCTTAGGGAAAGTTCAGTCCTTCTTCTGAAGACCTTCAACTGGTTGGATGAGGCCTTAACTAACTATCTACTAATTGGTATATTTTTATATCTACAGTGGAAGTCTATCTAAATTCATAATCATGACCATAGTAGAACTGCAAATAGCTGTAATGTCTTTGGATATCAGAAGAAATTTAAATTTTATCTGGTAGTGTAGTGCCTAAGGCACTTGACTGCTAACCAGAAGGCTGGCAGTTCAAACCCACCAGCCACTCCTTGGAAGGAAGATGGGGCAATCTACTTCCATAGTGATACTACCTCAGAAACCCAAGGAGGTGTCGCTATGAGTTGGGTCTGACTTGAAAGCACATAACAACAACATAATAAAAATGATAATTATTTTGGAAGTCCATCAATAATACAATCAATGAGGACATTGTGATGGATAATTTTACATACTGACTGTGCTAAACTTTGGTGCCCAGTTGTTTGGTTACATGAAGGCCACTTATATTGTTCTGGTTACCTAGTGCTGCTCTGATAGGAATATATACCACAAATGGGATGACCTTAACAGGAGTTTATTCCTTTACAGTTTGGAGGCTGTAAGTCCAAATTCAAAGTGCCAGGCTCTAGGGACTGGGTGAAAGCCCCTCAACCATGGGGTCCAGCTCTGCCTCCTGCTCCTGGCCCACTGAAGCTAGAGGCATTTCTCTGCTCAGACAGCTGCTGGCTGCTGAGGTTGAAAAACCCAAGGTTGACAAGTAAAAGGGCACAGTCCCTATGTTACCAAACCGCACAGCAAGCCATTAATGTAAGTCCATTTTAAGTCCCAGGGTTGGCAGAGCATGGCAGGCTGCTGAACAATGACATGGCTACAGGCAGGGTCCAAGCATGCCATAAGCTAGAGGTACCATTCCCCAAGGTTTCTGCTTATATACAGGAAGCAGACCACATTCCCTAAGGCAGCTACTCAACTGCTCACAGTAGATTCCACCATGGAGTTGATTACTGGTCTCATACTACATCCAGCTGCCCAGCCATTCAACCAGGCCCAGCCAAGTTGACACAAACTGAAGTACCATGTATATCATCCAGGGTAATCTCCTTCAGAAAAAGTAAATGGATTGCAAATGTTAATCACATTGACAAAATACCTTCACAACAACATCTAGATTAGTGTTTGACCAAACAACTGGGCATCAAAGTTTAGCTCAGTTGGAATGTAAAATTATCCATCACAATGTCCTCATTGATTATATTATTGATGGACTTCCAAAATAATTATCATTTTTATTATACTCAAAAAACATTTAAATTTCTTTTGATATCCAAAGGCATTACAGCTCTTTGCAGTTCTACTATGCCTATGATTATGAATTTAGGTAGACTTCTACTGTAGATATAAAAATATACCAATTAGTAGATAGTTAGGTTTGAAGGAAATGCTAGATAAACTGCCTTTATTTTATGATAGGTTTCTAAATGATGATGAAAATGGTTTCTAATGATCTAATTCTTGTATAAAGCTGTAGCTGCTTGCAACCAGGGGACTATTTTTGTTATTAATAAATGATTTCTGATATGGAATTAGAAAAAAATTAAAATGACTAGATGAGGGCAGAAGTAGGAAGGAAGGCTAAGAAGATTGGGCTACCACCTATTGGAAAACTGGAGCATGAAATAAGATATCCTAATAAAATCATCAACAATGTAAAAGATAAATATAGATATCTGACCGAATTTCTGAATTTATAATCTGTTTGAAGCCTAAGTGAAATAAGTTTCTCCAAATTAAATTTGATCTAATTCTAAAAAGATAATATACAAAATGTTTTTCAGTAACCATGAGATGTTACCAGTAAAAAATCTAATCATATTCAAAATGGATTTTGAAACACTAATATTTGCAGAATCTTAAGATGATTGCCCTACATATCCCTTGAGGTAGCTAGTGTCTCCAAAGTTTACTGCAATCTGTGAGTGTGACCCATGGTAATAACTCAAGGGTCCTATGTTTTCTTCATCTATACTAGGGATTTTGCCAAACTATAAAATTAAAGAGAATGGTTAAAAATGTTCCCAGTAAACTTTCATCTTTTTTTGTATTTAGACTCAGTCATGGTAATCTCAGATGTTTGAATTTGAAATCATAAATCAGTTTTTCAACATGAGGAAAAGATGGCAAACAAGCTAAGCAAAAATACTATGGGCAATACTTTGAAAGATTATAAGGCCAGAGTATAATGCTGCCATATTAAAAATATCCATTTACAAAATTACCTCCAGATTTCCTAGAAAATAAGTAAAATTAGAGAGTTTATATGCTTGGTGAGAAAGAAAAGATGTAGCAAGAGTAAGGAGAAATCTAAAATTTTCAAAGTAGTAAGAAACATAGATCATGTGAACTGTGGGATGACATCAAAGACATCATACATGAAGAAAACAAAAGGTCATCAAAAAGACAAGGAATAGAGAAAAAGCAAAAATATATGTCAGAAGAGACTTAAACTTGCTGCTGAACATAGAGTAGTTGGAATGGAAGAAATGATGAGGTAAAAGAGCTGAACAGAAGATTTCAAAAGGCAGCTCAAGAAGACAAATTGTAAATATTATAATGAAATGTACAAAGAACTGGAGCTAGACAACCAAAAGGGAAGGACACTTCAGCATCTCTCAAGCTGACAGAACTGAATAAAAAATTTAAGCTCAAGTTGCAATATTGAAGGGTTCTAGGGGCAAAAATTGAACGATGTAGGAAGCATCAGAAGAAGATGGAAGGATTGCACAGAGTCATTGTACCAAAAAATAATTGGTCAAAAAATGGTTCAGCTATTTCAGGATGTATCATATGATTAAGAACCAAAAGAACCGATGGTGTTGAAAGAAATCCAAGGTGTACTGAAGTCATCAGTGGAAAACAATGCTCCATGAAATTGATAGAATACCAGTTGAAGTATCTTAAGCAGATGCAACACTGGGAGTGTTCACTCATTTATGTTAAGATATTTGGGAAGCAGCTATCTGGACAAACTAACTGGAAGAGATCCATATTTGTGGCCATCCCAAAGCAAGGGGATCCAACAGAATGCAGAAATTATTGAACAATATAATTTAAATCACATGTAAGTAAAATTTTGCTGAAAATAATTCAAAAACAGTTGCAGCAGTACATAGACAGGAAATGGCCAGAAATTTAAGCTGGATTCAGAAGAGGACATGGAATGGGGAATGTTGTTGCTGATATTAGATGGACCATGGCTTAATGCATAGAATATGAGAATGATGTTTGCTTGTGTTTTATTGATTATGCAAAGACATTTGATTGTGAATCATAACAAATTATGGATAATATTGTGACAAAGAAGAATTCCAGAACACTTAATTGTGCTCATGAGGAACCTGTACATAGACTAAGAGGCAGTCATTTGAACAGAACAAAGTGATACTGCATGGTTTAAGATCAGGAAGGGCATGTGTCAGGCTTGTATGCTTTCACCATAGTTATGCAATTTGAGCAAATAATTTGAGAAGATGGACTATGTGAAAAAGAATGTGGCATCAGGAATGAAGGAAGACTCATTCACAACCTATAATATGCAGATGATACAACCTTGCTTGCTGAAAGTGAAAAGGACTTGAAACACTGATGAATATCAAAGATTACAGCTTTCGGTACGGGTTACCGTTCAACGTGAAAAATAAAATACCTCGCTACTGAACAAATAAGCAATATCATGATAAACAGAGAAAAGATTGAAATAGTCAAGAATTTCATTTTACTTAAATTCTCATGGACCACTGATAGAACTAGCCATCAAGAAATCAAATGAGGGAGAGGTAATATGGCAGAATAGATAGCAAACTACACAGATCCTCTTCAACAAAGAAAAGAGGAACCAATTAACACAAATAGAAGATAATCTTGGAACCCTGACTTTTGAAAGGAAGGATACAGAAGTGGACTAAACTCCAACTAGTAGAAGAACCTGCATGACAATATTGAAAAAGGAGACAAAAAGAGCTGTGGTCTATTAGTGATTCTGATTGCACAGATAGCTTGGATATTGCCAAGTTGTGTCAGGACCTAAGAATTAATCTACAAATCAGCCCTGTTAGCCAGGGGCTGCACAGAGGACTGCATTGATGGCTGGTGAATAAAAGGGGATGCAACAAAGAGGGAGATGGGCTGAGCTGTGGACTTTTGGCTGTCTGGAGGGTGGAGCCATTTTGAATGTTTACAGGTGGTTCGACCATTTTGGATATTTAAAACAACAGCATTCCCTCACATTTTAGGGACCTAAGAATAGGCTCCACTTGCTGGGGACCACAAAGACATACGGGAAACAAAGGATTGGAAAGATGCGATACTCCCCTTGTTACTCTTATACGTCATACCCTCTTGGTGAACAGAGGTGCAGCCATCCCTCACTCTCATCCACCTTCTGGGCTGGCAGGAATTCCATCCCAGTCTCTATGCTCTGGTGGAGCCTAAGTGTCCTGCCCCACCACACCCAGATATATTTTTCTTTTTTTTTTTTGTTTGTTTTAAAATTATTATTTTTTCTTTACTTTTGTCCTTTTTATTATTATTCTTTCTTTTTCCCTTCCCATGTTGTAGTTTTTGGCTTTTTCTCTCTTCTCTGTTCCTGGTTCCCATTTTTTTTCATTCTTGTGGCTCTTTCCACTCTGTGCTTTTCTTTTTGCACTTTTTCCATTTTTCTCTTCATTATTCTACTACTTTACCTCTTTTCTCTTATCCCACCCTCCACAGATGTTGCAGTTCTCCCCCCCACACACACTTTTTTCTATTCATATTTCTTTTGGCTTTTTAAAGCATACCTTTAAATATTTTCTCTCATTTATTGCCTTTCCTCTTTTTCTTTTTTTCTCTTTTTGTTGATTGTTCTTGTGTGTTTTTGCCCTCTTTTACTTTTTTGATGGTTTTTTGATTGCTCTTTTTGTCTTAATGGGAGATTGCAACCATATGATCCAACAACACCTGTACCTCCTGCAGCTCCACTTACTGATTGAGGGCCACCACTTCCTTCTGCACCAACTTGCCAATGCTACATGATCATCAAAAAGAACCTAACTCACCCTTAACTGCTCCTCACAAACAGTTAACAGAGATCTGTGCAGCCTCTCTCATTCTCTATCATAACGCCAGGAGAAAGGTGGTGAGTACCTAAGTGCTGCCAGCTAGCAAACAGAGGAGCACAGTACCCTGCTTACTCAGATACATCCAAAAAGAAAACAAAAATCTTGGACAATCATTCCAACATAGAAAATGTAAATACAACAAAGTCACAATGTCTCGGAGACAATAGACCATTACAGTCCACGCAAAGAAACAATATAAAGGAGTAGAAACAAGGGAGCAGGATACAGATCCAGAACACATCCCTAAAGAAGAAGAAGCATTGGAACTCCCTGATAAGGAATTCAAAAGAATTACATTTAGGTACCTTCAATAGATTGAGAGACAGAGCAAGGAAAACACTAACAAAATTAAGGAAAACACAGACAAAACCCAAGAACAATTTTGAAAGAAAATACAAGAGCAAAATGAAAAACTAAATGAAAAATTAGAAATGATACAAAATCTACAGATGGACTTCAGAAGATTTACACCAAATTTTCAGAAATAGATAACACATTGAAAGGGCAAAGGAGTATAATCGAATCAATGGAAGACAGAATTACTGAGATTTAAGACAAATATATGAATACTTCTTTGGAAAGGGATCAATCAGAAAAAAGATCAAAACAAAATGAAGAAAGCCTAAGATTCATATGGGATGCCATCAAAAGGAAAAACCTA
>NW_006921620.1:11048556-11150017 GCF_000298275.1 Orycteropus afer afer | reverse complement strand
ACCAAGAATTATATACCCAGCAAAATTGTCCCTCAAATATGATGGTGAAATTAGGAGATTTCCAGATAAGCAGAAATTAAGGGAATTTGTTAAAACCTGACCAACCTTGCAAGAAACACTAAAGGAAGTTGTTTGAACAGGGAACCAATAATAGCAAAAAACAACCTACCATTAATACACATGATGCCCAAACCCACAAACCAACACATTTATGCAAGTATCCAAAGTAAAATAAGCTTACAAGATTGTAAACAGGTAACCAGAGACATCCATTGGCAAATTAGGACAAAAACAAACCAAAAAGAAGGAGGAGATACTGTAGTCACAGAACTTCTAAATGATGAGGAAGTGAAGAGAGTTGCAAAATAGAATAGACTGTTCTAAACTCAGGGAGAAAATTATAAATCAAAGGGTAACCTCAAACAAAAATGATAAACTTTCATATCACAATAAAAAAAGAAGACAGACATAGATATTTAGCAAATACTAAAATAACAACAATGAAGGAAATGATAACACAAATCATAAACAAAATGAGCTCTGTGCAGAAAATTACATGGAACAAAGAAACCAGGAACACCATGAAAAAACACACAACAAAATGACAGCAACAAATTCATACTTGTTGATAATTACACTGAATGTCAATGGATTAAATGAACCACTCAAGAAATGGAGAATGGCAGATAGGATAAGAAAACACAACCCATCAATCTGTTGTCTACAGGAGACATATCTTAGAGAGAAAGACAAAATAGACTAAAAATCAAAGGTTGGAAAAAGATATATCAAGCAAATGGCAAACATAAAAGAGTGGGAGTGGCAATAGTAATTTCTGATAAAATTGACTTTAAGACTAAAACTACTATAAGAGACAAAATACATTATGAAATGATTAAAGGATCAATCAAACAAGAAGATAATACGTATCTATAGCCCTAATGAAAAAGCCCCAAAATACATAAATCAGACTGTAACAAAACTGAAAAGACAAGAAGATGACTCCACAGTCATAGTAAGAGACTTTAATACACTACTTTCAATCACAGATATAACAACTGGAAAGAAACCCAACAAAGATACAGAAGAACTAAAAAGTACAATCCATCAACTTGACCTTATAGACATCTACACTGCACTTCACCCAACAGCAGCACAGTACACATTCTTTTCCAGTGCACGTGGAACTTTCTCCATGACAGACCATATGTTAGGCCATAAAGCAAGCCTTAATAAATTAAAAACACTGAAATACTGCAAAGCATCTTCTCAGATCACAGTGCTATAAAATTAGAAATCAACAATAGGAAGATCTATGGAAAAAGAACAAATAATGGAAACTGAACAACACCCTCCTTAAGAGCAACTGGGCAATAGAAGAAATAAAAAAGGAAATTCAAAAGTTCCTTGAATCAAATGAGAATGAAAACACAACACAGCGAAATCTTTGGAACACAGCAAAAGCAATGATAAGAAGTCAGTTTATAGCAATAAATGCACACATCCAAAAAGAAGAAAGAGCCAAAATCAACACTTTTAACTAACATCTCCAAAAACTGGAAAAAGAACAGCATGAAAAGCCTACCGTCACTAGAAGAAAGGAAATAATAAAGATTCGAGCAGAAATAAAGGAAATAGTAAATAGACAATAGAAAAAAGTCAACAAGACGAGACTTTTTTTTTAAAAAAAGATTAATAAAATTGACAAACCACTGGGAAATTTAACAAAGGAAAAGAGGGATAGAATACAAAAACACTAATAAGAAACAAAATGGGTAACATTATAACAGAACCAACAGAAATCAAAAAGATAATACTAGGACACTATGAATAACTGTATTACAACAAATTTCAAAATCTAGAAATAATGGACAGATTTCTAGAAACACACTACTTACCTAAACTAACAGAGGCTGAGGAAGAAGAGTTGAACAGACCTATAATAAAAGAAGAAATTGAACAGGTCATAAAAAAATTACCAACAAATAAAAGCCCTGAGCCAGATGATTTCCCTGGAGAATTCTGCCAAACATTCAGTGAAGAACTGACACCAATCCTACTCAAACTATTCGAAAACATAAAAAAGGATGGAATCCTCCCTAATTCATTGTATGAAGCAAGCATAACCTTGATACCAGAACCAGGCCAAGACATCACTAAAAAGGAAAACTACAGACCGATATCTCCCATGACTATAGTTGCAAAAATCTTCCACAAAATCCTAGCCAATAGATTCCAACAACATATCAAAAAAATAATACATTATGACCAAGTGGGGTTCATATAAAGTATGCAAGGATGGTTCAGCATTAGAAAAACAATCAATGTTATCCATCACATAAATAAAACAAAGGAAAGAATCACATAATCATATCAATCAGTGTAGAAAAGACATTTGATAAAACCCAACACCCATTCCTGATAAAAACTCTCAGAAAAATAGTAATACAAAGGATATTCCTCAACATAATAAAAGGCATATATGCAAAATCAACAGACAATATTATTCTCAATGGAGAGAGACTGAAACCATTTCCCTTACAAACAGGAACCACACAAGGATGCCCTCTATCACCACTTCTATTCATCATTGTATTGGAAGTCCTATTCAGGGCAATTAGGCAAGAAAGAGAAATCAAAGGTATTCAAATTGGTAAGGAAGAAGTCAAACTATCCCTGTTTGCTGATGATATGATCCTGTACATGGAAAACCCAAAAGATGCAGTTAAAAAAAAAAAAAAAAAAAAAAAACAACACTAGTGGAACTAATTGATAGATTTAGCATAGTGGTGGGATACAAGAAAAACATCCAAAAATTGGTTGGATTCCTCTACACCAGCAAAGAGGTTGCTGAAAAAGAAATAAGGAAATCAATACCATTACAATAGCTACCAAAAAGATAAAATACTTGGGAATAAATCTTACCAGGGACACAAAAGACCTCTACAAAGAAAACTACAAAAGACTTCTTCAAGAAACCATAAGAGATCTACATAAATGAAAGAATATACCATGCTCGTGGATAGGAAGATCGAACACTGTGAAAATGTCAATTCTTCCCAAAACATTCTATATACATTCAATGCAATCCCAATCCAGATCCCATCAACATTCTTTAAGGATATGGAAAAAAAAAAAAAAAAAAATCACTAACTTTATATGGAACAAAAAGAGACCATGGATAAGAAAAGCACTATTGAAGAAGAACAAAGTAGGAGGTCTCACACTCCCAGATCTCAAAACATACTATAGAGTCACAGTAGTCAAAACTATCTGATATTGGTATAATGACAGACACATGGACCAATGGAATAGAATTGAGAATCCAGAAATAGATCCATGGACCTATGGTCAGCTGGTCTTTCACAAAGAGCTAAAATTCATTAAATGGGGAAGAGATTGTCTGTTTAACAAGTGGTGCTGGCAAAACTCAATATCTATTTGCAGACAAATGAAACAAGATCTGTACCTTACATCATACACAAACACTAACTCCAGATGGATCAAAGATTTAAATGTGAAACCTAAAAGTATAAAGTTCCTCAAGGAAAAACTAGGGGCAAATTTAGGGGCCCTAATACATGCCACAAATAGACCATCAAGCAGAACCCAAAATGGACAAACAGCAGAAGAGAAACTAGATGAATGAGACCTTCTAAAAATTAAATTTTTATGTGCTTCCAAAGAATGCTCCAAAAGAGTCAAAAGAGAACCTACAGATTGGAAAAAAATATTCAGCATTGACATATCTGACAAGGGACTTAGCTCTCAAATTTATAGAAAACTCCAACACTTCTACAACAAAAAGACAAATAATAAAATTTTAAAATGGGCAGAAGACATGAATAGATACTTCATCCAGGAGGATATTCAGGCAGGCAACAAACGTATGAAGAATTGCTCATGATCATTAGCCATTAGAGAGATGCAAATCACAACAACAGTGAAATAACATCTTGCTCCAGCACTAGTAGCAAAGTTCAACAAGACCGAAAATAACAAATGCTGGTGAGGATGAGGAGAGATTGGGACTCTCATGCACTGCTGGTGGGACTCTCAAATGATACAACCACTGTGGAAAGCAGTATGGAGATTTCTGAAAAACTGGGAATTAGAAATACCATTTGACCCAGCCATTCTGTTACTAAGTATATATCCTAAAGTGAGAGCTAGGACAAGAACAATAAGCACATCCATGTTCATCGCAGCACTGTTTACAATAGCCAAAAGATGGAATCAACCTAGGTGCCCATCAACAGAAGAATGGATAAGCAAACTATGGTATATACATGCAATAGAATGCTATGCAACCCTAAAGAATAATGTAGAATCTGCAAAACACTGCTTAACATACATGAACCTGGAGGACATTATGCTGAGTGAAATAAGTAAATTAAAGAAAGATATTGTATTATTGTATTAGTCCATTATTGTAAAAAGTCAAGGAAATATTTATATATGGAAGGAAATTTTCTTTGTTGACTACTAGGGATGGGAGGGGAAGGAATACTGCTAGACAGGGAGAAACAAGTATTGATTTGGGTGAAGGAAAAGGCAATGTACCAAATGTGAGTGATCAACACAGTGTCATTGAGGAAAAGGAAGACATGGAGAGGTGCATGGGAGGTACAGGCAACAAAGATGAACCCTTTTGCACATACATTACTGTGTTGCCAATGATGGGCAAACATTGATCTATGGGTGGGTAGATGGGTGGACAGCCTGAATGATAAGGTATGTCTATGCAGGGGGGAGTGTGCATATGACCATATATAGTGTAGACAGACAATGTTTCTACAAGTGTAATGGTATGTGCTATAAGAATTTCCAGGTATATAGTAGAGCTGACAAGGGGCAAGGTTGTAGTAACTTCTTGGCTACAGCCAGCTACCTGGAATGAGCTGGACCTTTGGGCTCAGGACCATGGTCACAGGGGACATCAAGCTCAATTGACATAACATACTAAGCAAAAACTGTTCCATATCCTACTTTGGTGAGTAGCAAAGGGAATCGTAAAAGTTTGCAATGAACCACATAGATGCAAAGATGGGTCTCTCCTTGTCCAGAGCAAAGAAGAATGAAGAAAACCAAAGACACATGGAAACAATTAGTCCAAGGAATTGGTACACCATGTGACCCTCAGCTTATATGACCATGAGACCAGAAGAACTAGATGGGGCCTGGCTACCACTGTCAACCACTTGGATAGGACTCTATGCAGGAGATCGTAAACAGAGTTGGAGAGCAATGTGGAACAAAACTCAAAATCAAAAAGAAAAAAAAAAAGGGATCAGGTTTGGTGGTCTGATAGAGCCTGGTGGAACCTCTGAGACTATGGCCCCTAGCTGTCCTTCAGGTCTGGAATAGAACCCACTTCTGTGGCTTCTAGCTGAATACAAGACAGGCATATGAGCTGAACATTTACATTGTTGTTGTTATGTGCCGTGGAGTCAGATCAGACTCATAGCGACCCCTCCTTCAGTTTCCGAGGTAGTATCACTACGGTAGTAGATTGCCCCATCTTCCTTCCAAGGAGTGGCTGGTGGGTTTGAACCGCCAGCCTTCTGGTTAGCAGTCAAGTTCCTTTCGCACTATGCTACCAGAGCTCCCGTTATTGCTTTGTTGTTGTTGTTGTTGTTATGTGCCGTCGAGTCAGCCCTGACTCATAGCGACCCCTCCTTGGGTTTCCGAGGCAGTATCACTACGGAAGTAGGATTGCCCAACCTTCCTTCCGAGGAGTGGCTGGTGGGTTTGAACCGCCAGCCGTCTGGTTAGCAGGCAAGTGTCTTAGCCACTATGCTACCAGAGCTCCCAGAGCTCACATTAGGTAGTGCTAAAAAGACAATCAGGCCACATGTTCCGACCTTCTCTAACCCCACAAGAGGAAGACAGAATCACCATCAATAGCCCAAGGCCTATTACTACAAGGCCAGACATGCTGCCTCCCTCCAGCTCTTTCTCCAACCATTCCTTCCAAAGCACCCACACCACTCTTCTGGTTCCGATAATTCAGTGCAGTGGCCACACAGAACTCACAGATTATGGGGCTTATTAGGGAAGCGCCAGATTACAATTCAAGTTTAGGAAAAACACTCAGTCTCTCTCAGCCCGTTGTCTCTCACCCAACAGTCTCTCACAGTCTCTTTCCCAGAGTGCATGTCCCTCAATGTCTCTCTCAGCAATGCATGTCTCTTGCGTCTCTTTCCCAGCAGCGTGTGTCACTCAGGAGTGCGTTCCTTCTCAGCAGTACGTCCTTCTCACCCAGTAGTCAGAGAGACTTCTGCCTCTAGGAGGCCTCCTTTTGAGCCTGGCAGAGTGGCCAAACTAGCCAATCATAGCATCAGAATTGTAAGCACCTGAGAGAGAGCGACCTTCCCAGAACATTGCTGCAGTGCCACTCCCAACAGAAATACTCCAGGTGGATAACTTTTACAATCAGGAGCTCCTCAGTTGCTCATAGCCAATTACACCATGGAGTTTACAAACACTTATGGCTAGAAAAGCCATACCAGGTAATTTACTACACCGCAGGTAGACACACTGCTTGGAGAGATCAGTCACAGGAGAATAGAAGGGCTGTGTGTGTACAGGTAGATAGCTCAGGGGCAGGAGTGCATGAGAGGGAAGGTCACAGGGAAGAGGTAACTATGAGGAGGAAGTGGGAAGAGAGCTGATGTATTGTGGGAAATCGCAGTCAATGTCAAGAGAGAAAGTGTATGTGAACTACAGTACAGAAAATGAATTTGCTCTATAAACTTTCACTCAACTCATGATAAAAATGAAAAATAAAATGAAATGACTTACTGCATTGGGCAAATCTGCTGGAGAAGACCTCATTAAAGTGTAAAAGAGCAAAGATGCCGCTCTGAAGGCTGCGGAGCACCTGATACAAGGCATGGTATTTTCAGTCACCTCATATGCATGCGAAAGCTGGACAATGAATAACCAAGACTGAGGGAGAACTGATGCATTTATATTGTAGCCCTGGTGAAAAATCTTGAATATACCACGGACTGCCAGAAGAACAAACAAATGTGTCATACAAGAAGTACAGCCAGAATGCTCCTTAGAAGCACGGGTGGTGAGACTTAGCCTCTTCTGCTTTGGTTAAATTTTCAGGAGGGATCAGTTGCTGGAGAGGGGTGCCATGTTTGGTAAAGTAGATGGTCAGCAGAAAGGTGGAAGTTCCTCAATGCGATGGATTGACACAGTAGTCACAACAGTGGTTTCAAGTATAGCAATGATTGTGGGGATGGCACAGGACTGGGCAATGTTTTGTACTGTGGAGCATGAGGTTGCAATGAATCAGAACCTATCCGACACAGTTGCTGGATTGTTGATAGTAGTAGGTATTATAAAAATAGAACCAATGGTTTGAAACCAGTTTCTTTTGCTGTGATTAAAAAAAATGCACGAAGATGGGATGAAAGTAAATTATTTTTTGAGGATTCTTGTGATATCTTGAACAATGAAGTACAAAAATATGTTTAATTCTAATTTCATGGAAAGTAGCTATCTTGTTTTCTCTGTATTTATCACATGCTAAAGGCAACTGAATCAAACAGAACACTGTATTTTATTTTGCCAATAAACTCATCCATTTTTATCATAAATTGGAAGTTGTCTGCTTGATAGAAATGAGATATTTGAATTTAATTTGGCTCAAATTGTTTAAAGTAGGAATAACTTTGTAAGCCATCTCCAGCAATCATAAAGGAAATGGAAATATGTATACCAAATTTATTTAAAACCAGATAATCAATTGCATTTCTATAGAATATTAAGCCTGTTGCCATCAATCAATTCCAACTCATAATGACTCCATAGAACAGAGGTGCACTGCCTCAAACACACCGCCCCAACACAGTGATCTTTGTGGGAGTAGTCTGTCACTTCTTTTTCTTCCACAGAACGGCTGGTGAGTTCAAACTGCCGACCTTTCAGTTAGTAGCGGAATACTTAACCATTGTAACCAGAGCTCCTTTATAGAACATTAGATTTTTTAAAATTACTAATTTGTATGAAAAAAAATAAAATAAAACTTTACCAAAGTATACAATCCTTATTACAATTCACTGATGAATTATATTGTGTCCAGTTACAGTCTGGAGTAATACAACATGCCATATGTAAATGCAATGAAGATAATGAAAAATAATGAAGGTAAATAAAAATATCATCATCAAGTTTGCTTACTGGAACTGTCAGAACTGAGACATAAAACTTTATCCTTTGATTTTTTAGAAGCTCATTATTTTTTCTTCAGTATTACACTGCCATGTATGGTTTGATTTTTTTAATTGTCAAAAGCAAAGCCCTGAGCAAGGGTTCCCAGCTCCAGTCTGAGCTAATCCCCTCGTGGCTTAGTGATAGTGCTATGGGTTGAAGCTATGGTTCTGAATCTTGGAAGTTCATCTCCTACATTTATTTCTAATGTATGGCTACCTATATTCCAATTAGGCGTGATCTAGAGCAGTAACCTCTGGAAGAGTGGTCTTAAAATCGTGAGTTTCTGAACTGTTTGTTACTGTCTGCAGTGAAATAGATGAGTGTACAAAGGGAGAGAGAATGTTTAGAACCATCATAGCAATGTGGCACAGTAGTTACATGTCTGATAAATCAAATAATAAAATATCAGTGGTTGTACTCATAAGCCTACAAATTTTTTACCAATTGTTATTTCTAGTAATTTAATTTTACATTGTTTCACTGTATATATTTATTTATACAAATATATATATATTTTTTTTATATAGAGTAAAACAATGTAAATTTAAATATACAGACATACATACATACATATATCTCTCTATATATATATTTGGTATGGCTCAGAGTTAAAGAAAGGTGGTGTTCCTATGGAGAGTTTGAGCTGTGCTGATCTAGAACAGTCCCGAGACAACGCTTTAATTTCCACATCAGTAAAATGAACAAAAAGCAGAGTAGGCCAGTGACTTTTTGTTTTTAATTTAAATAATTTAGTAAGGTGAAATTTACATAAGATTAACCATTTTGAATTAAACAGTTTAGTGGAACTTAGTACATTCACAGTGGTGTATACCCTCCAGCTCTTTCTACTTCGATAGTATTTTCATCATTCCAAAGTAAAATTCCTCACCCACTCTGTAGTTTTACCCTTTCCCCACTCCCTCAGCCTCTGGCAATGACCAATCTACATTCCATCTATATGGAGTTATCAATTTTGTGTATTTCTTATAAAGGAAATCATGCAATATGTGACCTTTTGTATCTGTCTTCTTTTACTTAGTATGCTTCTGTGATCAATGTGTATGGTGTTACTAGTACTTCATTTCTTTTTATGACTGTATACCAACTCCACAATTTCTTAAAAATATTTTGATGTCAAGTCATAAGAGTTCTTGATATATTTTGAATACTACAGTCTTACCAGATATATGATTTACAAATACTCTCTGCCAATGTGAATTAGAGGATTGACTTTCCATTTCTATGAAAGGGGGGCTTATTGAGTTCTGATAGCAATTACATCGAATCTACAAATTGCTTTGGTTATTACTGATATCTTAACAATTTTAAGTCTTCCAATATGAACAAGAAACTTCTTTCCATTCATTTAGATAATTTTAAATTTCTTTCAGAAATGTCTTGTAGTTTTCAATATGTATAAATCTTTCACCTTATTGGTAAATTTGTACTGATTTTTATGTGTTGATATTGTACCCTGAAACTTTGCTGAAGGGTAATGACTTTAAATCATTCAGGTGACAGCATTCAAAGGGATCTATTGTCCCATTTAAAAAAAAATGTTTCTCCCTCTACCTTCCCATTTTGTTTCATGTGCAGTTAAAAGACTTATTGCAGGTTTCACTATAGTGTGACCCATATGTTTGAGGGGCCAAAGAGCAAACTGAGAGGGCTTTCCAAAAAAAGACAACCTGAAACTTTTCCCTTTCTTTTCAGCTTGATACTTTCTGTAAGAGTTAATCCTTACCTCGTAGTAAGAACTGATAGTTAGTAGTGCTTATCAAACTCTGATAGTGTAGTGATTAAGGCATTTTTCTGCTAACCAAAAGGCCAGCTACCCAGAGGGACAGAGTAGTTGAACCTGTGGGCTTGGGACCATAGTCTCAGGGGACATCAAGCTCAATTGGCATAACATATACGCCAAACGTTGTTCTACCTCCTCCTTTGGCAAGTAGCAACTGGGATCTTAAAAGCTTGCAAGCTGCCATCTAGATGTGATGATGGGTCTCTCCTCGTCCAGAGCAAAGAAGAATGAAGAAAACCAAAAATTCATGGAAACAATTAGTCCTAGTGACTATGAGACCAGAAGAACTAGATGGTGCCCGGCTACCACTGTCAACCACTTGGAAGCAGATCTATGTAGGAGATCCTGGATAGAGAGGGAGAACAATGTGGAACAAAACTCAAAATCATTAAAAAAAAAAAGGGGAGAGACCAGGTTTGCTGGTCCAATAGAGCCTGGTGGAACCACTGAGACTGTGGTTCCTAGCTGCCCTTCAGGTCTGGAATTAAATCCACTCCTGTGGCTTCCAGCCAAACAAAAGACAGCATATGAGCTGAACATTTACCTGAGGTAGATAAACTCCTTCTAGAGAACAATCATGGAAGAAAGAAGGGCTGCTTATGCACAGGGAGACAGCTCAGGGGCCAGGAGTGCATGGAGGGATGGACCCAGGAAAGTGGTAACTATCAGGAGGAAGTGAGAAGGGAGCTGTTGCATTGTGGTAAATTGTGGTCAATGTCATGAGACAAAGTGTATGCGAACTGCTGTATGGAAAGTGAATTTGCTCTGTAAATTTTCACCCAAATCACACACACACGGAAAAAAAAAAAAAAAAAAAAATTGCATTTCTCAGGTACACTCTCCCACCTAGTGCCTGGCAGCAGATGCCCTGCTCAAACACAGAATTTTCCTGAAAATAAATACTCTGTGTGGGAGCTCTGGTAGCATAGTGCCTAAGGCATTTGACTGCTAACCAGAAGGTTGGCGGTTCAAACCCACCAATCACTCCTCAGAAGGAAGATGGGGCAATCTACTTCTGTAGTGATACTGCCTGGGAAACCCAAGGAGGGGTTGCTATGAGTCGAGTCAGACTTGATGGCACACAACAACAGTTCTCCCTAAAGGAGCTCTGGTGGCATAGTGCCTAAGGCATTTGACTGCTAACCAGAAGGCTGGTGGTTCAAACCCACCAGCCATTCCTCAGAAGGAAGACTGGACAATATACTTCTGTAGAGATACCTTGGAAATCCAAGGAGGGGTTGCTAGGAGCCAGAATTGACTCAACGACTAATTTTGGTTTTAGTTTAGTTCTCCCTATGTCATAATTAAAACACCAGACCCATTACCACAGAGTAATTTCATCGTAACCCTATAGGACTGAGTAGAACTGCCCCATAGGGATTCCCAGGCTGTACATCTTTATGGAAACAGACTGTCTCATCTCTTTTCCATCTCATCTCTCTTTGAATCACTGTACTTTTGGTCAGCAGCCAAATGCCTTACCCAGTGCACCACCAGAGCTCCTTCCCTATGTCATAAGACATATTTATTCTCAGATGGTTTTCATTGGGCAGAGGCCACCAAAAGCAAAAGATCCTAAAGGTTTAGGAATTCTACTGTAAACTTAGTTTCATTTAAGGGGTAAATACCTTTTATTTTATTTTAGAAGTATGAATAGCATGTGCTGACTGGTCTGACACAGCCACCATTTCTTAGTGTTTATAATCCTTGTAGAAAATACATTTGCCTGAAAGCCATTTCCCATTGCCAACTAGTTTTATTTTAGCATGGATTATTTGAGTGGTTTTGTATAGAAATTTTCAAAACTGACTTTTGTAGAGTCAAGGTCTACTGATTCTGATGAAAAATAATGGAGGTAGTAAAAATGGACAGTGTGTTATTATTATTTTTTTTTTCATACTTAAGCCCCATGTTAATATGTAGGAATTGGGAAATTTATTAATTTTAGAAAGAGAAAGAAAGAAAATGTCCATAGTCTTAATTAACTTTATATCAGATCTCCTCTCTGATAAACAGGAATATTAATGCCATACTGAAATATTCATTCTTTGACCTATTCTTTTGTCCACAGCATTTAAAAACAACTTTTGAAAATTGTAATTATTAAGCTTAATATTGTATATGTGTGTATTTTTTTGTATGAACTAATTCTCTTGTGTGTGTGTGTATTACCACAGTTATCTAAGTGCTTAAGTAATTTGAGCTGAAATGTGAGTAGAGAAAGCTATAACTTTGTGATTCTTAGATTTAGAATATCAGCATGCTTGGAAATCTTGGCTTTAGTATAATATCCAAGTTGTTTGTATGAATAACTAAGTGAACAAATAGGTAAGAACCTAGAGTCTCTGTATTGTCCCTCTTGTCTCAGAATGGTAATCCTATCTGTCTCAAAAAGATAATATTTGGAATAAGGATTTTCTTCTTGACATAGAATAATTTTCAATCTCATTATCTGAAAATTACATTTGGATCCTTGGATATTAAAGAAACATGGATGATTTATTCACATTTGCTAATGTAGGAAAACCTTTCTTTTATGTTGCTGAGAAAAATGTGTAAGTTAATGGAAACTATGAACAAATAAAAACTGAATTTATCCTTCCTTCATTGGACTAATACTTACTGAATACCTACTGTGTAGTAGGCAGAAAGAATATAGGCAAGAACAAGGCAGGGGACTTGTCCTTAAAGATTTCAGAGAAAAAACATATGGAAATAATAATTAAAGTACACTGTGAAGACTAATAGGACAGATGCAACCACTAGGTGTAATGGTGATAAAGGTGATGAACACAGAGGAGAATCCATTATTTCTATTTGGGTAGGGGGTGATGATGGTCAGTAAATCTTCTCAGAGGGCTAAAGTTACCAGTTGCTTCGTAAAGATCAGGTAAGAGGTAGACAGGCAAATGAGGGATGGAGGGGCATTCTAATCAAAGAGAATAAATAAGACATAGAGCAAAGAGAGGGAGTATTTTGTTCAGAGCACAAGATGAATTCAAATTGGAATATTGGCAAGGGAATATAATTGTTAAAGGAATGAAATAGAGTAAACTGGGGTCTAGATAATGAAGGGTCTTATATCCCATGGTAAGGGGTTAAACACGATGTGTCCCTGATTAGTGACATGTAGAATTTTTAGTGTTAGACAAATTTCTCTGCTCGCTTGGTGAGAAATGTTTCCAACAGAAAAAGACTAGAAAGCAGATTAGTGCAGAAGGTTATTTTCATCAGCCAAGATAGAAATGATAAGACCTGAACTATGTGAGTTTGAAAAGGCTAATTTGTGAGATTATTAAACAGAAAGAATAGGATTTGGTGATTTAATAGAAATGAGCTTTGATAGAGAAAGAGATGTGTAAAGTGATTATGAATTTTCTGATTTAGTAATCTGGATAGTGGGTGTTTATCTCACAGTAGTATTTTTATTGTTGTTGTTTGCTTTGAAGGCATGGATCAAATCAGCTTTGATCTGCATAGACACCCAACACTCAGTGTCATATCTGGCTCACAGTAGTTGTTCAACAAAATATTTTAAGTGAATGATAATATCATCCACAAAGAGTGGATATGGGATCAAGAAAACATTTGGTGAAGATGAGGAGTCTAGTTTTGGACATGTTGAATTTGATGTGTTGCTAGGCCAACTGGTGGGAAATGTTCAGTAAGCAGGATTAGAGATTTTTGTTTTGTTTTTTCCAACAAGAGTAATTTATTTGTCACAATCTTTTCATCCACTGGATCAGTTTTATATAGGTTCCTAAACGTGTGTTATTTTAGGCATATATGAAAAATTGGAAATGGTCTTGGATTTTTAAAAATCCTGCAATTTTATAGGATTAATGAGGCAGAAAAAGTACACAGCTCTAAGTTACGTAAAAAACAAAAAACCAAACTCACTGCCATAGAGTCAATTCTGACTCATAGTGACCCCCTTCGGGTTTCCAAGGCAGTAAATCTTTATGGAAGCAGACTGCTCAGTCTTCCTTCTGCAGAGAGGCTGGTGGGTTTGAACCACCAGCCTTTTGGTTAGCAGTCAGATGCCTTAGACACTGTGCCACCAGAGGTCCTTAAGTTATGTAAAGGGTATAGCTTTTGAATAAGAAGAGCTCCATTTAACTCTTAAATTTGCTACTAACTTTACTTTAGTAACCAGGGTTCTAAATTTTTTTAGGCCTCCATTTCTTCAATAGGAAAATGAGATAGTGAGATTTGACAATCACCAAGGTCTCTTCAACCTGAAATATTACATAATCATGCATATTCACACTTAAACATGATTTTTTTTTTAAAAAAGTATTGTTTTAACTTGGTGAGTAGTTCAGATGCTTTTGCTGTTAATGAAATGCCAAAACCAAAGATCCATTGCTGTCAATGCTGATTTTGACTCCTGGTCACCCTATGGTAAAAATACTTCTCACAGTAAAAATGCTACTGTGAGATAAACACCCACTATCAAGGACAGAGTAGGACTTCCCCATAGGGTTTCCAAGGCTGTAATGTTTACAGAAGCAGACTGCCGTATCTTTCTTCTGTACAACGTCTAGTAAGGTCAAACTGCCAACCTTTCAGTTAGCTGCTGAACACTTTAACAATTGTACTGTCAGGGCTCCTTTGATGAAATACAGTGGACAAAAAATTATCTGGACCCAAACATCAGTTTTGTCACTAATTAATTGGCTGTGTAATTTTGGACAAATCAAGCCCCTTCTAGAGGTGAGTTATCTTTGAAGTACCTTTTATATCTGGTTTTCTCTGATTTAACTAACAGTGTTTATGTTTAATTTTAGTCTGTCAAATTTTTCAGGGATAATCATCTTACTGTGTTGCAAATGTAATATACTATAGCATTTATTAAGGTAACTCTTGATGTCTTGAAAACACAGAGTGTGGATATTTAGATTATCTTGTTTCTGCTAGATAATCTAAATATCCACACTCTGTGTTTTCAAGACATCAAGAGTTACCTTAATAAATGCTATAGTATATTACATTTGCAACACAGTAAGATGATTATCCCTGAAAACAGAAACAAGGGAGCTCTGGTAGCATAGTGGCTAAGACACTTGCCTGCTAACCAGACGGCTGGCGTTTCAAACCCACCAGCCACTCCTCGGAAGGAAGGTTGGGCAATCCTACTTCCGTAGTGATACTGCCTCGGAAACCCAAGGAGGGGTCGCTATGAGTCGGGGCCGACTGGATGGCACATAACAACAACAACAACAACAGCAGAAACAATGATGTTAGATTAACTCTTCCAGTCCCAGGTCTCTATCCTGGTAGTTCTCTAACCTGTACCTACACCTTTATAATTAATCCCTTTATATATAGAATATCCTGGAGTTTTCCTAGTTTAAGTGTGTCATTTGTTTCCTATAAGGACTGTATTTGATATGCCAATTTATAAAACTGCTTTTAAAATTGGAATTAGTTTTAAAGATTTTTCTCATTAAAAATAATTTCTTTTTATTTTGACTTGTGTTAAAGTTTACAGAGCAAATTCATTTTCCATACAGCAGTTCATACACATTTTATTTCATGACATTGACTGCAATCCCCACAATGTAACAGTAGCAACAGCTCTTTTCCCACTTCCTCCCTATAGCCACCTCTTCCCTGTGTCCTTCTTTTTCCTGTGCATTCCTGCCTGCTGGACTATCTCCCTGTGCGAACACTACCCTTCTGTTCTCCCACAAAATAGCTCTAAGGAGCGATTTACATCTACTTGATGTAAATGTTCACCCCATATACCTGTTTATTGTTTGGCTGGAAGCCATAGGAGTAAGTTCAGTTCTAGACCTGAAGGGTAACTAGGGGCCATAGTCTCAGAGGTCTCACCTGGCTCGGTCAGACCAGAAAACCTGGACTTTTTTTTTTTTTTAATGATTTTGAGTTTTGTTCCACACTATTCTCCCACTCTGTCTCCCAGGATCTCTTGCACTGATCCCTTTCTGAGTGGTTGTTAGTGGGAGCCAGTTACCATGACCATGTAGTTCTTCTGCTCTCATGGACATATAGGCTAAGGATCCCGTGGTCTACTAGTCCCATGGAGTAATGGTTCCCATGGTTCTTTGGTTTTCTTCATTCTTCTTTACTCTGGACAAGAAGAGACCCATCGTTGCATCTAGATGGCTGCTTGAAAGCTAAAAATGTATGTTGTTGTAAATCATTATATTCCAATACCAAAAGTGGAACAATCGTAGGTGTTGTATACAGTTTTCAACTCCATGAGAGATACTACATGAATTATAAGTAAGATCCAAAACTCCTTGGCTTCCCATGAGCTAGACAGTAAAATAAGAAAATGATGTAAGAGAAACAGTGCAAAGGGAGTTATGATATTACATGTCTACACAAAAGAAAATAATATGGTGTAATTGCCACTTGCGTCGTGCCTGTAGCTCAGATCATGTGCCTTTTTCCTTTGTATGTTCCAGGAATCTTATTTCATTTCTCTTTTTTATTGTGCCTTTATTCATTGCTGATGTTTATTGACATGTAATGATACTCATCATTATTTATTGTTGTATTTCTGTGTAAATATTGTCATATTTATTTATTGTCATATTTCTGTGTCATGTCCTTTGTGCATAAAAATCCATAAATTAGAATTCACTGTATTAATACATGTTGATATTTATAACTGAACTCATCCCAAATGTAATTTGAAGTAGGAAATGTTTATTAAATACATGGACATGTTTTGACAATTATTGGTAGATCAAATATTGGAAACAGATGTTTGGAACATCTCATGAGCACGTATCAGCCCTCACCCTCACCTTTCATCTTAGGATCTCTCTCTTCTTCCAGAACCTGGGAAGTTCTTCATTCCTCACCTTGACTTTCCACTCAGTAAAAAAAAATTAATCATATTTATTTAGGGTTATTCATTGAGAAATAGTGTATAATCTAAATTTCTAGGTGTAGTGTGTAACTGCTGTCCAACTTTCAGTGATTGAAACTATCCAATAGATTATCTACACATATGGTAAAGATTGTGTTAACAGAGTATGGATAATGATAAAGAATTTATTAAAGACTTTAGTGACATGAACACTCTTCCTTTCTCATTTTCAGAGATGTATGATTGATTTCTGTAAGTTTATTGCACAAAGAGTTTACCGTCTTTTATTAATAAGGCCCCAAATATATTCCTGGAAAGAAGGTTCTCACATGCATACTCTACCAACTATTGACAAGTCATGCTTTGGTAAAATGCTTTGTTTGTATAAATAGACATTGTTTTATTAGTATGGGATTTAAATACATTTGAGTAACTTCTTTTCTTGGAAGAGAAAGTGCCTATCATATCAAAGGTGCTTAAATATACTGGAGAAAGGGAGGGATGGAGGATGGAAGAATGGAAAGGAGAGAACAGGATGAGAAGAAGGAAGAGAAGTGTACAAAGGGGATGATAATGGAGAGAGGGCAGCAGAGGAGGACGAGAAAGGGAAGGAATGAGGGAGGGAAAGAAGAAAAATGCCTAATTTCATTGCAACATTTTCTTCTAACATTTAAATTTTAATGTAACATTGAAAATCTTGTTCATAATATTCCATCTAGATTGTTCAATAGCCTATATTTATCATATATATATTTATATTTAGGAGCTCTGGTAGCATAGTGCCTAAGGCACTTGACTGCTAACCAGAAGGCTGGCGGTTCAAACCCACCAGCCACTCCTCGGAAGGAAGGTTGGGCAATCCTACTTCCGTAGTGATACTGCCTCGGAAACCCAAGGAGGGGTCGCTATGAGTCGGGGCCGACTCGACGGCAAATAACAACAACAACAACAACAACATATTTATCAATGAGAAAAGTTCAAAATTAGATACAAGATTCTTAATGGATAAACACTCACAAGGTTTGGGCCTTGTTTGCCTCAGTCTTTGTGAGAAGCACATGTTCACTGAAAGGAAATGAGATAAATTAGAACACTTGTAAACAAGTGTTGAGGATGGGGTGGAAGATGGGCGGTAGAGGAAACAAATCTATTGCCTTGAAATAATCTGTCCTAGGGTTTTGGAATATATTTTTCTTTTTAATCATTAAAGCTAAAATTAAAGATATATTAAAGCCAAAATTAAAGACATAATCCTCTGCTTAATAAATGATATATGTTTTATAACTTCATTAAAGATGCTACCTTCCTTAATTGTTGTGAACCAGGAGATTTTCAGTGAGGTGCATATTAACTGCAGAGATAATAATGTTTCTATATGTTAATAATTTTAAATGAAAAACACTTGAGCTATTTTCCAGCCACATGGGAGTAATCATTTACATGCTTAACGGCTTATTTTACCATTAACCCCTTCATTTGAGTCGAGTGGATAGCTGTATATAAAGCATTAATTCCTTTTACATTAGTGCTAATAGCAAGTATTTTAGACCCACTGGTGTGAGAGGATTAAAAGCCACAACATTAGGCAAGCATCAACATTTCTGTGATTAATCCTTATTAAAGCAAACTAGTGGGAACATGTAACTTGATTTTCTGTTTATCGATCAGATGCTTCTTGTTTCTTTTATCATGTGAAATGAAACTCCACAGAGACATATTGTGTTGCATTAATATGCTAAATTAAAAAAAAAAAACAAAACAAGGCATGCAACACAATACTAAGTTGTTCTCTTTTCCCTTTCTACTTTTAATACCAATTAATAGAGATGAAGTGATAAGAGAGGACTTGTGGGATAGATTATACCTTAAATATTTAGCCTTATGGTCCCTATTATAGGTGAGCCATTCATAATTCTTCTAGTTATATACTGATGCTTAAATGTGGTCATGTTAATAATGAAGCTATGGGAATATTTACTTCACTTTGTTTGAAGAGACTTAAGGAGTCAGTGGTAAATAGATGCACTGTGAAATTTCATTTTGAAACAAAGGAAGTGATGACATTTCTATGTTTTTCATTCTTGTATTAGTATCACTCTTGCCCCACCCAACCTTACTGCTATATTACTGCAGACAATGTATCCTGACCTCTCGCTCATGTTGACTTTTCTTTGTATAGATCCCAGGAAACGATATTCAAATATTTAATAACCAACAAGTAACACGGGCCAGTAGGAAGGACCTTTGCTATATACAACTTGATGGTGAACAACTTGAATGTAACCTGTGTCCCACTTAGTCCATCTACGTGGCTGATTTATCCCTGATTTGTCTGGATATCTTTAAGCATTTTAGATGAGAGTAGTGAATGAATCCCTAGTAGTTTCTATCCTCAAAGAAATGTATGAGATAGTGGAGTGAAAGGTAGGAAAGAAGGGAGGCTATTCTACCAGAAGAAACTATGCCTATAGATTCTTGAGTGGTTATTGAGCTGTTAGCAGGATCTAATTAATCAATTAATTGTTTTACTATTGCTAAAGCTAGACTCGGGCAAGCCTACTTCCGTAGTGACACTGCCTTGGAAACCCAAGGAGGGGTTGCTATGAGTCGGGGCCGACTCGAAGGCACATAACAACAACAACAACAACAAAGCTAGACTATTTGTATTATGAGGAAGTACTTTTAAAACTTATACTACATTCAGACACACATATCCACAACACACATAGATCTTACTTGTGTGTCTGTAGATTTGAATATGTGTTTATGCATACATTTTATGTACATACACGCATAAGATTTTTCCATAGTTTACTTTATATGTAAGTTGGTTGTTTGAAATGTATAGTAAATTTTTTGCCAGCTAATTTGACTGTTAACCAGAAGGCTAGCAGTTCAAATCCACCAGCCACTCCTCTGAAGGAAGACTGGGCAATCTACTTCCATAGTGATACCACCTCGGAAACCCAAGGAGGGGTCGCTATGAATTGGATCCGACCCGACGGCAGCTTGTTTTGTTTGTAATATGTTCTTTAAAGACATCTAAAAGAGACATCTTATTTCCATAAATACTTCCATGCATCAGTCAAGGTGCAGCAGTGGCTGGTTTGTTTTGCACTGAATTCCAGTCTTTCCCTCTCTTCTACCCTCTTGTCAGTCTTTGCCACTTCTAGACTCTAAATCTTATGTTACTCTGCTTGGCTGTCAGTGTCTTCTATTTGCATGTACTGCAATTAGACTTATCTTTCTTCTTACCACTTGACAAGGTGAGATATTCACCAATGTCTTTAACATTTAAGATGCTGGCATACTTCTGGTTTCTTTCTTAATTGTACCATGAAACTTAGCATTGCATTTCCAATGTTAAAAAATGAAAAATCTGGTGGTACCACCATCATAGAACAGCTCATTAAAGTTGATCAGCTTTGAATATACTTGCAAAAAGAAACAGATTTCATTACTAGTTCACTTCTAGTTACTAAGGCAGTCATTGTTCTTAAAATAAAAATGTCAAAATGACTCCCACTTCCATGTAGTTCTTGTTTTCTTTTCAGAGACTTTGCAAATCAATTAATTTTCAAGGGCTAATTAAGTGTTTTAATATTAAATGATAAAATAAATCATCCGTGCCTGATACACAGCACCATACCCTGCCTTATTGGTTTCAGAATATCAGTTGACTGTCATTGCCAAATTCAAACTTTTTGCATTGTGAACCTGCCACACAATTAATGAGCAGAGATAGATCAGCTCCTGAATATTCATTCTTTACATTTTCACAGAATTCTGATTCTGTATGAGAGGAAACAGGACAAATTTACTTTCTGTCAGGAGTGCATGTAAAAATGTGTTACTTGTTATCATATTTCCATTTTTTAGTCCATTAATATTTTACTTTTGCTTATAAATGTGTGCTCTAACCTGCTACCTGGACTCACCTTTAATTCCTCTGTGACCTGAAATATAACATATATTCATCCATCCATTCATTCATTTATTACTTCATTCAGTAAACATTTATTGACTGTTTTCTTTATGTTACTAGTGTGATAATAGTAACTTTATAAAATTAACTTCATTTAATCTACATGGAAGTCCTCCAAGATTAATACTGATATCCTATTTTTGCGAACAAGAAGGCTGATTCCCAGAAGCTGGACAACTTGCCAACATCATATTGCTAAGAGTGTACTGCTCAGTTTTGCTTCCTCAATGCCTTTGCAACATAGAGAAACTAATGTTTCAGAATGAATGAATGAACCAGAATATATTTTACTACCAAACCAAAAAACCAAACTCACTGGTGTGGAGTTGGATCCGACTCATAGTGACCCCTTCTTGGTTTTCCGAGGTGGTATCACTGTGGAAGTAGATTGCCCAGTCTTCCTTTCAAGGAGTAGCTGGTGGGTTTGAACTGCCAGCTTTCTAGTTAGCAGTCAAATGCCTTAGGCATTATGCCACCAGAGATCCCATATTTTACTACAGCTCACACATATATTGTTGTTGTTGTTACGTGCATACACATATATAGGGCTCAGTAAATATCACAAACCCTTGTAAGTTTGTCTGTATGATATCACTAAATCTCTAATAAGCTAGCTGATGTTAATGATCTTACATTTTATAGGTCAGGAGCCTGTGGTAAAAGGCAGTACAGTAACATGCTCAACATTAAACAGATGGAAAGTAAGAAAGCCAAGAAAAAACTCAAGTTATGGCCTCAGGATCCATGCCCTTCACCACATTCTCTAGTTTTTATCCAACAGGATGCAACATCAATGCTTAAAGAATGATAGTAGTGATAACATGAAAATGGAAATTTTGCCTGAAGCATCGAGAAAACTAATAGAAATATAGAAATTTTCTCCTCGGAAGGAAGGTTGGACAATCTACTTCCATAGTGATACTGCCTTGGAAACTCAAGGAGGGGTCGCTATGCGTCGATCTGACTCCATGGCAGTGAGTGGTTTTTTTGGTTTATTGAAATTTTAAATTGCTAAAGCGAATGGATTGACACAGCAAACCTTTAGAACACATTATATTTAGTGATGATTTTTAATGATAAAACATTTTATATTTTATCTTTATAGAAAAATAAGAAAATCTACTTTTTTGTATAAATGTATCATCATATATATGTATGTGTATACATACATATATAGTTGTAGTTATTAATATAGATATAAACATAATATTTAATCTGGTAATGTCTTTTTCTTACAGCAAAACAATTTGTATTTTCAAACCAAAAAACTGTACTAGTGTATCTAGGTGTATGCATTTTGGGAACAGTTAATCATAATTAGGAGCTCTGGTAGCATAGTGCCTAAGGCACTCAACTGCTAACCAGAAGGCTGGCGGTTCAAACCCACCAGCCACTCCTCGAAAGGAAGATGGGGCAATCTACTTTCATGGTGATACTGCCTCGGAAACCCAAGGAAGGGTTGCTACGAGTCGGGTCCGACTCTACGGCACATAACAACAACAACAGCAAAAACAATCATAATTCTAGTAATTAATGCATTCTTTAATGGCAAAAGAAAAAAAAAAAAAGCTCACATGATGAAATTTGACCAAAAAAAATCTCTATTTGCAAAATAAGGTTGTCTAATAGAAAATTAATGCCACTTTAAATTGTGTGGCGATAGAAAAAGTCAGTATGGAGTGTATTTTTCTACATTCACTTGATCATATGTCCACAAAGGCAACTTTACTTTTTAACCCATTGCATACATATTTTGCAGTATTTAGTTCTGTCAGTAGAGAACTTTGGAAACAGTGAGGGTAATGGGGAGGAATGATAGTTTAGATGCATTCTTTCCTGGAATGCCAGTTGAATTAAAGCTTTCATTCTCATCACAGACATACTAATCTATAATCTCCTTTCAAGATGAATCCAGAATCAGGAGTCTGTATTCTTTTATTCTTGGTCAGGAGATTAAAATTGATCACAGGCCACACAAGGGAGTCGGCTGTAGGATCATAGCTCAATGTGGTTAACGAGGACAACACTTGCTTTCTGTTCTCCTTAACTGTGCATTTACAAGTTACAAATATTATTGATTCCAGGGGTCATCTTAGGCTGTGAAGAGGTTTTGTGACTTGACAATATTTTTCTGTTTTTAAGGGATAAAAGCTATGAGCCCTGATAGCAACAGGGACAGGAATTGTTTAAATTTGACAAATGAAGATTTAGGCTTTTTTGAACTGGCACAATCCTTCATGTAGAAATAATGAATGAAAATTTGATAGTTGATTTAACATAGGTCAAATGACTTGCAGTGCAAAAGGGAAAATAACGCTTTAATTATTACCCTTTCTTCAAAATGAATTGATGATAGGTTTGTTATAGTAGATCCACGCTTTAAACAAATGAATAGTGTCTGGAAGATCCTTTTACCAAGACATCATTTAAATTTAAGTAGCATAGTTTACCTAAAATCATTTGAAAATGTAGCGTAGGTGGGATGATATGTGCATAATTACCTACTAATCTTTACAACCGGCTTTTTTCTTTCTTGTGAATAAAACAGATATATTAGTATTCAGAAAATTTAAAGCACCATGAACCATTGTGTGCTAAACTTTTGAAGAAGAACTTAAGAATCTTTTTTAACTAATAATAAGGACTATATATTGCCCTAAGCATATTTTATGGAATTGTGGAAGAAAGACTGCATTTAAGAGTTGTAACTGGATTAAATCTGTTTTTGCCATTTACTAGCTACAAGTTATTACAAAGCTTCTTTTACTGCTCTCAACCTCAGTTTGCTGATCTACAAATGGTCATAATGATATTTAGCCCATAGAATTGCTGAGAGTTCAAATGTACAAGAAACATTTTTAAGTGAAAAAACATTATGTAAATGTAAACTTTAAAGATGATTATTGTATTTAGTGTATTATATTACTTATACAGTTTGAGCCTATATTTAATTAAGACAGTTGGTGGTGAGATCACCTGGACTACATCACTGTCTTTATTCTATAAATTATACCATCAGGACACTAAATTAAGATTGCCAAAGAATCTGGATTATGGAGAGGTAATTTAATACCAATCAGTCCCTGGGTTATACAAATGGTTAAGCACGAGGCTACTAACTGTAAAGGTTGGCAGTTCAAATCCACCAAGAGGGTTGGCAATCTACTTCCAAAAGATCACAATTCCTGAAAACCCTATGGAGGTATTACTCCAAAATATATGGAGTCACCAGGAGTCAGAATTTACTCTACAGCATCTGGTTTGATTTTGATCTTGAACTGGATTAAATTGCTGATATAGGCCTTATCTGTACCATGCTCTAAGAAGTAGAGCTCAAATCTTTTAACATTAGAATATGATTTTTCCCAAAAAAATATGAAAATATCTGCTATCAGAAGTTGTTGTTGTTGTTATTTGCCATCGAGTCGGCCCCAACTCATAGAGACCCCTCCTTGGGTTTCCGAGGCAGTGTCACTACGGAACCAACCTTCCTTCTAAGGAGTGGCTGGTGGGTTTGAACCGCCAGCCTTCTGGTTAGCAGTCAAGTGCCTTAGGCACTATGCTATCAGAAGAAATGGTCCTAAAACAATATCAGAATAGAAACGTATATAAGCTATTCAGAAACTGGAAAAAAAAAAAAAAGAATGCATGTATTAATTGCTCAGTTAATTAAACCAAATGCATTAGGGATAGAATTCATTATTTTATATTATTTTTAAAAATATGAGACTTTTATTAATACTGTCAAGATACATGTTCTATACATATACATCTAGGGGTTGAGTGGCTCAGATTCTTTTGAGTATAATTTAATTTGTGAATTTCTATATAATGTATAGCATTTAGAGAACAAACAATTTCAAAAGAGCAACTGGAATTTTAACTTGATCTCCTTGATTAATCCATCATCCACCTTTACTATAGATTCTTCACCTAGATGTATGAAAATGGAAGGCTAAACTGTTTACCTGTGCAATATGCTTCAATTATAATGGAAAATAATTTTAATTGTTTTAATATGATTTCTAATGTCTGTATGTTGTTAGTTACCATTGAATCGGCTTGTGCTTATGGCAGCCTTATGTGTTACAGGACAAAATGCTGCTTGATTCTATTCCATTGTCATAATTATTGGTATGCTTGACTCCATTGTTTTTGTTATTATGTTAATTCATCTCTTTGAGGGGTTTCTTTGTTTTCAGTAGCTTTCTATTTTTACAACCATGATATCCTTTTCTTGTGGTTGCTCTTTCCAAAGTAAGCAAGTGTGTCTTGCCTTTTGCTTCTAAGGAGCATTCTGATATGTGTGTATGGGGAAAACAACAACAACCACAAAAAACTCATTGCCATTGAGTTGATTCAACGGGAAAACAACAACAACCACAAAAAACTCATTGCCATTGAGTTGATTCAACGGGAAAACAACAACAACCACAAAAAACTCATTGCCATTGAGTTGATTCAACGGGAAAACAACAACAACCACAAAAAACTCATTGCCATTGAGTTGATTCAACTCATAGCGACCCCTCCTTGGGTATCTCTACAGAAATAGATTGTCCCATCTTCCTTCTGAGGAGTGGCTGGTGGGTTTGAACTGCCAGCCTTCTGGTTAGCAGTCATATACCGTAGGCACTATGCCAACAGAGCTCCTGATATGTGTGTATGTTGCTTCATAATTCATCAAAACAGCTCTGACAGGGGGTGTTTAAAAGTTTACATTTTACAGATGAAGAAATTAAGACCCAGGGACATTGGGTAATTTGTTGCTTATCACATAGCTATTAAATGAGGGAACTGAGAGCAAACTTAGGTGGTGCTATCTTAGCCATACATTTCTGTCTCGATCAGTGCTCCCTTTTTGGAGTCTTTATCTAGTTTTGCTTTCAGAGGTGAAAAAATATGTTGCAGGGTGAACCACACATATGAATGTGTTCTTTTATAGGATTTCCAAACCTATTAGAGGGGAATAACACTTTTCTTCATTCAAAGCTTCAGTTTTAGTGGACTTCTCTTTTTAAGACTGTAAAATATGCCCTTCTAAAGGTGGTTTTTAATGAAACAAATATTATGCAAGGTAATTTATATCCATATTGTATGATCCACTTAGAAGTTAATTAATATGGAATTGCCATTATGGACTAAGTCATACTTACTAAAAAGTACTCTAACCCACCCACTGTCATTGAGTTGGATCCAACTCATAGTGACCCCTCCTTGAGTTGCTGAGGCCGTATCACTACGGAAGTAGATTGCCCAATCTTCCTTCCAAGGAGTGGCTGGTGGTTTTGAACCACCAGACTTCTGGTTAGCAGTCAAATGCTTGTAGGCCCTATGCCACCAGAGCTCCTAAAAAGTACTCTGGTGTGTATATATTCTTCATTTGTACTGATTCCTGGAATGACATATGACATGGTTTCCCTCTGGCAATATCTTTTCTGGTATTAGCACTTGATTATCAGTATGGGTATCAGTATATGATTTATCCCCTTTTCCCTTCTGATTTGCCTCATTTAAATTGGTTCTCATAATTACAACATGTGTATTTGCTTTTCTCTTTTTCTTTCTTTTTTTTTTTTTTTGCTTTTGTTCTGTTTTACATTTTCTCAATAAATCTCCATTAGGTTAAATTATTTTTAACACTGGCTATAGATTTTTTTTTTGTACTGTACTTAAAAGTCAAGAAAGATGAATTCTAAAATCAAAAGTACTCTTTTAAACACCTGTTTCTTGTGTTGTTCATCTAATCCTCACTTATTGACTATCTCAATATCTGACTATTTTGAATGTTACCCATGTACATCTGGCAGTAATGAATACTGAGATGCAAGGTGAAAGTAATGCTGTACTTGATGATTAAGGTTATGTGTCAAGTTGGCCAGGTCCTGAATCTCAGTGATTTTGCAGTTATATAGTGTTATTTGTTGGTTATGTAATGAGGTAATATGCCAGTTTTTAATAATGTAATTGGGCAGTTAAATAACGATGAGATGTGAAAATTATATAATTATGTAATTTGATAGTTTTGTATTGATGTAGTCATCCTCTATTTTATAATCTGCTGTTGTCATCCTCCATTTTCTGATAACACTGATGTTCACATAACAACCTAGTCTTTTGAACCTAACCAGGTTGATAAATGAGGAGTTGGGTATATTTTTATACTTATTTATTTTTGGAATATTTTTTTAAGTCTGTCTCTAATTTTCTTCTACAGGCAAAGGAATTGGAAATCATACCTCTCTTTTCCTAGCTTGCAGCATACCACTCTCCTGTTTCTCCTAACTGATCCCTCCTCATTCTCCATTCTGTGCCCCTTTTCCTTTTTCCTCCATTTATTGCTTTTGTGATATTTAGAGCTCCACCCTTGATCTTGTTTTCTGTTTGTTATTAGCCCTCTCTGTGGATTATCTCATTAACATCCATTGTTTCAAGTATGATCTCTTTGCTGATAATTTCGAAATCTGTTTGTGCAGATCAGATTTCTCTCATGAGCTTCAAAGCTCATTTTCACGTGTCTATAGAGGAGCTCTGGTAGCATAGTACCTAAGGCACTTGACTGCTAACCAGAAGGCTGGCAGATCAAACCCACCAGCCACTCCTCAGAAGGAAGGTTGGGCAATCCTACTTCTGTAGTGATACTGCCTCGGAAACCCAAGAGAGGTCACTATGAGTCAGATCCAACTCGACCGCAGTGAGTTTCTTTTTTTTTTTTAAGTATAGCTACCCATTGTAAACGTTACCTTTTATGCTTGTCTTTTGTTTGACTGGAAGCCATGGGAGTGAGTTCAGTTGAGGTATTGAATCAATCAGTTGAGGTACTGACATTTTCTGTAACTTTCTGTAGATGCTAAGTGTAACTAGGGGCCAGTCTGAGAGGTTTCACTGGTCTCTGTTAGACGAGTAAACCTGGTCTTTTTTATGATTTTGAGTTTTGTTTGATGTTTTCCTGCTAACCAGAAAGCTGCTGGTACAAACCCACCAGCTACTCCTCGGAAGGAAGGTTGGGCAATCTATTTCTGTAGTGATACTACCTCAGAAACCCAAGGAGGGCTCCTATGAGACGGATCCAACTCCACAGCAGTGAGTTTGGTCTTTTTGGTTTACTCTGTCCAGGATCTCCTATTTTTGTTCCTTTCCAAGTGGTTGACAGTGGTAGCCCGGCCCCATCTAGTTCTTCTGCTCTCAGGGTCATGTAGGCTGAGGTTCATATGCCACTAGTCCCTTGTATTAATTGTTTCCATGTGTCTCTGGTTTTCTTCATTCTTCTTTGCTCTGGACAAGAAGAGACCAATTCTTGCATTTTAGATGGCCACTTGCAAGCTTTTCAGACTGTAGTCGTTACTCACCAAAGTAGGATGTTGTTGTTGTTATGTGCCGTTGAGTCGTACCCGACCCATAGAGAACCCTCCTTGGGTTTCCAAGGCAGTATCACTATGGAAGTAGATTGCCCATCTTCCTTCTGAGGAGTGGCTGGTGGGTTTGAACCTCCAGCCTTCTGGTTAGCAGTCAAGTGCCTTAGGCACTAGAATGTAGAACATTGTTATTGTGTAGTATGTTATGCTAATTGAGCTTGATGTCCCCTGTGACCCATGGCTTAAGCCTGTGGACCCAGTGATTTACTCCCTCAGGGTTGTTGGCTATGACTAAGAAGTTATCATAACTTTGCCCTATTAGCTCTATTATATATATGGATGTTCTTATAGCACATATAAATACATGTGTATAAATATCATCTGCCAAACGTATATATGATCTTAATTACAATCACCAGTCACTCCTCGGAAGGAAGATGGGGCAATCTACTTCCGTAGTGATACTGCCTCGTAAACCCAAGGAGGGGTCGCTATGAGTCGGGTCCGACTTGACGGCACATAACAACAACAACAACAACAATTACAATTCTTAAAAATGAATATCATAGCTGGTATTCAAATCCAAATTTGAATGCAGTAAACTGTGGGTTTTTTTTTTTTCTGTGTGTGTGTCTGTTTGTATTTGTAAAACAAAAATCTCAGAACTAGATATGTAATGAACATACCATATTTCTGCCAAGTTTATATCATTCACCATTATTTAAGTAAGTATCAACTGGCACTAAATTTAAAATTGTAGTTGTAGTCATTGTTGTTGTTACAGTGTTTTATATTAAATACCAAGGAAGGCACAGTATGATGGTAATAGGATTTTAAAACTCTGATGTACATAAAAGCAGAATTGGTTGATTAGTGCTTACCATATGCCAAGTATTGTGCTCAGCAATTATCATATTATTGCGCTATATTATCTCAACTAATTTCCCTGCAAGGCATGTTGTATAGATAAGGAAATTGAAACTTACAATTTAACTATGATTATGGAAGATTATATAGCCAATATATAGTAGAGTAATTATATGAATATAGTTATATCCGATGTTAAAAACTTTTGCTTTCCTCACTAAACTAGGCCTAATATACTTAGAAATTCTTAAAATGAACTCATATTATTCTGAGGTTCAGAGTTTGGCCATTTTGGGTAACTATGTTGCATTTCTCTCTCTTTCTCTTTTTTTTTTTTTTTTTTAATCCTAAGATATTTCAAACAGAGGAAAAGATTAGTATAATGAACCCCACATGCCTGAAACCTAGCTTCAAAAACTATCAACTAATGGCTAATCATCTTTCTTTTTTAAATCCCTTCACCCATATCAAACCTGTCTCTTCATTATCTATTTTCCCTCCTTTCCCCACCATTCCCATTCCTGGTAACTAACAAAGAAATTTTCCTTCTGTGCATAAACCTTTCCTTGACTTTTTTTTACAATAGTGGACTTATCCAATATTTATGTTCTGAGATTGACTTATTTCATTCAACATAATGTCCTCCAGATTCATCTACATTGTGAGCTGATTTGCTGAGTCTTCATTATTCTTTAATGTTGCAAAGTATTCTGTTGTGTGTATGTACCATTGTTTGGTTATCATTCATCTCTTGATGGGCACCTAGGTTGTTTCCATTTCTTTGCTGTAGTGAATAGTGCTGTGATGAACATAGGTATGCATGTATCTATTCGTGCCCTAGGTCTCACGTCTTTAGGATATATTCCTAGTAATGAGATTGCTGGATCAAATGGTATTTCATTTTCCAACTTTTTAAGAAAGTGACGTACTATATTCCAGTGTGGTTGTACCATTTTCCAGTCCCAGCAGCAGTTTATGAAAGTTCCAGTCTCACCACACCCTTGCCAGAATTTGTTGTTTTCTGTCCTGTTGAACTTAGCTGCTATTATTGCTCCAGTGAGATGATATCTTGCTGTTTTGGTTTGTATCTCTCTATTGTCTAATGATTGTGAGCACTTCTTCATGTGCTTGTGGCTGCCTGAATATCTTCTTTGGTGCAGTTGGCTGTCATCTTTGAATGGGGTGACATCATCTTTGAGCAGGGCAGCACTGTTTCAAAGTCCTGCTTTCATGTTCTGTAAATTTGCCCTCACTTTGAAAACATTGAATCAACCCCTACTCATAACAAATTCTTCATCACAATCACCTTCACTTGCTGAATGTGCAGCTTGTAAATTCTTGAAAAGGCTTCAAGATTTTCTTACACTAAGCATTGCCATCGAGTCAGTTCTGACTTCTGGTGACCCTGTAAGACATTGTAGAACCGTGGAGTTTCCAAGGCTGTAAGTCTTTATGGGAGCAGAGTGCCTCATCCATCTCTTGCAAAACAGCTGGTGGGTTTGATCTTTTGGTTAGCAGCCCAACGCTTTAACCACCGCACAACCAGAGCTCCTTTCTGACACAAAAATAAGGCTAAATAAGAACCGTATGCACCTGTCCTGACTGACCTACAAATTCTTAAAGACACAGGAACAGATCTCATTCATAACCTAAGGACTGCCTGTATTACCATAAAATAAAAGAATTATATTGTCGTGTGGCCAATATCTGCTCATGTTTCAAAACAAGAATTTCTATCCATAAAATTAAGTCATTTTGACACTATAGAGTTATATTGTGCTTGCTTGTCTATGCACTAGTTCCATAAGGAGATAAAATTTTGTAACTCTTTTTAAATATGAGGAAATTGAGGCTTAAAATTTGATGACAGCTCATAGGAGGTAACAGAATCAGGACTTTATTAGAGGTTTTTCTGATTATGAACCGAGTAGCTCTGCATTAGTTCATAATCAAGCCTGGGGAGAGTCACAGAGATGTAGAAAACCAGTTCCAAAAGCTGAGAGTCACCAGGAGCCTTTGAAGCATAGTCTTTATTTTAAAGCCTACCACTTGCTTCCTCACGCTTGCTTTGTTTCAATTTGCAGAGCTCTGAAGGCCAGGGCATACTTAGGTAATTCAAAATGATTTTTAGCTTTCATTTCAGTTTTAGTACATGGGCCTAACTCTTGCACTGTCTTCAACTTTTTTTATCCCAGTACTATGAGAAAGATGAGTTTTGGATACAGTTTAAATACATTATCTAAATGAATGTTATGTCAAAATTATTGCATTAAGTTTTTGATATACAGAGCACTCCAGTCTCACAATATGTTTCTAAAATTCACTACAGCAGTTACAAATGAAGAAGTTATCAGTACCTGTATTCAAGAATATATTTGAATTAAAAATAATACATAAGATATTGAAGTACTTTCAAAAGTACCTTCTTGAAAGTAACTAATAAATTACACTGAACATGTGGTACATTTACTGGTGATTAACACATTAGTAATACTTTTGAGATTAAATTTTTAAGAGGGCCCTGAGTTGGAATCGACTGGACAGCATTGGGCTTTTTTTTTTTTTTTTTGGTTTCTCTCTTCTGCAGAATGTGTGTTTATGGTGGCAGCTTTAATGTTGCTTCATGCTGTGCAGTTCAATAGAGTATGTTTTTAGGTGGTTGGTTGAGGGTTTTTTTCCTTATGTATGTCGATGGAGATAAGTGTTTTAATTACTTTTTTAATGTCTGTGCTTTTGTATTTTTCTCCTCTCTTCCCTTTTATTTCCTGCTGTTAAGATTACTGCCTCATCTCCACAGCAGGTGGCTGTTGCAAATTTGTTTTCTTTGTAAGCCTGGTAGATTTATTTTGTAATATAACTGTTCCTTTTTACTATTTTATTATTAATGATTTCTTTACTTTGGGATATAGCATATTAAAAAAAAAAAAAACAAACAAACCTATTGCTGTCAAGTTGATTCCAACTGATAGCAACCCTATAGGACAGAGTAGAACTGCCCCGTGGAGTTTCCAAGGCTGTAAATCCTTACAGAGGCAGACAGCCTTCTTTTTCCTGCACAGTGGTTAGTGGTTTTGAACCTCCAACCCTTCAGTTAGCAGGTGAGCATTTAACCACCTGCCACTTACTTACATAGTCCTAACAATGATTTTCTAACGCCGTCTAAGAGCTCCAATCATTAAGAAGGAGGGGGAAAAAAACTCTATGCCTGAAGCATGCTGTTTTTTTGAGCTTTTTGCTTAACCACTTCATAATGTGGGGATTAAAATATAAGGAAATTGTTTTATAGCAAAAGCCAACTGAGAAAATGAAAGGGAGAAAAGAGGAAAAAGAGAAATAAAGAAGATAACAAAGCTCAAGAAACAAAGCACAATTTGATAACTGATACCAAAAAACAAATGTGTAGATATTTTTACAGAAATATGAAATTTTATTATTTTTCTAGAAAAGTTACTTTAGACCTTATGTTTATATTAAAATTGAACTTTAGCTATTAAAATAACAGCTGCTAATGATAAGAAAATTGAAATATTAAAACATATACAAAACAAATACTTTATCTTTTTTTGTCCGATGATTTTGTTACTTTGGTTGTTTTGTATGTCTTTTTATATGGAAAAGACAAAAGATGAGCTGGATCTAAGTATAAAAATTATTTGTCAGAAAAATGAAATACCTCAAAGGATAATTTACTCATCTTTGAGTTTGGGGACATTATTTTATTATTCAAGGTAAAGTCTTTATATGTTTTCCAAATGTACAGAGAAAGTGAAAATTATGAGCCCAAAAGTATATAGTGAACTATATTCTCATTTTTGTGGATATCCTATTACATATATATTTTTTAAGCCTCTAGAAGAATTTTGGTCACTCAGATTTAGTTTATTCCATGTGTTTTCACTTGTTAATACATTGCTTTGTTATTATATCCTTCCTCATCTGGACATACTCTATATCTGAGTATAGTATTAGGTCCTGTTAAGACGTTACACGAAGTGATCTCATTGGTATGATAGAATTGGGGCTTAAGTTCTACATGAAATCATAAACATTAACTGAAATATAGCTTCAACTCTGTAGGAATTGTCATCTTTGGTTATTAATTCTTTTCCACAGTGTTTTTAAAACTACACTGTCTTATAAATTTAAAAACATCCATCAGATTTTCAAAATAGTAGGAGTGCACTTGGTTCTAGCCTCCGTCATGGTTAAATGTTTATGTACACAAATACCTTAGCTGATAGGAGAGATTAGGATTTGAGATGATGACTCACACAATTAAAAAAGAAAAAGCTTCATGTTCTTATGCTCTAACCAATTATGTGATGCACACAATTAATAGATACACACAATAACTAGACAGCAGTTATTTGAAAAATCAATGAAATGAATAGTATTGTGATGCATCATGATCTAATTCATATGTGTGATATTGAATCATTTAATTCTTTTTGAATTCAGTCTGAACACTCAGAACTAAACATGTTTACAGTGGGAAGTGGGAGAGAAGATGGGAACAGTTTTTATTGAGAAAAGAATCACAATAGGGCATCATTGATCTTTTCTGTTCCTAATCAATACATAGATTGTAGAATGATAACCCATATGGCACTATTATCCCTTGGAAGTAAGTTATAAATTCTTTTTGAGTAATATAAATGATCTTTAAGTGACAGATGAAAAAAATGTGTAAACCACTGTAGAGTTGTGGGATGCTGCTTAGGAATGTGTTGTTTCCATATTATAATCCTAGCTGCTGGAGCTTAATATAGAAATAGTTTTCCTTTTTTAATACCTATATACATTCATAAATACATAGATACATATATTTATATTTATATACATATATTGACACATCTTATAAATAGCCATCCATCTAAATGACTTATGATTAGTTGACATGATTTTTGATCTGTGTTATGTGAGTTTTTATTATCCATTGTTTTTATATTTTAACTAAGATGATAATGCTGATTTACATTTTGAATATCATTTGATATTTACCAGTGTACATTTATATGTACTTTTCTAATTTTCAGAATTACCCTGCATAGCAGATAGTGTTATCTTCAGTCTGAAAAATCGAGGAATTGTAGTACTACTGTGTTAAGCAATTTTGGCTAAGTAATGGCTAGAAAGTGGAAATGTGTACCTAGTTCTCTAGACTCCTAGGTTAGTGCGCTCTGAGGCACAGGGTTACTCTTATTGCTCCAATTTGAATTAAACTTTAAAAAAATATACCAGTTGCTATTGGGTTGACCCTGATTCATGTTGTGTCAGACTAAAACTGTGTTTCATGGGGTTTTCATTGGCTGATTTTTCTGAAATAGATCACCAGGCCTTTCTTCCGAGGTGCCTCTGCGCCTTAATCTTGTTACACTGATGGTCTTGAAGCACATGTGGTTTGAGTCCGTGATAATCTGTAGATCGAATGGGGTTGGAAGAATACCCTTGTCTGGCTATAACCATTCATTCTAATTAAAGATACTGCCTTTCATGGACTGTGATGGCCATCTAACCAGCACTGACCATTTAACTGTGTAATAAAATTAATTATGTGTATCATGGATTAGATGAATATTTAATTTATATCTAAATATATCATTGTACTAAATCTAACAAAGACTTTTAGGGAGAGAATGGAAGTAACAGAAAATATTTATTTATCAGTTGTGCAAAGAACTTTACATGCTGTCTTAGTTACATTGTACTGTCATAATAGAAAACAATGGATGGCTTGAAAAAGCAGAAATTTATTTTCTTACAGTTCTGGAGGTTAAAAGTCCAAATCAGGAACTCTCCTCAATTGCTCCCTTGCTTGTCAGTAGCCTAAGGCATTCCTTGCCATTCTTTGCCTTACAGTCAATCGTCACATGGAATCTATATTCCCTTTGTATGCCCTGTGTGTGTCTCTGTCTATTCTTGACTTCTTGCAACTCAAAAGTGATTAGGTGTAAAGACTGCCCTACACTGGGATTACCTTATTAACATAACAAGAAAGCATTTGTTAGATGGACTAAATTTACAAAGACATGGACAGAAGTTAGTAAGCCTGGTGCCCTTCAGTGGGAGCTTGTTTGATGAATTCATGTTCAAGCTACACATCATAATCCTCTTCTCAAAGCAACATTATTCCTCAACGTAGGGTTAGAAATGAAGACTGAGATAATGCTGTACTTTCTTCTTTGGGAAGAAATCTCAGATATAAAAATACATTGAAAAGTGAAAAACTTACTGGCCATCAGCTACATTTTGCTGATGTCAGTCAATAAATCAGTGTTCTTATATTTGTTTGATAAAATCTTATTAAAAAACATATGTGGGTTATAAGAAGAATTGCTTTGTCTGTGAAGAGAAGTCAGTGAACTAGAGCATTGTTGTTTTTGGTAAGCCACTCCTTTTTGCTAGAAACCTGAGGACAGTGGCCTGTCCTGTTCTTTCTACTTGTGTGGGGTTTCTGAGGGTACCTTCAATGACAGGTGTGTCAGCTGACCATCTTTCCCATGACAGCTTAACTGCCATTCAAGCAGATGGTTTTCAAGAACAAAAGGCATCACACAAAGGATTGTTCAATCCAGTTAACAGGGAAGAATTGACCTGGTGAAGTAACAGACAGAAATTATAGAATTTAAGTAATTTAGAAACACATTTTATCTTAGCTATGGAGACTGAGCCTTACGAGCTTATTCTTGTGTTACCTACTAGATGATAACATGTAATATTATTTAATATCTTGTTAAATGTTATTTGCAGTTGTGTAAAACTTAATATGAGCACAAGGAAAGAGTTTACTATAGATGCTACTGCTATTTATTGTCATTCCAGAGGGAGGTGCTTTGAAAACAAAGCAGGAATACATATTTCAAAGAATATCAAATATTGAGAAATAACCAGCAGATACCCAAGAGCAATACACTTAAAAAAGAAAACATTTCAGAAAGGTTTGTACTTCAGAAAATAATCACAAAACAAAGATGAAACCTAGAGAAACAGTCATGAAGGATTTGTGAGTCACTCTGCCACTAGATTGAAACTTTTCTGCAGACATGTTCTGTGCTGTGTACACATCTCAATCTCTACTATGAAATTTGATACATATATGTTGAATGGTTGATTTAGACAAACCCAAAAACCAAACTCACTGACATTGAGTTGATTCCGACTCAGCGATCCTATGACAGAGTGGAACTGCCCCATTGGGTTTCCAAGAGTGTAAGTCTCTATGGAAGCAAACTACCTCATCTTTCTCCTGTGGAGTGGCTGGTGGGTTTGAACCACTGACCTTTTGGTTAGCAGCTGAATTATAGCAAGTCTTAATTATAACCATATGCATGAATAAAGAAGCATTTTGAAGTCTATAGACAGACTGTCCACATTAGAAATTGGCAATGCCATTTCTACTATGCTGTTCAGCAGATTTACTTAATCTCTGTATGTCTCAGTTTCCTCATATCTCGAATGGGGATCATAATAATATAACTTGTCTTATAGGGCTGTTGTGAGAATTAAATGAATTAATATATGCTAATCATAGTGCCTAAGGCACTTGACTGCTCACCAGAAGGCTGGCGGTTCAAACCCACCAGCCACTCCTCGGAAGGAAGGTTGGGCAATCCTACTTCCGTAGTGATACTGCCTCGGAAACCCAAGGAGGGGTCGCTATGAGTCGGGGCGACTCGACGGCACATAACAACAACAACAACAACAATCACCTACCTAGATGCCATGTAATTAGAATAGTTCCTATTATGTTTTAAATAATAGATAAGTGTTAAATTTTATGCAAGATAAGTGAAAACAAACAAACAAACAAACAATAACACCACTGCCATTGAGTTGAATCCAACTCAGAGAGAGCCTATGGGACAGAGTAGAACTCCCTCATGGATTTCCAAGGCTATAAATCTTTATGGAAGCTAACTGCCTCATCTGCCACATGGTTTGAAAAGCTGACCTTTTGGTTAGCATCTGAGCACTTAACTCCTGCAGTACCAGGGCTTCATGTAACATAAGCTGCCTTGAAAAATTCATTTTTGTTACAGAGAACTTGAAAATTATCATCTTCAATAGCTATTAAGGAGATGTTCCTTTTATAAATAAATTTTGAAATACAAAAGAATGCAGTAATTTTTCTAGGGGAACAAAGAAAGTATATAGATTTCTAGAGAGACAAAGAACACGATCCCTGTGCTACACTGAACTATTTTGTCAGATCTTTGCCAATTCCTCGTTATTCACAAACTTCCTTCTTCTCAGTGAACGGTGAATTAAAAAGCCATTTCAGTGTCATTTTGAAATCATCCTGGTATAGACACTTACTTTATTTATTAATATGCAGGGAAATGTTTCTTTGGTAGCTGAGTATTAGCAAGTTTCATTATCTTTTATATTTCACTTAAGGTTGCCTCAGTTTTCTTTTCTTTTTGTAGCACTTTGTTTAAATTTACTAGGGTTTAATACTTTACTTTGATTTAAGCTTTATTCTTCCTTGCATTTGTTTGTGAAGTTTGAAAGAATTTATAAACTACAGAATACATCTATCTAATGTTTATTGAGCATTTATTGTATGCCAAGTCTCAATGCTGTGTATATGTCTGCCTGTCTATCTATCTGTATACATAAATATATGAATCTCTTTTAAATCTCACATCTATGATGAAAGTATAATTATTATCCCTACTTTAGCAATGAAGTAGTTGAAGGTCAGGGAGATTAAGGAACTGTCTAGAAAACAGAATCAGTAGGATAGGATGTATATAAATAGAGAGGGAGAAAGAGAGAGAAAGCTTTCAAGGAATTGCTTACCTGACTATGGACACTGGCAAGTTTGAAATTTTAGGGCATACTGGCAGACTGGAAATTTGCAGATAGGACCTGATATTACAGTATTGAGGCAGAATTTCTTCTTCCTCAGGGAAAATTCGGATTTACTCTTAAATCTTTGAATGGATTACAGGAGACTTAATCCAACTCCTTTACAACTACATCGACAAGATACATTCAGGGCAACACCCAGATTAGTGATTGAATAATAGTGCAGTAGCCTAGCCAAGGGGAGTTCTGGTAGCATAGTTCCTAAGGCACTTGACTCCTAACCAGAAGGCTGGCAGTTCAAACCCACCAGCCACTCCTGGGAAGGAAGGTTGGGCAATGTGCTTCCATAGTGATACCACTTCAGAAACTCAAGGAAGGGTCACTACGAGTTGGGTCCGACTCGATGGCACATAACAACAACAACACGCCTAGCCAAGAGACATATAAATCTATCACAGAAATTTACACAAGGTCACATAGCTGATCAATGGGAGAGGAAAGACTCCCACCAAAGTCTGTCTGATAATAAAGTCCCTGCTATGGTCTACCACAAAGCATCATATTTAGCAGACAATGGAGTACAGTTAGGCTGGACTATTTAATGGTTGGTAAGGAAAGCTTCGGATGCAATTTTACTACACCAGAAGGGATAACCTTCCTGTGGAGTGCAAGGACTCTATCCACTCAGACCTTGAAACTCTAAACACGTCTGTGACTTGAGGTGTGGCTATATGGGATGTACATGTAATGTGATCCATAATACAAGTTGCTGGCTCATTTTTTCTCTCCTTAAACTAATATCTATATGTCAAAACATCTAACAGGTGTCCTCTCGAACATTACAGGATAATCTGACCTGTTGTTGTTATTGTTGTTATGTGCCGTCAAGTTGGACACGACTCATAGTGACCCCTTCTTGGGTTTCTGAGGCAGTATCACTATGGAAGTAGATTGCCCCATCTTCTGACCTAGTAAATGTTAAATTGATTGCAATGATAATGTAAAGTGGGGTGAAAGCACAGGTGGAACTCAATTGACCTTATCAGTGTCTTAAGTTAAATTAAAAAAAAAAAAAGAAAGTTAAATTTTACCAAAGCTTTTTTCTTTTGAAAATCTGTGTGGGTATAAAGCCGTTGCCGTCAAGTCAGTTCTGACTCACAGCACCCCTATAGGACAGAGTAAAATTTCTTGTTGAGGGTTCCAAGCCTGTAATTTTTAGGGAAGCCGACTGCCACATATTTCTCACGAAGCGACTGGTGGGTTCAAACTGCTAATCTTTTGGTTCACAGCTGAGTACTTTACCACTGTTCGCTTTTGTACTTCTTTAGATAGTAATTATTTTAGTGGTGAGTTTATAGAAAATAATTGCATATGTAAAGTGTTCTCTCAGCCTTAGTGTGGCAAAGAGTTAAATAACTCAGATCAGAAGTTTCCATCGGTTGGATTTGAGACGGAGTGTAGCTGCTGTAGCAATCTCATCCACCACTTACCTTCTCTAAGCCATGTTTTTGATCTGCCTTACAGATTTTTGCTTATTTTATAATTCGGAAATTGTGTAGCACTGCAGGTTGTTTATGGTCATTTGAAGCAAGAATATGAAATGCCATTTACAACATAGATCATTTTTATTATATAATAATAGGAGAGAGGGTACTTGGGTCCTTGTTTAAATCTAGGTATGTTGCATATGCATATGTTGGTTTGACTAATCAAGTGTAGGTAAAATTACAATCATCCTTTAATAGATTTCAGGGAAAATCATTTTGACATTAGAGTTTTTAAGTACACAGTCATCTGCTGTCATGTAATTCCCTTTCTCCACTGCCCCCTGGCTTTCTAAAATTTCCCATAGATAACCACATATTTAGCTAATGGTTTCTAATTTTCCGATATATCTAAGAATATTCCTCTTTATCAAAAAATGACCATATATTTTATCCCCATTTAATTTATAGAGAAGCCAAGCCAAGCCAAGGCAAGTGACTTCTTTTGATAAATTAGATATTTAAAAAAAGAAAGATCTTAAAATAATTTATAAGCAAAGAGTAAATCTCTTTGGAAGGGGATATGAAGGGCTCCTGGACAGAGAAGAAAAATGTTTAGTGTGATTTGAAGAGACAGCAGTGGTTTGTTGCTGATTATACACTCAACTTACAAGTATGTTCAGCTTTGAACTCAAACATATCCTCTACCTTGTCTCACATAGCCAAAGTGTTCCTTGACCACACTGATTATTTGTCTATCTACTAGCAGCATTTCATTTACCTATAAAATGAGCTCTTACCTCTCTAGAATAGCTCATTGGAGAATGAGTTTTGGAGAGTAAATAAAATTAAACTATGTATTTTCTCCTGTGTTTATAGAATTGAGATGAATTAATTCTCCATTTTCCTATGGTGATGTGGTTAGTACAGTGTTTGCTTCATTTTTAATTTGGGGAAAAGTATTAATCTGCTACTCATTTTCTGTTCAAAATTTTATAATTCTTTCCTAATTATATAGAAATGCATGTGTGTTCTAGAAAACTTGGAAAATAAATAATAATAATAACAACAAATCCATAATCTCACTGCTCAAACTATGTAGTTTATATATTTTTATATGAAATTTGAATCATACTAAACAGTTTTGTATCTTGCTAGTTCATTTAATACTATTGTTTTTACCACAATCTGACACCAAAATTTTCAAATACTGGTTTTTGTTGTTTTCTTTTGATTTGTTTTTTAGTAGGAACCATTTAATCAGCCTGTGGATATTTAAGTATTCTCCTAGTTTATTTATTTACTTATGTATTTATTGTAGTGTTTGCTTTAATATTGTTTTTAGTTGCTATCCTTTATTTACTAATGGAGTTAAGATTGTGTTCTTTCCTCTCAACTTTCATTATCTTTTGTATATATTTCTTATTGCTATCATGCTCCTTATTAATATTTGAGAAACTTCTTTTTATAGCAATTTTATTTTCAAAATATGTTTTTTCTTGTTAATCATTTACTTTCCATAATAATTTTGAGATGAGGTAGTAGCTGATTTTTTGTGGTAAAATACAATATTTTCTTTTTTTTTTTTTTTTAGTTTTTCTCCCACATTGTTTTTTTTCTTTAAATTATTTTTCACATTTAAGAATTAGATAAATACACCTCCACAGTTCTAGGTTTTTTTTAATGGTTTTTAAATATTTATTACTTTATCCTATTTAATACTTATTTTTCTCTATAATATGATGAAATAATATACTTGATTTTCCCCTTAATATTACATGTGTATGTTTTGTGTATTTTTGTATCCATATATGTTTCTTTGTACATGTGTGCATGCATATGTGATTTGTGATATGTGCTTCATCACATATTAAAAGTGTGCTTTGTTAATGTAACACATTGTTTTTCTTCCGTTAATTCATCCATAGATTTTTTTTTTCCTGTCAGAACTTTAACTGGTTAAAGCATTCTACTTTGTTTTAATACCTAGTATAGTAAGTTCCTCTTCCTACTAATTGTATTTTATAAACATTTTATTACTTAGGTTTGCCAGAACCAAATAAAGACCATATCTTCCAAGGCCTGACACAGGACCAGGGATTTTACACGTCCAAAGACTTTTTGCCACTTGTAGCCAAAGCCAGTAAACCAGGTATAGCATATTGTCTTTTATTCTTATAGTACCTATGTTATTGAATGTATGCTGCATTACATTGCATATAAGCTCAGTAGGATATTGTTCAGATCTCAGATTGTTTCCTTGAATAGCACTCAAGTGAAGTAAAATATCGTGATATGACATTTTGCCAGAATCATCTATTTATCCATTGTTCCAATCAATATCATCATAAGTGGTTTTCAGGTATGATATAAACTGCGTCATTAAAAATTACTGCAAAGTAAGAGAGTCTGTAACAAACATTAGAAGATATTCTTGAGAGAAATGGTTAGAGCTTTAGTTTAGGAACTAAACTATGTTTTCTTCTTATTTTTTTAATTGTAAAATATAGGTCACACAACATTTGCCAATCCAACTTTTTCACTTATTGTGAAACTATCACCAACATCCATTGCCATCCCCATAAACAGAAACTTGGTGCAAGCTAAACAAAGACTTCCCTATTTCTTCTTCCTTTCTGCCCCTGGTAACTACAATTACTCCCTGATCTCTATACATTTGCCTATGTGTTTCATACAATATGAAATCATACAATGTTTGTCTTTATTGTGATGGGCTTATTTTACTCAGCATTATATTTTCTAGGTTCATCCTTGTTGTGGCATGTATCAGGACTTATAGGAGAAATAGAACATCTTAAATGATTTGTGTCCATGCATGCAGAAAGATTCAAGGTCTCTGATGAAACTGTAATTTTATGAACTTAAACACTCTACAAAAGGTCTAAATAATAGTACTTGATACACCTTAAGGAAAACAACCTAGAGCTGAGTCAGTACCATACTAAGCCTTGGCCAGAGTCATGGTCTTAGTGATGAAGCTGCTATAATATTTTTTCAAAAACACGATGACCTAAATCCTCTATTCATTTATTTTTAAAGAAGTCTGACTTTCAACTATCTTAGCATCTACTTATGTGCAGAAAAATGGCATACATTTTTCTCCCAAAATTTAAAAAGATCAGAAACTTTCTATATTGGATCTATCTATATAAGTTTAAAGCTAAAGATGTATGGCATGTCTACTTTCTTCCTTTCAGAAAAGCTAGATGCTTTGTATTGAAAAAGATCACAGTCATATAGCATACACTTGAGAATTACAGAGTGATGATTGTATAATCCCCAGTAGGAACTCTTCCAAGCAAAAATGATAACATTTATGGAGATTATAGGTCTATTTTATCCATAGTACCATTTCAAAATTATAGTAATTTATCTTATCAACAGTTTAATCTCATGATAGAACACTATCTAATATATAGAGAACACTTTTTATATTTTCATAGAGTTCATCATATGCATAACAAATCTTTATATAGATTCCCTTGAGAAGTGGACACAAGAAAGTCATATTTCTTTTATTGGCCAAGTTTGTAAACTAAACCCAGGAAAACCAGTAACATGAGAAAGTTTTATTTTGACTATAGTAAGAAAAAAAATCTAAATAATTCTTCACTTATATTCAGTTAATTATTCATTACTTAAATTTGAAAGCTTAGTATGCCATACATAACAAAGCCATATGTTAGAAAGCTTATAATACATAAATGAAGTAATGAATGAATTGCTTCAAATCATTAACCTGGATACTAAGGGTCTTTTTTTGTTTTTCCTGACAAACAGAAGTTTAGTGATACTAAGGTAAAGTACTCACCACAATGTTAACAAAGAGAGTTTTAATTGATTGATTCCAGTTTGTTATGACCTAGACTCTTCAGAATGTGTTGTAGTGATCCTTCTAGAAGGAAAAAAGGAGGCAGTGCTGCTAAAGGTACTGACTATGAAATTACATATATGAGCATATTTTTAAAATGGGAATAAAACTGTCTTTCAATGAAGCAGAATAATTTGATAGTGACACTCCATCCTCGAAAACTGCAAGATGCAATTTTACACTGCTTTGAGTACAAGTATCTTTTGAGCTGTCATGCAGAAATGGTTTCTCTACTTGAAAATGGGGTTTTCCTTTCATCATTCAGGAATGTGTGCCTGTCACTCTCCATTGCCATCGATACGGGGAGCCGTGATTGTACTTGGAGCTGGAGACACTGCCTTTGACTGTGCAACATCCGCTTTACGTTGTGGAGCCCGGCGCGTGTTCATCATCTTCAGAAAAGGCTTTGTTAATATAAGAGCTGTCCCAGAGGAGGTAAAATGGAACCATAAGAAAATATGGAGTTGTAATGCACCAGATTTTAGGAGATGAGACTATTAATGTATGGCCCCCTAGTTTAAATCATTAGAATGTTCTTGAAATTTGCAAATGCAAATTTAAAAATTTCATAATTGTTTTGTCTAATTCAGGCTTTCAAAGTAAAATATATATTTACACATACATACATATAAAAATAATGATTTGGATAAAAAATGAGAAATTTACCTTTGTTGATGCAGAAGTGCTTCTTGTTCACAGTGTTAATATCTTTGAAATGTAGTCTATTCAAGTAAGTAGCATTATAATGCACTAAATTTTCTATGTCCTGAACAACAGGCACTCTTGTGTATGGAGATTAGGGGAATGTAATAATGAGAGATATTCAGAATTTTGCGTAAGTCATGTTTACAATCTGTATTCAAAGATGCATACTTTGGTCATACTTAGAGTCAATTCTCCACTATGGTGGAGCAAATAGAATAAAATTTACTTGTGCTTTTTAAGAAAAGCTCTAGTGAAAGTCTATTCAGAATTAATAATTAGTTCATTTACTATGAATTACATCAGATTTAAAATCATTTTGTTCTTAGAAATGGTCATTGACTAGTCCTGTGTGAGGCATCATCCTGTTACAAGTACCAAGGACTCCTCAAATTGGAATACTATTAGAGAAGGATACTACGTTACAAAGAATATTAACTCTGAGAATATTAATTCTGAGAACAAGAAGCAAACATGTTTACAGAAAGATAAATTACTCATTTTATCTAAATCAGTATTATGAATTTGATTTTGCTTTAGAATGCCTAAACATATTTACCTCTCTTGTAGGTAGGAATTATAACTCAGTAGTCAACAGGTAATTTGTCACATGAATATTAACCGTATTGCAGATTAATCTCAGTTAAAAATATCAGAGTCACCACTGGTTCATGGCTAGCTTTCAAAATATTAACTTCATTCTCTGGGCTTTTCTTCATCTAATCTACCCTCTTTTTTTTTTCCATTGTTTTCCCCCAAAAAATCAAAGGTAGTGAAGGCTCATACTCATAAGAATTTTTTTTTTTTTTTTCCTGGCGATCTGTCTCAAGCATCAACTATTGCAATCACATTATATTATACATAAAATGGAAACAACTATTGTGGAGTTAAGTGACTTGTCTAAGATAGTTGCTTCATAAGAGTGGACAGAGGATATATTTTACTTATCTTTTTATCTTCTTGCATAGTACCAAAAAACTCACTACCGTGGAGTCAATTCCAACTCGTAGTGACCCCCATTTCTGAGGCAGTAAATCTTTAAGGAAGTGGATTTCCCAGTCTTGATTCCAGGGACTGGTTGGTGGGTTTGAAACATCAACCTTCTGGTTAACAGTCAGATACCTTAGGCACTGTGCTATCAGAGCTCCTTTTGCGTCATGCAAACAATGCAATGCACTTCCATAGAGTCAGATCCAAATCATAGCGACCCCTCCTTGGATTTCCAAGGCAGTATCACTAGGGAAGTAGACTGCCCAGCCTTCCTTCTGACGAGTGGCTGGTGGGTTTGAACCGCTAGCCTTCTAGTTAGCAGTCGAATGCCTTAGGGTAAATAAGTACTTAAAATTATTTATTTATTTATTTATTTTTATTTAAGAGCCTGTTTTACATTCAATGTTATGTGTACATGTAGGTTCACTCCCCATTTACCATGCCCCACCCTAACCCAGTCTCCTCCCCTCCTTGCCCAGTAATCCTGCCTCTGTGCCCCTCATAGTTATGCAATCCTGTTTTTCGTGCATTTCCTTGATTCGAATGTTGCCCCACTGGTGCCCCGTCATCTATTGCTCTAAGGTATGTATTACCATAGAGTATGTGGGTGCGTCATCCTGGGTTGAGTGGTCTGCGTGTACATCTTGTTAACTGTTGGGCTGAGAGCCAACCCCTGAGAGTGAGTTTTATTCCAGGCACAGAATGTATTCGAGGGCCATAGTATTGGGGGTCTCATCAGACTCCATCTGACCAGTAATTCTGGTCATTATTGAGTTTTTGGATTTTGTTACATGTTTTTCCTCCCACTCTATCCAGGATCTCCAGATTTGATCCTTTCCTGAGTGGTTGGCATTGGTAGCCAGGCACCATCTAGATCTTCTGATCTCAAGGCCATCATGTCCTAGGGCTGATTGCTTCCAAATGCCCATGTTTTTTTGCACTCTTCTTTGCTTCTGATGCTAGGACACCATTAGCTGCATCTTACTTAGATGGCCGCTTGAAAGCTTTTAAGATCCCAGTCGCTACTCACCAATGTAGGATGTGGAACAAGGCTTTTATGTATTTTTTTGTGCCAATTGAGTCTGGTGTCCCCCAGTACTATGGTCCTGAGACGGTAGATCTATTGGATCTCTCTCCCATAGTGTCTGGGTGTCTATGAAGAATCCCTCACAGACTCTGTGTCTGTCGTCTATTGTTTCTGTAAGGATTGCAGGTATTTTGTATCACTGGTGTCTGTGCAAGATTAGCCTCCACTGAATCTATCTTGGTCTAGAGTATTCTCCTGTTCACCTGTTCACTGAATGCCATCTGATCCTCTCAGGTGTTTATGTGTCTATCTGTAGCCTGGTGTTTGATGTTAATGGTAATGCAGTATTGTGGACACATTGGTTGGCATTAGCATCTGTTGTCTATCTCTTATGTGTGCAATTCGGTGTCCTCCCATTTCCTAATGTTATCATGGTGGTCACAGATCCTTTCCACATATCCCTCCCTTAACTATGTCAGTGCGTGGGCCCCAACTAGCCCAAAATTAATCCCTCCCCTTCCTTCCCCATCCTGGTAACCTACAAAGTGAGTTCCCTTTCCCAAGCAAACCCTTCTTTGTCTTTTTACAGTAATGGGCTCATACAGTACTTGTCTTTCTGTGATTGACTTATTTCATTCACCATAGAGTCCTCCGGGTTCATCCATGTTGTGAGATGATTCATGTGTCCCTCATTATTCTTTAATGTAGCATAGTATTCCATTGTGTGCATGTACCATTATTTGGTTTTCCACTTATCTGTTGATGGGCATTAGGTTGTTTCCATCTCTTTGCTATAGCGAATTGTGCTGCAATGACATAGGCGTACATATGTCTGTTCATGTGCTTTCTCTCACCACTTTAGTAATGGAATTGCTGGGAAAATGGTATTTCTGTTTTCAGTTTTTTAAGAAAACGCCATAACTTTTGCCACAATGGTTGTACCATTTTACAATCCCACCAGTAGTGCACAAGAGTTCCAATCTCTCTGCAACCTTGCCAGCATTTGTTATTTTCTGACCTGTTGAACTTTGCTATTATTGCTGGGGTGAGATGATATCACATTGTTGTTTTGATTTGCATCTCTCGAATGACTAAGGATCACGAGCAATTTCTCATGTGTTTGCTGGCTGCCAGCATATCTTCTTTGGTGAAGTGTCTGTTCAAGTCTTTTGCCCATTTGTGAACTGAGATATTTGTCTTTTTGGTGTTGAGGTGTTGAAGTTTTCTGTAGATTTGAGATAAGTCCTTTATCAGATGTGTCATAGGCAAATATTTTCTCCCAAACTCTAGGTTCTCTTTTTACCCTTTTGATGAAGTCTTTTGAGGTGCACAAGAATTTAATTTTTAAAAGGTCCCAGTCATCTAGCTTCTCTTCTACCTCCTGCACATTCTGGATTATGCTTGATAGTCTATTTATGCTGTAAATCAGGGCTCCAAGATTTGCCCCTATTTTATCTTTGATGAAATTTTATAGTTTTGGGTTTTACATTTAAGTCTCTGATATAGCTTGAGTTTGTTTTTGTGTATGGAGTGAAGTATGGGTTTCGTTTCATTTTTCTGCGGGTGGATATCCAGTTTTGCCAGCACCGTTTGTTAAAGAGGCTGTCTCTTCCCTATTTAATGGGTTTTGGACCTTTGTCAAAGATCAGGTTTCCATAGATGTATGGGTCTATATCTGGACTTTCGATTCTGTTCCATTGGTCTGTCTGTCCATCTTGTACCAATACTATGCTGTTCTGACTACTGTGGCTGTATAGTAGTTCTTAAGATCCAGGAGTGTGAGCCCTCCCACTTTGTTTTTCTTTGGAAATATTCTGCTTATGTGAAATATCTTTCCTTTCCATATGAAGTTAGTAATTGGACTTTCATGTCCTTAAAAAATTTTGTTGGACTCTGGATTAGGATTGCGTTAAATGTGTAGATTGCTTTAGATAGTATTGACATTTTCACAATATTCAGTCTACCTATCCACAAGCAAAGTAGGTTCTTCCATTTATGTAGTGCCCTTGTTGTCTCTTGTAGCAGTATTTTATAATTTTCTTTGTATAGGTCTTTTGTGTCTCGGGTGAGGTTTATTCCTAGATATTTTATCTTTTTAGTAGCTGTAAATGGTATTGTTTCCCTTATTTCTTTATCAGAGGACTCTTTGTTGGTGTAGAGGAATCCAGCTGATTTTTGTATGTTGACCTTGTATCCTGCTATTTTGCTGATGAACCTCTCTATTAGTTCCAGTAGTTTTTCATTGAGTCCCTTGGGTTTTCTATGTACAGGATCATATCATCTATAAATAGATATAGTTTTAGTTCCTCTTTCCCAATTTGTTTGCCTATTATTTCTCTTTCTTGCCTTATTGCCCTGGCCAGGACTTCCAATACAGTGTTAAATAGAAGTGGTGATAGAGTACATCCGTGTCTGGTTCCTGTTCATAAGGGAAATGCCTTGAGTCTCCATTAATAATGATGTTGGCCATTGGCTTTGCATATATATATGCCCTTTATTATGTTGAGGAATTTCCCTTCTATCCCTATTTTGCTGAGAGTTCTGAACAGGAATGAATGTTGGATTTTATCAAATGCCTTTTCTGCATAGATTGATATAATCATATGATTCTTTTATTTTATTTTGTTTATGTGGTTTATTACATTGATTGTTTTTCTGATGTTGAACCACCCTTGTAAATCTGGTATGAATCCCACTTGGTCTAGGTTTATTAATTTTTTGATATGTTGTTGGATTCTGTTGGCTAGGATTTTGTTAAAGATTTTTGCATCTATGTTCCTGAGGGATATTGGTCTTCAGTTTTCTTTTCTAGTGGTGTCTTACCCTGGTTTTGGTATTAGTATTGTGCTTGCTTCATAAAATAAGTTTGGGAGTATTCCATCTTTTTCTATGTTCTGGAATTGCTTGAGTAGCATATGTGTCAACTCTTCTCTGAATATTTGATAAGATTCTCCAGTGAAGCCATCAGGGCCAGGACTTTTCTTTGCTTTTTTTTTTTTTTTTTTTTTTAAGTCCTGTTCAACTTCTTCTTTTGGTATAGGTCTGTTCAAGTATTTTATCTCTGAGTGGGATAGTTCAGATAGGTCTTGTAATTCTTGTGACTCTGTCTCTTCTAGATTCTCAAATCTATTAGAGTACAGTTTTTCATAATATTCTGTCAGTATTTTTTTTTATTTCGGTTGGTTCTCTTGTGATGACACCTTTTACGTTTACAATTCTTGTGATTTGGATTTTCTCTTTTCTTTTGTTAGATCTGACAATGGTTTATCGATTTTATTCATCTTTTTGAAGAACCAACTTTTTGTTTTGTTTATTTTCTCTGTGTTTTTTTGTTCATTTGCTGTTTCATTTATTTCTGCTCTTATCTTTATTATTTCCTTACTTCTAGATACTGTAGGATTCTTTTGTTGTTCTGTTTCTAGTTGTTGGAGCTGATGAGTTAGAGTGTTGATTTTGTTTCTTTCCTCTTTTTGATGTATGGATTTATTGCTATAAACTGTCCTCTGAGTACTGCTTACTCTCTATCCCATAGGTTTTTGTATGATGTATCTTCATTCTCATTTGTCTCTAGGAATTTTTTTTATTTCAGTTTTTATATCTTCTATTACCCAGTCATTTTTGAGCAGTGACTTGTTTAGCTTCCATATGTTTGATGTTTTTTCCTTGATCTTCCTATTATTAATTTCTAATTTTATAGCATTGTGGTCTAAGAAGATGCCTTGTAGTATTTCAATGCTTTTAAATTTATTGAGGCTTCTTTTATGTCCTAACATATGGTCTATTTTGGAGAAGGATCCATGCGCACTGGAGAAGAATGTGAATTGTGCTTTTTTTTGGATGAAATGCTCTGCATATGTCTATGAGGTTGAGTTGGTTGATTGTATTGTTGAGTTCTTCTGTATCTTTGTTGAGTTTTTTTCTAGTTGACCTGTCCCTCTTTGAAAGTGGTATATTAAAGTCTCCTAGCTCTGGTAGCATAGTGCCTAAGGCACTTGACTGCTAACCAGAAGGTGGTGGTTCAAACCTACCAGCCACTTCTCGGAAGGAAGATGAGGCAATCTACTTCCATAGTGATACTGCTTCGGAAACCCAAGGAGGGGTCTCTATGAATTGGGTCTGACTCGATGGCACATAACAACAACAACAACTACTACTACTATTACAGAGTTGTCTATTGTCCCTTTTAATTCAGTTAATATTTGCTTCACATATTTTGGAGCCCTTTCATTGGACATATAAATATTTATTATCATAACATCTTCTTTGTCAGTTGACCCTTTCAGCATGATATAATGTCCTTCTTTGTCTCTTATGATTGTTTTTCACCTTAATGTCTATTTTATCAGAAATTAATATTGCCACACCTGCTCTTTTTTGATTACCATTGGCTTGGTATATTTTTTTCCATTCCTATATGTTTTTATCTTTGTGTCTAAGGTGGATCTCTTGTAGGCAGCATATTGATGGATCTTCTTTTCTTATCCAGTCTGCCATTTTCTTTCTCTTGATAGGTGCATTTAGTCCATTCACATTGAGTGTAATTAGTGATAGGTATGAATTGATTGCTGTCATTCTATTGTGTGTTTTTTTTGTTTTTGTTTTTGTTTTTGTCGTGTTGTTGGTGTTTTCTTGGTCCATATACTTTTCTGTGCTGAGTTTGGTTTGTTACCTACTGCTTCCTCCCTTTTCATCTTTATTGTTTTTTTTGTGCTTATTAATCCAATATGTTTTCTGTCCTTCTGGATTTGCTTAGGGGGATTGTTAATTTTCTCTGTGCTTACCTTGGAGTACATTCTTGTGTCTATATTTTTACAACAATGCGTTCTGTGAAGACATTGCCCTGTTTTCCTCTCCATTTGGAAGTTTGTAGCTAGAAGTTTTATTCCCTTTAATAGGTTAGTTGATATTGTCATATACTGATTGACTTCCTTGGTTTTTAGTGTACAATGTTTTATGGTCTCATTTTGAGTTTCTATTTCTGATTTGGTATTAGTGTTGATGCCATGTATCCTGATTTTGTTGATCTCTGTTGTGGGTTTTCTATTGGAAGGACTTCCTTAAGCATTTTTTTAATGCATGTTATTGTAATATAATTTATGTACAGTGAAAAATAGAAAACTAAAGTGACATGGGTCATTACTTTTTTTTTTGCAGTGTTCACTCCCCTCTCCTCCCACCCCTGCCAGCCAACAAAGTTTCCCTCCATATATAAACCTTTCCTTGACCCTCCACAGCAATGAACTAATACTATATTTGTTTTCTGTGGTTGGGTTATGTCACTCAGCATAATGTCTTCCAAGTTCGTCCATAATATGTGGTGTTTTGGACATTCTACATTATTCTTGACTGCTGCATAGCATTCCATCATGTGTATGTACCATAGTTTGGTCACCCACTCTTCCACTATAAATCTTAGAGATAAGTTCCTTGCCAGATATGTAATTATCAGCAAATATGAATTTGGTGCTGTCATTTTTGTTATGTGCTATTTTGTGATGTCAATTTCTTTGTTCTATATAATTTTCTATGCTGAGCTCATTTTGTTTATGAATTGTGTTATCACTTCCTTCACTGCTATTGTTTTAGTATTTGCTGAATATTTATGCTGGTCCTATTTTTTGATGTGAAGGTTTATCATTTTTCTTTGAGGGTACCCTGTGATTTATAGTTTTCTTCCCAAGATTAGAACAATCCATTTGATCTTGTAGTTTTCTTGACTTCCCCGCCATCTAGAAGTTCTGTAACTATACAGCTTTTTCCTTCTTTTTGATTTGTAGGTGTCCTCATTTGTCAATTGATGTCTCTGGTTTCCTGTTTACAATCTTGTAGGCTTATTTACTTTGGATACTTCCATAGCTGAGTTGGTTTCTGGGTTATATCATCATGTGTCTTAATGGTCAGTTGTTGTTGGCTGTTGTTACTTGTCTGTCCAACGGGCTCCCTTTAACATCTCTTGTAAGCTTGGTTTGGTTTTGACAAATTCCCTTAGTTTCTGCTTATCTGGAAATGTCCGAATCTCACCATCATATTTGAGGGACAGTATTGCTGGGTACATAATTCTTGGTTGGAAATTTTTCTCTTTCAGGGTTTTATATATATCATCCCATTGTCTTTTCACCTGCATGGATTCTGTCAAGAAATCTGAGCTTAGTCTTATTGGTTTATCCTTTTAGGTTACTTTTGTTTTTTCCTGTGCTGCTTTCATGATTCTTTCTTTGACTTTCGTTTTGGTAAGTTTGATGATGATTTGTTGGTGATTTTCTTTTGGGATCTATCCTTTTTGGGGTTTGTTGGACTTCTTGAATGGATATATTCTCATCTTTCATCACAGCAGGAAAATTCTCTTCCAACAAATCTTTGACAATTTTCTCTGTTTTATTTGTCTCTTCCTGTTCTGGACTTCTGATTACACGTAGGTTATTCCTTTTGATGGTATCCCACATGAACCTTAGGCTTTCTTCATTTTCTTTTGATATTTTTTCTGATTTATCCCTTCCCAAAGAAGTGTTCAGGCATTTGCCTTCAATCTCCCTCATTCTGTCTTCCATTGATTAAATTCTGCTTCTTTGCCCATTCAATATCTTATCAATTTCTGAAAATTTAGTATTAATGTTCTGGATTTCTATGGGTAGATTTTGTATCATTTCTAATTTTTCATTTATTTTGTCATTTTGTTCTTGTTTTGTCTTTCAAAATTGTTCTAGGGTTTTCTCTGTGTTTTCCTTGATCTGTCTCTCAATTTGTTGAAGATATCTAAATATAATTCTTTTGAATTCCTTATCAGGGATTTCCAATGCTGTTGTGTCTTCCTTAAGGATGTGTTTTGGGTCTGTATCCTGGTCCCTTGTTTTTCCTGCTTCATCTTGCTTCTCTATGTGGACTGTGATGCTCTGTTGTCTTTGAGGCATTGTGACATTTTTGTGTTTATATTTAATTGATGATTGTATGTTGGAGTGACTTGCCCATGATTTTCATTTTCTTTGTTTTGTTTGTATGTTATGTATGCAAGTAGGGTACTGTGCTCCTTTATTCACTAGTTGACAGCACTTATATACTCATTATTTATCTCCTTTCCTGTTGTCAGCCTCTCATATATCCCTGCTGACCTTAGCAAACAGAGCCCATTCTTAGGTCCTGTTCTGATTACCTAGTACTGCTCTGACAGGAAATAGCACAAATGGGATGGCCTTAACAAACAGGTGTTTATTCTTACAATTTGGAGGCTTTAAGTCCAAGTTCAAAATGCCAGGCTCTAGGGGCTGCATGAAAGCCCCTCAGCCTTGGGCTTCAGCTCTGCCTCCAGCTCCCGGCCCACTGAAGTTAGGGGCATTTCTTCACTCAGACAGCTGCTGGCGGCTGAGGCTGAGAAGCCCAAGGTTGACAAAGTGGTACAGTCTCAATGTTACCAAACCACATGGCAGGCTATTAATTTAAGTCCATTGTAAGTCCCAATGTCGGCAGTGAATGGCAGGCTGCTGAACAATGAGATGGCTACATGCAGGGTCCAAGCATGACATAGGCTAGAGACTATTCCCAGGGCTTCTCCTTATATACAAGAAGCAGACTACATCCCTAAGGTGCTACCCAATGCTCACAGTAGATTCCACCATGGAGTTGATTACCACTTTCATCACAGGAATAACTACCACCAGCTGCCCAACTACTCAACCAGGCCCAGCCAAGTTACTACAAAAACTGACCCATCACAGGTCCCTGGAATCTAAATGAGAATACTATCACTTTAAAATCCAAAATGGTTGCCACTTGTAAAGATTCAAAGTGGCTACGCCTCTGGCCACTTAAATATCTGAAATGACCACCACTTGTAAACATTCAAAATGGCTGATCCCTCGGTCACTTTAAATATCCAAAATGGCTTCCGCGTGTAAACAGTCAAAACGGCTGGGCCCTCTGGACAGCAAAAAGTCAACAATTCAAGTTGTCTCCCTCTTTGCTGTTTCCCTTCATAGTCATTGACCACCAGTGCAGTTGTCCCTGCAGCCCTGGGTGACCAGGGTTGATCTTTAGGTCAACTCTCAGGTCCCAAAACCACTTGGAAATATTCAGGCTTTTGGTCCCGTCAGAGTAGCTGACAGTCCACACCTCTGACCATCTCTGTACTCACTGTTTTCATGCAGGTTTTTCCACTAGTTGGTGCCTAATCCACTTCTGCATAGTTCCTTTCAAAGCTCAAGACTCCAGGATTGTCTTCTGTATCTCTGTCAATTGGTTTTTCTTTATTGAAGAGGGTCTGCGTCACTTGTTTGCTATTCCTCCATCTTACCAGAAGTGATCCTTAAGCATTTCTTGTAGCGTTGGTCTGGTTTTCACAAAATCCCTTAATTTCTGTTTGTCTGAGAATGCCTTGATTTCGCCCTCATATTTGATGGATAATTTGGCTGGATATAGGATTCTTGGCTGGAAGTTCTTTTCCTTCAGTGTTTTATATATGCTGTCCCATTGCCTTCTTGCCTGCATGGTTTCTGCTGAGTAATTGGAGCTCAGCCTAACTGTTTGATTATTATAAGTAATATTTCTTTTGTCCCGGGCAGCTTGCAAAATTTTTTATTTGTCTTTGGTTTTGGAGAGTTTGATTATAATATGCCTCAGTGTTTTTCTCTTGGGATCTATCTTGTGTGGGGTTCTATGAGCTTCTTGGACAAAAATCTTTTTTTTCTTCATGATATGGGGGAAGTTTTCTGTTAGTAGGTCTTCCACAATTTTCTCGGTGTTATTTTTCGCCTCTTCTTGTTCTGGAATTCCAATGACTCTTATGTTGTTTCTTTTCATGTCATCTCATATAACTCTTAGGTTCTCTTCATTTCTCTTTAATCTTTGTTCTGATTTTTCTTCATAGAGGCTGGCGTCCAGGGATTCGTCTTCTAGTTGGAATATGCATTCTTCAGCCAGTTCAACCCTACTCTTTTGTACTTCTACTGTATTGTGTAATTCTGTAATTTTAGTATTCATCTTCTGGATTTCTGTTATTGCTGGGTGTTGCTGAGTTGATTTTGACTTATAGAATAATCTCAAGTGGCAGTTCTTGTAGCATAGTGCCTAAGGCATGTGACTGCTAACCAGAAGGCTGGTGGTTCAAACCCACCAGCCACTCCTTGGAAGGAAGGTTGGACAATCTACTTCCATAGTGATACTGCCTTGGAAACCCAAGGATGGGTCACTATGAGTGGGGTCTGACTCGATAGCACATAACAACAACAGAGCAGAACTGCCCCGTAGAATTTTGTAGGCTGTAATCTTTACAGAGAGGAGCTTTGGAGGTGCAATGGTTAACTGCTGTTAACCAAAAGGTTAGTGGTTCGAACCCTCCAACCACCCCAAGAGAGAAAAATATGGCAGTATGATTCCTTAAGTATCTGCCCTGTAGGGTCACTATGAATTGGCACTGACTCATCAGCAGTGGATTGGGTTTGATTTAATCTGTGTGGAAGAAGATCAACAGGTTTTTCTCTCAAGGAGTCACTGGGTGACAGATTGGTGATTGACCACCAACTTTTCAGTTAGCAGCTACATATAGAGTTCAAAAAATAATTGTGGAATTTGTTTTTCCCCCCTTGGGGTGAATATGCAACCAGGGCTTTAAGCATTAGGAGGGTTAATGCCTTCCAAGTTAGGTAAATGTTACTATCCAAGTTAGTAATATTAGGCAAAATTTCTCTATGAGAATGAGAGAAAAAATAATAAATAAAAGATTATCAGAATGTGGCCAGTGTTTATGTTTCTTTAGGATTGTGGAGTTCTTGCCTTTATAGAGATTCCAGTGTTAGTTTCTCTTGTCCATTACCTTGTTTTGTGTATATCAAAAGAGGGCCCATGACATCACAGTGCTAATATTCGTAAAACTTAAAAGTCAGAAAGTGAGATCCAGCAACACCTATCTACTTCAAGATACAGGTTGATGAGATTTTATTTTAGGTCACAGGAGCTCTGGTAGTGTAGTGCCTAAGGCACTTGACTGCTAACCAGAAGGCTGGTGGTTCAAACCTACCAGCCACTTCTTGGAAGGAAGATGGGGCAGTCTACTTCCATAGTGATACTGCCTCAGAAACCCAAGTAGGGGTCGCTATGAGTCAGGTCCGACTCGACGGCACATAACAACAACAACCACATCTTAGGACACATTTTTACCCATATAAAGAATTTCATATCATAACTCATTCATTTGCATTTGTCCTATTCATCCTATGCTTCCTACTTTTAACACACACTTCAGTAACACCTGGTTTCTTTAAAACTCAGTGAAGATTCAGAACCAGGATGGTTTAGAGATTTTTTAAGATGTGTGCCTTGTTTATAGGTCTTGGCCTCTTGAGTGGAATTTAAGTATAAAATAATTTTCTGTTAGTAAAATGCCTCAGCGTTAGAGCTTTAAAGATTCTTACTTGGAAGGTCATATTTGTTTTGCAATTGAAAACTGTTAGTACTCACTAAACTCACTGCCATAGAATCGGATCCGACTCATAGTGACCCTCCTTGGGTTTTCAAGGCAATTTCACTGTGGAAGTAGATTGCCCAATCTTCCTTCTGAGGAGTGGCTGTTGAGTTTGAACCACCTGCCTTCTGGTTAGCAGTCAGATGTTAGTAGGCAGATGAAAAATTAAGTAAAACAAATAAACTAAGCAAGAAAACCATGCTGATGTTTGAGTAGTTTAATTCATTCATGTCAGATATATATCACCTATTATATCTATCTATCTATCTATCCAACCACCCATGCATCCATCCATCCATCTATCTTATATCTACCTATCTATCAATCTATCTATCATCTGTGTATCTTATATCTATCTATAATTGTCTGCAGCTTAGTTCCCAGATGGTTTTCAGAATTCTTTGAGGAAGAAAATATAGAACAATATAAAGTTCTCTTAACTTTTAGCAATGAACATGAATTATTGCAGAGCAGTTACATTTACCATTGAATTATTTGAGACTATGCATATTTTATGGTTAATAACCAAGGACAATATAATTGAATCCAGTAATGTTTTCATCTGTAAAGCTAGTAGATACCACAGAATAGATTTTGCATATCCCATTTCTCTAATGTTATGGTTCTCAAACCTTAGTGTGTATTATAATCACCTAGAGGAATTCTGAGGGAATCCTGGTAGAGCAGAAGTTAAGCTCTCAGCTGATAACTAAAAGGTTAGCTGTTCGAACCCACCAGCTGCTCCACAGGAGAAAGATGTGACATTCTGCTTCCTTAAAAATTACAGCCCTGAAAATCCAATAGGGTGGTTCTACTCTGTCCTATTTGGTCACCATGAGTTAGAGTAAACTCAGTGGTGATGAATTTTGTTTGTTTTCATTACAAGACTTCTTAAAGAAAGATGGGTGGGCCCCAGCTCCAAAGTTTCTGATTCAGTTGATCTGGGGTAGGCCTGAGAATTTGCATTTTCAGTAAGTTCCCAGGTGATATTGAGGCTGCTGGTCAACTACTCTCATGTGTCATCAACATAATTTCTAGCTGTCAAATTAGAGCCACAGCAGTGTGATGTGTGGGGGCACTTTCCATCTTAGTTAAGAAAGCATTAATGCTAAAGAATGTAGGTTTGATGAAGCAAAGATATGGAGGCATCATCAGCATACTGATGTAATTCTGATTCCAAATGTCTTTCAGTCTCCCTTGTGGCCTCACACACATGCTAAATAGGATGCTACTGACAAACTAGTGCTTCTCAGCCCTGGATCCTTAGGGAAACCAGCCAATCACTCAGCACTATCCTCTAAGAAGATGAGGGAAAAATCTGTTAATAATTCCCTCCAGTACTTTCTGCAAGCTTAAATTGGTGAGATTAAATTTCACAGGATAACAGAATCCCCCAAAATGCTGGTATTAAAAGCTGTTGACAGATCAGATAGAACTGCAAGAATGCTTTAGGCAGTTGGGAATCCCTAAAAGGAGGCATGAAGGTCAGAACTCAACAGACCCGTTGGAGTATATAAATATAAAGAATAAGATTGAGGAAGGACTTTGGTGGAAGGTATGGTACAAATTATTATAATAGCACAATCCTACATGTGAGGAATTTTTAAAACATCTGTTGTTCACATAGTCAATTTTCCAGTGGCATCAAAACATGACAGATCCTTAATTCAAATATATTTTAAATAGTATCTCTTTGCTAATCTCTAGTATCTCTTGAAGAAGCCCTGGTGGCACAAGGGTTAAGTGCTCAGCTGCTAACTGAAGGTCAGAAGTTTGAATGCCCCCAGTGGTTCCATGGGAGAAAAGACCTAGTGATCTGCTCCCGCAAAGATTATAGCCTAGGAAACCCTATGGGGCAGTTCTACTTTGTCCTGTAGGGTTGCTGTGAGTCGGAATTGTTGCAGCAGCAACAGTATTATTTTTAACAAGTACCAGATCATCTGGTCTGTTAGTTGAAAAATTTCTTTATCTGTGACACCTATTCTGAAATAATATATCTTAATATGGAAAAAAGTGCCTTTTTGATGAGTCCTTCAGTCACCACTGAGAGTATCCCTTAATAGGTCATTCAGGTGGCTTGACCAATAGACCTCTTCTCAGATGTTTTTAATATCAAATGATCATTTTATGGCTACATCTTTAGATACTTTTACCATCCAAATATTGCTGGCTAAATGTGTTTTTCTGCATGTAACTAGTGTTTTCTAGTTTTCATTTAATTACTAGAAATATTAACCTGGGACTATTTTTAAAAAATAATCTCTGTAAACTAACACATTTAATTTTACTTAGTCTGGGTAATGCTTATAGCAGCTCTTCAACATTTGGCACCTGCACATCATTTGATTTGGTGTTTGTCATGGAAAGTAATCAGAGACCTGTTACCCTGATTGGTGATAGGAAGGTACTCAAATGCAAGGAAATAAACACTCACGGTTGCCCCAGGTACACAAAGTTAATTTATGGTAGTTAGGGACCTCTCTGGAAGCAAAATATTAAATGCACCTTTAGTGTTTTATGATGACATGGGAATGGCATTCCACAGATCTATACATGTTTATATTTTGAAAAGCTGAAAATTCAGTACAACAGGAGAAAATGGAAGGAAGAGTAAAAAAGACAGTAACTGAAAGTTGGAGCACTTGGTTCTGGGTTATATATTCTAACCTTCTTTCTACCCACCTATAAAATTTCTGTTGTGTATTGTTTATTAAGATTTCTTAAACTGCCCAAATTCTGTGTTTTTTGAATGTTAAAAGAGAATAATATATGATTGTTAAGGAATCTGGTTGTTGTTGTTGTTGTTATGTGCCGTCGAGTCGGACCCGACTCATAGCGACCCCTCCCCTCGGTTTCCGAGGCAGTGTCACTACAGAAGTAGATTGCCCCATCTTCCTTCCGAGGAGTGGCAGGTGGATTTGAACCGCCAACCTTCTGGTTAGCAGTCAAGTGCCTTAGCCACTATGCTACCAGAGCTCAATATGGTTAGGAAAGTTATATTTCTTCATGGAATGACAGAAACTCTGTAGTGAAAATTTTGGCAATATCTATACACATTACATTTGAAACAGGTTGTAATTAATGTATCCACAGTCAGTTGTTGAGGCAAAATCTGTTGTATTAAAGAAATGGATATCAAAGAATCTGACAAGTGAAGTTGTCAGAATTCAACACTACATGTGATAATTCAGATAGTGAGTTAAAAAAAAAAGAAAAAAAAAAAAAAGAAAAACTATAAATAGCCAAGAACCAACAAAAGCCTATACCCATTCAAGAATATATGTTTTTAAAGTATAATTATATTCAAAAAGTCTAAGGGAGTTGTTATATTATGGAAACTTGAAATATCTATAGAGCTAAACACTATATACCTTTTAAAAGGTTACCAATTTTTCATATATATTATGTATATATGTGAGTGCCTGTGTGTGTACATATGTGCATTTCTATATATATAGATATAGGTATAACCCACTGCCATCGGGAAGCTCTGGTGGCATTGTGCTTAAGGCATTTGATTGTTAACCAGAAGGCCGGTGGTTCAAACCCACTAGCCACTCCTCAGAAGGAAGGTTGGGCAATCTACTTCCGTAGTGATACTGACTGCATGGCAGTGAGTTTGGTTTGGTTTCACTGCCATCGAGTCAGTCCAACTCAGAATGACCCCCATTGGGTTTCCAAGGCTGTATGTAAATCTTTATAAAAGTAGCTTGCCGCATCTCCCTCCTGCGGAGTGGCTTTTGAGTTTGAATCACCGACCTTCTGATTCACAGCCAAATGCCTTACCCACTATGCTATCAGATCTCCTTCAGATATAGATATATACACATACATAAATATATTCATAGTCTGCCAAAGGGGCAGGGAGGCCACATCTTCTGACCTCCTCTAACTCCACAAGAGGAAGACAGAATCACCATCAATAGTCCAAGGCCTCTGTCCAGCCCTTTCACCAATCCTGACACCAACCATTCCTCCCGCAACACCCACCACCTCTCTGCTGGGTTCAATAATTTGCTACAGTGGCCACACAGAACTCATAGATTATGGGGTTTATTAAAGAAGCAGCAGGCTACAATTCAAGTTCAGAAATGCACTCAGTCTCTTGCAGCTGGCCATCTCACTTAGCAGCCAGCAGTCTCTCTCTCAGCAGCACGTGTCTCTCGCATCTCTCTCCCAGCAGTGCATGTCTCTTGGTGTCTCTCTCCCAACAGTGAGTGTCTCTCGGTGTCTCTCTCCCAGTAGTGTGTGTCTCTCAGTGTCTCTCTCCCAGCAGTGCATGTCTCTCACGTCTCTCTCTCAGCAATGCATGTCTTTCATATCTCTTACCTGGCAGTGAGAGATCCCTTGTGCCTCTAGGAGGGCTCCTTTTGAGCCTGGCAAAGTGGCCAAACTAACCAGTCCCAACATCAGAATTCTATACACCTGAGAGAGAGAACTTCCTAGAAGATTGTTTCATGCCATGCAACAGAAATATCTCAGGTGGATAACTTTTAACAATTAGGATCTACTCAGTTGCTTATGGAAAATTCCACCACAGAGTTTACAAAGACTTATGTCTAGAAAAGCCACACTATATAATTTACAACACCGCATAGTCACAAATTAATTTTCTATGAGCAGTTAAAATTAGTATATCATTGTCAAGCCTTGTTAAATATCCATAAGTTAGTATTAAAAAACAAAACCAAATCCACTGACATGGAGTCAATTCTGATTCATCGCAACCCCCATAGGGTTTCTAAGGCTGTGATTCTTTACAGAAGCAGATTGCCTCATCTTTCTCCCACAGAGCAGCTTGTTGTTGTTGTTGTGTGCCGTCGAGTCGGCTCCGACCCATAGCGACCCCTCCTTGGGTTGCTGGGCAGTATCACTACGGAAGTAGATTGCCCAACCTTCCTTCCAAGGAGTGACTGGTGGGTTTGAACTGCCAGCCTTCTGGTTAGCAGTAAAATGCCTTAGGCACTTTTTGGTTAGCAGCCCAATGCCTTAATCACAGTGCCACCCATTAATAGGATGCCATTCAGCATTCCAATGTCTTCTCTTGTACTAGAAAATTAAAATTAAAAAAATTAATTGATATATATAATTTATAAAATACACAGGTTGGTCAAGCATGCCATTCAAAAACAAAAATAAATGAAAAACACATGAATTGATGTAAATACAGATTTACTATTCTTTTTAGAAGTGACTTTTTTTTTTCTTTTGAAATGGTAAACTCATCCTACAAAGTTTCAAAATTCCATTTTTTATTAGAAGCTTCCCTTGATTCCCTCCTAAATTGATCTCTTCCTTCTCTGTATGTGCATGTATTTATGTGTGTGTGTGTGTGTGTGTACATAAATACATCTTAAATTACTTTGATAACCATGAAATAAGTAATTATGTCTTTTTAAATTTAAATGTTAATAATTACCATATTATCACATAGGTTTTAAAAAAAGTTAATAAACCATGGTCTTCAGTTTCTTAAAAGATAGCTAACAAGAATAAAAAAGCAAAAATAGAAAAATAACTAAGCATTGTATAAAAATAAAAATTAAAAAATATATGTAACAGAATCAGAGTATTAGCAGGTTGAAAAACAACACAGAAGATCCTAATTTGCACAGATTTGTCTAAAGGGGCATCTCAAGATTGAAGTGGGTACTGCAGAGGCATCAAGTTATGAAGAAGGTTGTTTTGCAAGATCCAGCAACAGCTAGGCATGCTTGACTGTAGCACAGCTAAGATGAGGGATAATAAGAGCTAGTTAAATTTAAGAAAATGGCATGTCAATCATAAATGAGTAATATTTAAAAATATTCTTTTCTTGTTAGAAGAGATGTATTTTATGATAGCTGTGCAGAGGCATTGAGCCTGTAAGTCATCCCAGGCCCTTCCGGTTGTTACAGCTCAGTAGTGACACAATAAAATTAGTAAATTCTGGTCAATGGAACTACATTTATATAATGTGGAGTACAACTCTAAGATGGGGATATGATTATTTACACTCGAGATTCTTTGATTTTAAAAAGATGGATGTGAAAAGACCATGAAGGAAGTCTGTAACATCTTAGCAGATGCTAAAAGAAGGGCCTTTGGCTTGTGGCTTAAGCAAACTTGATTGCCTGCGTGAAAGAATAATTACAAAATTAGCCTGTGTATTCCAGAGAGCAATAAGCATATCAAAATTGTTGTGCACTCTACCACTCACTGTGAACTGTATAAATAAAAAATTACAAAATATTTTCAAGAATGTTGTTGTTGCTGTTGTTGTGTGCCGTCGAGTCGGACCCGACTCATAGCGACCCCTCCTTGGGTTTCTGAGGCAGTATCACTACGGAAGTAGATTGCCCCATCTTCCTTCCAAGGAGTGGCTGGTGGGTTTGAACTGCCAGCCTTCTGGTTAGCAGTCATCTGAGATCAAATGTGAATGGGTAAATTTTGCTGCCTCTTTCTGGAACTCCATTATCCTTCTTCATCTTTTTGATAACCAAATTAACCAGAAGATTGAGTTGTGAAATTAGACTCACGTGAATTAGAGATCTCACTTTGTATCGAGATTTATTACTAATTTCAATGATACAAATAAATGCAAAATATCAAGTAAGAAAAGTGATAACTATATAGCTTGCCAGTCACTTATTGTTGCATTTAAAAAGAAAAAAAAAAAAAAAAAAAAACACTACCGTGGAGTCAGGTCTGACTTATAGAGACCCCTCCTTGGGTTTCCAAGGCAGTATCACTATGGAAATAAATAGCCCAACCTTTCCTTCTGAGGAGTGGCTGGTGTGTTTGAACAGTTAGCACAGTTCAAACAGTTTGAACTGGTTAGCAGTCAAATGCCTTAGGCACTATGCCACCAGAGCTCCCTTGTTGCATTGAGGTGTGTTTTAATCCAGACTAATATATGAAGGCTCTAATTTCTGTGAATAGCTCCATCACTTATAAAAGGAACCTCATTCAGCTAAGAAACATCTCCACTTTATACTCACATAGCTTATGTGATTCTTTCCTGGGAGTCATGCTTCATAAACCCGTAGTTTTCTGGTTTGTTTACCATAGCAATCCTAGACAGAACATTCCATAGATAAAGACTTGGAACAATCAAAAGTTTTCTTCCCAGTAGCAGGATTACAAGAAGATTTAACAAAGTTAACTTTTTCTTTTTTTCTTTACATATTCCTGCCTACACCTTTACACATTCCCTCCCCAAAGAATTACTGGCCAGCTGCTAACTATTTCTTTTCCAGTAACTAATTCCTACTTGCCCTTTAACATTAGTTTATATCTTTTCCAGGCTGGTCTTTATGAATGAATGACACTTTTCCTGTGCAGTTATGAATGTTTATTTTTATACATAATTTTATACTGATGAAATGAAAGAGAACTGGCCAGGATTGTCTCTGACTACAAATAACATAAATAACATTTCCTAGGGCTTTTTGTTTGTACAGAATCTATAACTTGTTAAATGTCTAGCTATTAAAGGATAATCTTTACAAAGTATATTGTTTCTTCATAGTGCTTTTAAAACTTTGACATATTAGAAATTATTCCAGAATTTAATGTATGCTGGTTTTGAGTTCTGCTCATTATAGTTTATAACCTATGCTCACTTTCCCTATATGCAATCTAAAAATGAGTTGATATCATCCTTTTAATTATAGTAAATTAAGTTGTTTCATAATTTCCACAGTATGATGCCTGTAATATTAATCAGACCAAATCATCACATTACATAAAGTTAATCATTAAAATGATGATCATTATTGCATGTTATAGTGTGCTATTTTTATTTCACTCAGGATCAACCACATCCCTTTCCTGGATATGGAGGTGAAAATCAAAGCTAACAAGAATTTTTTTTTCACTCCCCTCATATCGTATGAGAAGACAGTGACAATTCAATTTATTGAACCTCAAAAATGGAAACTTATAGCTGCTTACTCCTTTATTCCTTTGAGTAATTATTGGTAGATTTAGGGACAAGAAAGGCTTACATGTTTGTTTAATGTACCAATTGTCCTAATGAGAACAGTATCCATCAACAGATAAACATTTATACCATGAACAGAAGTATTCATACACAAAACTCACAGAGTGGCTGATCATTAGTGATCATTAATGAACATTAGGTATTGAAAGCACTAACATGATATATGTGAATTATTTATAACAGAAGGTTGTCTAATTTTGACAATAAAATATTAAAACCCATTGCATGAGGTGAGACCACTGGTCAATCACATCCATCTTTTTCTGATCACAGCTTAACTGACAATTGAAACTCAGTGCCTTTGAGTTGATCTGACTCATAGCGACTCTATAGGACAGAGTAGACTTCCTTCATAGGGTTTCCATGGCTGTAAATCTTTAGGGAAGAAGAAGGCCTCATTTTTCTCCCTCAGAGATCTGGTGGGTTCCAATTTGCAGACCTTTCAGTTAACAGCTGAGTGCTTTAACCACTACACCACCAAGGCTCTTCACCATGGGACACTAGTTTTGTGAAGTTCACTGCCTAATGAATTTACTTCGATTTTCAAATTCTATTTTAATTTTTCACTTTTATATCTTGAGATAATACGTTCCACGTCATTACTATCCACTTTGTGAAATAGTGCTCCTTATTCCTTCTTTTGATTCAAGGGGTCTCATTGCCTCTTTTACAATGTTGGGCTTTCAGTCTATCCCTTGGTTCCTGTATTTTGTGACTTTGTGGAACCTCAAAACATACTCACTTGACTGAAAAACTTGAATCTCCTCTGCTGACTGAGGCAATTTATTCATCCATCCCCTTGACCTTTAGTTTGCTTTTGAGTACATCTATTCCTGTTCCAAGGTTCAGCAACTAAAACCATACAAAGTCTCATCCTTTTCAAATACTATAATTGCTGCCCTTGGGCATAATGAAAACCACATATGAATTAGTTTCAGCCCAATCAGGACATTAGCTAAGATCTGTCAATCCTTAATTCTTGGGTTTGGTTTCTTTGAGCCTCAGTTTCTCTTCTGTAAGGAGGAAGTAATACTACTTTCTGCAAGCCTAGGGCTGGGTGTTGAATCTGTAAATCATGGTAAAGCTTATTGGGCTGTTGGCTTTAAAAGGCAGAACAGGGAGAAAAAGTTGGTTTGGAGCTAAATACATATGTGATACATGTACATATACATGCACGTATATATCATATATCTCATATATGTTGTTGTTGTTGTTGTTAAGTGCCGTCAAGTCGTTTCCGACTCATAGCGACCCCATGCACAGCAGAACAAAACATTGCCCGATCCTGCACCAACCCCACAATCCCTGCTATACTTGAGCCCATCATTGCAGCCACCATATCAATCCATCTCGTTGAAGGCCTTCCCCTCTTTCGTCCACCACCCTACAAAGCATGACATCCTTCTCCAGGGAATGGTCCCTTCTTACAACATGACCAAAGTAGATGAGACGAAGTCTGGCCATTCTTGCTTCCAAGGAGCATTCTGGCTGTACTTCCTCCAGGACAGACTTGTTAGTTCTTTTAGCAGTCCATGGTACTTTCAGCATTCTTCGCCAGCACCACAACTCAAAAGCTTCAACTCTTTTTCGGTCTTCCTTATTCATTGTCCAGCTCTCACATGCATATGAGGCGATTGGAAATATCAAGGCTTGTGTCATATATGTGGATAATAATAACTAATGTATAGGTTCAAAACACATCTGTGTGAGGATTAAAATGACTTAGATGTAAAGCACTGTTTTAGTTTCTGAGTGCTGCTATACCAGAAATACCTCAGTTGCCTGGCTTTAACAAGCAGCAATTTATTCTCTCACAGTTTAGGAGGTAGAAGTTTGAATTCAGAGCACCATATCTAGGGGAAGGCTTTTTTCTGTCTGTCACCCCTGGGAAAGAGTCCTTGTCTTTCTTCAACTTCTAATTCTCTCCTGCCTGGAAATCTCCATGTGTCCTGGAGTCCCCTCTGTGCTTGCTCCTCTCCTGATCTGCACCTTTTATATTGCAAAAGTTACTGGCTTAATACACACCCGACACTGACATGGCTCATTAACATAATAAAGAAAACCCATTTGCAAGTGGGATTACACCTACATGTAATAATTAAAAAAACAAACTCACTGCCATAGAGTTGATTCCGACTCATAGTGACCCCCTTTGGGTTTCTGAGGTAGTAAATCTTTACGGAAGTAGATTGCCCAGTCTTCCTTCCACAGAGTGGCTGTAGGGGTTGTAGTTACAACATGTATTTTTGGTGGACACAGTTGAATTCATAACAAGCACTTAGAAGTATGTAAATGTTATTAAAATTGTTATTACTACCTTCCAAAACCAAACTCACTGGTGTGGAGTCGGATCCGACTCCTAGTGACCCCTCCTTGGGTTTCTGAGGCAGTATCACTACGGAAGTAGATTGCCCAACCTTCCTTCCGAGGCGACAGATTTCTTAAATACTGAAAGTAAATCCCTAACTAAAAAAAAACTCGCTGCCATTGAGTCAATTGGACTCATAGTGAGCCCTCCTTGTGTTTCTGAGGTGGTGTCTCTATGGAGGTAGATTGCCCTATCTTCCTTCCCAGGAGTGGCTGGTGGGTTCAACACAAGCCTTCTGGTTCGCAGTCAAATGCCTTAGGCACTACACCACTAGAGCTCCTAATCCCTGACTAGTCCATGAATAATTCAAAAACATTTCATTTGCAATATGACTTCACTTACCCTGTATTCTCATTTTTCCTAATATTTCTCTTATTTTCAAGCTATTTTTTTTATCATCTCAGTTCCATTTTTTCTCCAATATCATATGAATACTTCCCAAATATGTGTGTGTATACAAACACATACACACACACATATATGTTCAAATGACATCTTCTTATGTCTCCTTCTATTGTGGAATGGCAAGTCTAGCTATATAATAGCAAAATAGCAAGACATGGTGTGATTTATGCCATGTCTGCCCAATGACCTAATCCTATATATTTGAGAGAGTGAAGAGCAACACTAAAATTTCAAAAGTAGAAATTCAGATCCATACCATCTGAGTTCTGTGCTAGGTAGTTGAGGAGAATACCTAAATGTGAGTTTGTGAGTTACCAACAATGGTGCATATGGAAAATTATGATGAGCTGAGGGTATGTTAGACACATTTTTTTTCTAAACGTTTATATGGTACATGATTTTAGGCTTTCAAAAGTCAAATCCATGGTGATTCATCAGCTATGAAAGAATATGTAAAGCATACTCAGGCATTAAATTATTGGTGTTTTCTATTTTAAATTCTTAAAAGTCTGATTTGTTAGTAGTGTCCACTTGCTGTTTCTAAATTTAATTATATTTGCCAAAAAGGATAAGAGATTATCTGTGTATAATGATAAATACTGCTTAAGTGTTAACAAGCAAGAAAAGCAGAATGGGGCAGAACAGACCTAAATACATCAGTGAGATATTCTGCCCTCCATATAAATACACATCATGTATTGATTTATTCTCACCATAAACATTTGGCATTGTTATTCAATCAAGTTTGGCATTATCATTAAAATTTAGCATCACTTGACATTTTTGAAACACAACAAACTGCTTTCTATTGATGGATTATAAGGTGCTACATTACATAAGGGAGCTCTGGTAGCATAGTGGCTAAGACACTTGCCTGCTAACCAGACGGCTGGTGGTTCAAACCCACCAGCCACTCCTCGGAAGGAAGGTTGGGCAATCCTACTTCTGTAGTGATACTGCCTTGGAAACCCAAGGAGGGGTCGCTATGAGTCGGGTTTGACTCGACGGCACATAACAACAACAACAACATTACGTAAACATGACAAAAGTGATATACAAAACATATCTTACATGCTGAATCCCTATTTAGTAATTTGACTTACTTAAAGAATAGTTTGCCCTCCGTAAATCAGACTTTCATTTTGTAGAAAACTAAAGAGGAGTCTAAGGTTTGTTTTAGGCCTTTCCTTATTTTGACTTTTGTTTTTGGCACACCTCTCTGTTGAAATCACAACCTCATTGCTAAGTGATACTGAAAACTGAAGAATGCTTGGGAAAAAAGGTAAATTCAAAGAACAGCAACTACAAATAAATAGTGTTTATTTGCACCTTCTATATGTTAAGTTAGGAGCTCTGGTGTCATAGTGCCCAAGGCACTTGACTGCTAACCAGAAGGCTGATGGTTCAAACTCACCAGCCACTCCTCGGAAGGAAGATGGGGCAATGTACTTCTGTAGTGATACTGCCTCGGAAACCCAAGGAGGGGTCGCTATGAGTCGGAAACGACAGCACATAACAACAACAACAACAACATATGTTAAGTTCTGCTTTAGATTTTTGGCATTTTTTGAATTGCCTCGCTATCTTCTTCCCAAAAAGAGCCAGTGCAAATCCAGTGGATCACAGTGATTCCACCCATTGTGCCTGGGTTTCCTGAGTGGGAGGCTGACGTGATGGCAGCTAATAACAACAGCATCCCCATTTTATATATGAGGAGCCTATCCCAAATCAGCAGCAGCAGGAGGAAAAACAAAAACAAAAACAAAAACACCCAAACTCATTGCCATCAAGTCCCTTCCAACTCGTAGTGACCCCCATTGGGTTTCCAAGGCTGTAAATTTTTACAGAAGCAAAATGCCTCATCTTTTTTCTGCAGAGCAGCTGGTAGGTTTGAACCGTCGCCCTTTTGGTTAGCAGCCAAATGCTTTAACCAGTACACCACCTGTTCTTTTTGTCATTACTGTCCCTTTAGGGAGTCATTTTAAATACTTTTCCTAATACCACTCCCTTGTAATTTTAATAATACATATATTCTATGTATCTGTTTATGTACTATATCTATTTATGTACTGTGGCTCTTTGGCAAACCATAAATCATTACATTATCTAAGATCTTTCCTCCCCAAGAAGTTTAACACTCCCCCTTCCACCTCAGTTGGGAAAAGATACTATTCCTTTTGAAAACACATGGTTCAGACCAACCAAATTTAGAGGCAGTCAGCCAAAGTCTCACATGATGGTGGTTCACAAAATGTTGTCCCTGTTCCAGCAGCGTAGCATCACCTGGGGATTTGTTAGAAAGTCCTTGGGTCCCACATCAAGCAATGTGGAATTAGCAGCTCTGAAGGTGAGCTCATGCAGACTGTGTTGTAACAAGCCCTACTGATGATTCTGATGCATGCCACAGTTAAGAATAAAATGCAGAGAAATATGTCCATGGCTTGCTTATGACATTGAAAAAATTACTTTATATCTCAGGTTTTTCACCTTGGTGTAGCCATGTGTTTGAAAACTCATATTTACAATAGCTGTACATACCCATCTTCTTCAACCCCACTTGTCAGTAGTCCCTACTGAGAATCCATCCTGGCTACCACAGGGGAGGAATGAAACGAGAGCAGACACCCTCACTCTCTTCAGTACGATCAACTTTTTTTACTTTTTTTTTTTTTGTTTTAACTATCTATCTATTTGCCATTTCAACATTTTTTACATGCACATCACAATGACATTAGTTACATTTTATTATGTTACATGCCCATCACCACTGTTTCCAAACTTTTCCATCTCACTTAACAGAAACTCATAAGCAGTGACTCCCTCTTTTCACCTTCCCTCCCATACGTGGTAATCACTAACAAACTTGTCCTCTATATTGTTGTTAACTTCCATGTAGTAGGCCTGTCTGACTGCAATTCATGGCGACCCCATGCACCATGACACGAAGCACTGCCCGGTCCTGCACCATCCCATGATTGGTTTAGACCATTGTGATCCATTGGGTTTTCTTTGGCTGATTTTCAGAAGTAGATCACAAGACCTTTCTTCCTAGTCTGTCTTCGACAAGAAGTTCTGCTGAAACCTGTTTTCTCCATATTCGTCTATACTATATATTTAATAAAAGTGGAATCTTAACAATAGTTGCCCTTTTTTGACTCACTTTTTTTTTAACCCATGTAATATTTTCAAGGTTCTTCCATGCGCAACATTGATCAGGACTTCATTTCTCTTTGTTGTTGTTGTTGTTATGTGCCGTCGAGTCGACCCGACTCATAGCGACCCCTCCTTGGGTTTCCGAGGCAGTATCACTACGGAAGTAGGATTGGCCCAACCTTCCTTCCGAGGTTCCATTGTAAGCATATACTACATTTTGTTTATTCATTCATCTGTTGATGGACATTTTGGTTGCCACCACCTTTTGGCTATTGTGAATAGTGCTGCAGTGATTATTGTTGTGCAAAATCTCTGTTTTCCTGCTTTCACTTCTTTTGAGTATATATCTAGGAGTGGAATTGCTGAATCATATGGTAATTCTGTGTTTACTATTTAGAGGAACCTCTTAAATATTTTCAGTAGTTGGCTGCACAGTTTTACATTCCCATCAGCAATGAATGAGCAATACAATTTCTCCACATCCTTGCCAATGCTTGTTTTTATTCCCCTGTTGTTTTGATCATAGCTGTCCTACTGGGGTGCAATCATATGTCATTGTGGCTTTCTGGGCAATCTACTTCCGTAGAGCTACTGCCTCAGAAACCCAAGGGTCACTATGAGTCAGAACCGACTCTATGGCAATGAGTCAGTGAGAATGACATTTTTGCATTTTAAAAAAGAATACTCAGCATACTAGTCTGAGGTATTTACATTAGGATTACATTGACAAAGGTATTCCCAAAGTCAGTGACTGGAAAAATCGGCACCCCATTATTAGTATTAAAACAAACAAAAGCCAGGGCTTCTGGACTTTATGAAGGAATGAATTATGTAAGAGATGTGGAAGGGCTGAGAATTTCTGAGGAGGAACGTACTTATTTCTCGTTCTTAAAATTTTATTTACAATACTTGCTTCTGTGCTTTTACAAAAAGAAGAATACTTTTTTCTTTTTTTAATTTCTTAGTTCCACAGAGTTTCTCTAGCTTTCTTTTCTCCTACTTCCCATTCTAATTGTGTACTAGCACAGATTGGCTCGCCCACTTTATTGACTTTTTTCCAGCTTAAATATATGCAGCCAAGTAATAAACAGATGTATTTATTTTCATATATGGCATGATCCAAAAGATAACTTCAATTTACAGAAATGAGAGCATAAAAAGATGAGACTACTGTAGCCCCAAACCGCAACAAATCTGAACTAACTACGGGACATGAAATGCCTTGAAAAACTTGAGAAATATCTTGTGATGCCATGATTATAAACTTCCTCATCACAGCTCCAATCTTCAAGACCCCCCTATGCCCATGATTTAGAGAATGTAAATAGCTAATAACTGAATCTCAGCTTTGGTAAAAGAAAAATCTTTATGTTGATCTAAGCGTCATAAGTTGTAGTATGTATAATTGAGTTAAAAATCAAATACTATCTGGAAAAGAAACAAGTTTTTTTCCTGTTCTTTTTTGTTTTAGATGGAGCTTGCTAAGGAAGAAAAGTGTGAATTCATGCCTTTTCTTTCCCCGCGGAAGGTTATAGTAAAAGGTGGGAGAATTGTTGCTATGCAGTTTGTTCGGACAGAGCAAGATGAAACTGGAACATGGACTGAAGATGAAGATCAGATAGTCCAACTTAAAGCTGATGTGGTCATCAGTGCCTTTGGTTCAGTGCTGAGTGATCCTAAAGGTAGAGTGCCTGGAAGCTGAAATGTGTTATGCAATTGTCTTATTTTAATGCCATAATAGTTTCCAGCTTTCAGGGATTGTTTTTCACTTTAACATCAATTTCTGTCTTCTAGTATGGAATGCAAGCAATCTTTATTTAAAAAGGCTTAAGATTGATATTTAATGCCTATGCAGAATTATTTTTAAAGTGGTGAGAATTGAAAAGAATATCAGTCTCTTTTTTCAAGTTGATAATCAAAATATGTAGTCTATTTTAAAATAGTGGTGCATTGTTTCCAATATATATTTTTTTCTCCAATTAGAATAGAGCAAGAAAATGTGGCTGAGAAGTTGTAGTAGTCAGTCTTCAATGATTCAGACTGATAAAGATCTAATGAGTAGGGAAAAATATAAGTAATATGTTTTACTATCTCCATTTCAAAACATCATTAAAAATATCAACATTATCAAATTTGAAAGTTTGAGCTCCTGTCATTTATTTGGATGGCATAAATGGACATGCTAAGGAAGAACTTAAAGGCAAAAATGCCTTTAAGAAAAACATAATGGGAGAAGGCAAGGTTTTTTTTATAGCATTTCAATTGAATATTAAGTCAAACAATTAAGACTACTTTGTGCTATACTTTTCACACACAGTGTTTTGTGGGCCATTATAGACAAAATTTGAAGTGGCTTCATTTTGCACATGATGTATCCTTGAATTCACACTAGTAAAATGGCTATCACGTCTCCTGTTTGCTGAGAGGAAAAGAAAAGGCATTTCTCCAAGTCAGAGATTCATTATGAGCAACAATAACAAAGACATCTAAACAATGATTCTTGTCTGTGATTTCCTCCTATATCAATAATTTTATGTCTGAAATGGAAAGGGATATAAGCATACCAACGTGCATTTTTATATAACATATAAGTAAAAAAAATCAGCCAGTCATGAGGCTGTTTTATCTACAGGACATCAAACATCTTGGTATTTGGAAACATCCAGATGTTTAATGTCATCAAGATAAATGTTTTCAAATAGCTGGATGATGGCCTGAATTTGTCACTTTTCATCTAGCTGTTTATATGATATGTAGACACAGTCACAGTGTGGTTTGTTCATTCATTAATTGGGTTCAGGGGGAAAAAAGAGCAATGTGTAAAGAACATTTTATTATCTGAAAAAAAAATCATATTGTTCTTTCTACTCTGCACATCACCAAAAATGGGGTAAAATGTTGAATCATACTTAACTAGTAATTCTGTTGATGACTTAACTATGAAAAAATAGCTTACTCATGTAAATTTACATTACACAACTGACAACCCTGATATTAAGAAAAATGTATATTTTCCTAAGCAAACCTAATTATATGTGACTCAGAAGATGATAGAAAACAGCTTTTGCAATCTGAGATGTGATTTTGGTAGATTTCTCTGCTAGGGGTGTGTGTGTGTGTGAGTGTGTTTGCGTGTGTCTGGGAAGAGTGAGAAGTTTAACAGTATTTAAAATATGAAGTAAAATATTTTTGCTGTTTTAGTGTTTATTAAATAAATATATTCCAGAATTTGTATGTCTAATTCCAGAATTTACTTGTCTCTCTATGTGCTGCCACACATGCATTTAGAGAAGTCAAGAAAAGTTCTTCCCTCCATTTTCTTTTTCTCCCTTTATGATTTAAAATAGCAAACCTCCTGGAAAAATTATTCCTGAATAGCATTACCTGCTTTCCTGTTCCACACCAAAAAACCCCTGTTGCCTTTGATTCTGAGTCATAGCAACCCAATAGGGACTGAGTAGTGCTGCCCCATAGGGTTTCCAAGAGTGTAATCTTTATGAGAGCAGACTGCCACACCTTTCTCCCTTGGAATGGCTGGGGGTTCAGATTGCCAACCTTGCCAGTTAGCAGCTGAGCGCTTAACCACTGCGCCCTCAGGTGTCCTTTCTGCTTTACCAAGGCCCTATTATGTTTATATGAAAAAGGAATTGCTTTCCAAGTGAGAGGGGAGCTGGAAGAGTTGTAATGCTAAAATAGCATCCATGACTGTACTTTGTTGAAATATTCTCAGCACCATTTTTTGAATGAAAAACATAAAGGAAAGAGATGGAAGAAGGGGAATAATTATCTGTTAGAAGGACTTTACCCAAATGGTGCTTAAAATCTCAAAGTAATAATTTGAAATAATAATTTTAATAATTTTAAAATTATTAAAATAAGGAGCTCTGGTGGTGTAGTGCTTAAGGCATCTGACTGCTAACCAGAAGGCTGGTGGTTCAAACCCACCAGCCACTCCTCGGAAGGAAGGTTGGGCAATCAACTTCCGTAGTGATACTGCCTCGGAAACCCAAGGAGGGGTTGCTATGAGTCAGGTCCGACTTGACGGCACATAACAACAACAACAACAACAAAATAATTTAAATAATTTTAAAGTCTGAACAGTTTTATGTGCATGTATGGCCTGATGAAAATCGGTTTATAGAAAGCACTTTGCCCAGTCATGTAAAAAAAGAAGATATTCATGTTCTTCCTCCTCTTAGGAGCTCTGGTGGCATAGTGCCTAAGGCACATGACTGCTAACCAGAAAGCTGGTGGTTCAAACCCACCAGCCACTCCTCAGAAGGAAGACTGGGCAATCTACTTCTGTAGTGATACTGCCTTGGAAACCCAAGGAGGAGTCGCTAGGCTACTCTGAATCTTGTCCCTTCCTGATACTGATGGGCTCTACCTTATTCATCTGCAACCTCTCTAAAACCGTAGAGCTCCATAACCACTTTTATACATCCTTCCTATGAGCCTCACTTACCACAGGCTCCAGTGACCTGTATACCAATGCGTTGACTTCTTTTTAGTCGTTAATCTCTTTTCTGCATTTGACAAAGTTAAATATATTTTCCTGTTTGAAATGCTCTCCTCCAACACACTTAACCTTTCTGACCCTCAGCTTCTTTATCTGCAAAAAACAAGCACAGTAATACCTTCTTTCCCTGCCTTTCATGGCTGTTGTCAGAATTTAAATGAAATAATGTGAAAGTGCTTTGGAAACAAAACTGTAAAACATAATTATTATTTGTGACACTCCATTGTCTTTCTTTTCCCTTTACCTATTACTTTTCAAAGCTATCACTGATTAATTTTCTTCCTTTAGCTTATTAATTCTGTTGTTGTTGTTGTTATGTGCCGTCGAGTCAGACCCAACTCATAGCGACCCCTCCTTGGGTTTCCGAGGCAGTATCACTACGGAAGTAGATTGCCCCATCTTCCTTCCGAGGAGTGGCTGGTGGATTTGAACCACCAGCCTTCTGGTTAGCAGTCAAGTGTCTTAGCCACTATGCTACCAGAGCTCCTTTATTACTTCTAGTACTTTCCAAAGTTCTGACTTTGCCGTTTTCTCTTCTTCATGTATTTTATTCTCTTACTGAGCTGATTATATCTCACTCATTCATTCTTTATTCATCTGTTCATATACATTAATTCCTACAAGGAATATTTGATGAGCTTCTCTGTGTCAGGTAGTGACAAGACTTCTTCTCCCACATTTATGTTCATGCAGGTGACAAACATTTACTGAGTACACAGTGGATATCAGGTGCCAAATTCTATTCTGGAAAGTACAATGATAAATGAAATGTTCCTTGCACTTAAAAACCTCACCAACTAGGAGTGGAGGCAGAACTATATATAAAAAAATTATTGCAAAGTGAAGACTCCATTAAGAGAGATATGCACAAACTAAGAATCCCCTCATCAGATAATCCTAAAACACATCTCTTTTCACCTTTCCTTTATTCTAAGTGACCACAGTTCTACCTATCACTGTACTTCAAATATAATATATTTTAAAATATTTAATATATATTTTAATATATTTTCCTAGATTCAAATGTCTAATTCCAGTTTTTCTGGAATTCAGCAATATTAGTCTATATTAAGGGATGAAGCTGCCATTCCTGATAACATGTATGAACTTCAGTGGATAGCTTTATCCTATGTTCCTAGTTTTATTTTCCACTGTTCCCTCTTGTATTATTTTCCCCAGTATCTAGAAGAAGGAGGACCCTATAATGGTAAATCAGAGAATCCTTAATGAATGCATTACATAAATATACTCTGAAGTATTCAAGGAATTAAATAAATTTGAGCGAATATATATAAAGCATAATGATAGTTTACAATCTCTGCATTCTCTGATTACAATAATATTTGAAACGGAAATACTTTTATAGTTTCAAGTATGTACATAATATGCATCTGTTCAGGTACTCTAAGTAGGGAAGTTTGACAAAAATTAAATTTTTAATATCAGATCTCTTCTCCAATATATTGATTTTTTTTTCAATAGAACATTTAATCACATAATTTTCCCATCAACATACTAAAGTCATTTAAGGATGATTATATTGGCCATTTCTTCTGATTGGCAGGAGGTTCGTCCACTAAAGACTCCCACGGTTTCCACTGTATCATTTTCCTTGCCAGAATTAGTTCATTTTCTGCCTGAAAAATCTCTTCTTCAATTTGTCCACCCTGAAGTTGATCTCCTAATTTTTTAACATCTGGTTCCACTTTAATCAAACTCAGGCTTCTCATTTGTAATCTCTTCTGTATACTTTCTATATACAGCATTTTTAGGAGTTTGCTCAAGAATATCAAGGATCTTTGTTTATAATATTCTTAGCCTCTCATGTGGACTCTCATATACAGCCAATCCCATAAGGCCAGTGGTCTTCAGCAGCCCCGCCATAACAGCCTATGTTGCATGGGTTTTGCAAGTCCCATAATTCACAATGGAGACTGTAAAATAACTTTATTTAGTGTTATGAACCCAATATATCGGTAATAAATATTTCCTGTCATATAATGATGAATGCCTCAATAGTATACAGAAAAGATAAGTATATCATGTCTTGATACAAGTGAAGCTTCTTTCACTTCAGTGGTGTTTAAAATTGAAACTTTTTTTTTTTTAATTGTGATTTGGGTGAAAGTTTACAGGGCAAATTCACTTTCCATACAGCAGTTCACATACACTTTGTCTCATGACATTGACTACAATTTACCCCAATGCAAAGTTCCCCTCCCACCTCTTCCCAATAGTCACCTCTTCCCTGTCTCCATCCCTCCGTGCACTCCTGCCCCCTGAAGTGCTCCCTGTGCATACACAGCCCTTCTTTCTCTCATGATTATTCTCTCCAAGGAATGTATTTACCTCAGGTATATGTAAAATTGAAAAACTTTTAAGGTGATTGTTTAATTTTACGTGGAGAAAAAAAAATCAGCTTGTAACTTTCATATATCCAGAAAATATTTTACTATCAGTTCTGAATTTTTTCATACTCATGAAAGGAATTTTCTTTCAGCTCATTTTTAGTTAGAAACCTCCATTTTACTTTCAACACATCAGGTGCAGAACAAAATAATTTCATCTTTTTCTCCTAAAAGTAGTGAAATTGGGTATTTTTTTCCTTTATTTGTTAAATCTGAGATGATTCCTCAGCCATTTTTGAAAAAAGGAGAGGACAAAGCACTTGTGAGGATGCTGAATTTGTGTTTTTAAGCACTTTGACATGATTTAACTAAGATAAAACCCATGTTTTTGGAGGGAAGAATTAGGATGAATGGTAACAATAAAATGGGCTAAGCATCGGGTGCCCCTGCACTGCTCAGTAGAGCAGACAGCATGCACTGAATTCTGTGGGAATGGCCAGGAGCACACACCTCGTCTCCTAGGAAAGTTGATGTACTTCCCCAAGTGCTTCTTTCCATTTGTACTGCAAGGGGCTATAGCTAACAAGGAAATGCAAAGCCCAGATATGTATGAATCAGTTTCAGAACCTCCAGACCCCAATTCCCTTGACAGCATTAATAGTAATTATTTCCAGAAGGGGTGTTTTGTAAAAACAGAAAAAGAAAGAGCAGAAAAAGTGTTAGAATTATTCATCAATTTCTCTTATTAGAACACCCTCAGAAAACTTTATCTAAGGCTCATGGTGTAAATCAAACATTCTGTCAGTACTAGCTTTGAATGTAGCTTTGTGTCAAGTTCTTCCATTCTGAGAAAAGATGCGAACTATGGGTTAATTTGCCTTGGTCTGACCTAATTTATAACTGGAATTACCAATTAGGCAAGAAATGACATACATGGTTTTAACATAGGAGATTCAGGAATTTTTCAAATGTGTCAAGAGCCCTGTGTCACAGTGGTTAAGCACTCAGCTACTAACCACCACCCATTAAAGCCCACCAGCCACTCTGCAGGAGAAAGATGTAGCAGGTTGCTTCCATAAAGAGTACAGCCTTGAAAACCCTATGTGCAGTTCTACTCTGCTGTGTAGGGTCACTGTGAGTTGGAATTGACTCCAAGACACACAATAACCACCATGTATATTTGATAATTCTCTGAAAGAAGGGAGAATAATGAAACATTTTATAATCTGCCATTATTTTTGTTATCATCACATTCTGTTTTTCAAACAGTAAAACATTTCATCCAGAAGTTACTGATAGCATTTAGAGATTCAGTAAAAATTTCTTTAAACAATTGTCCACTTTCTGTGGCCTTCAGCTTGCGTAATTCCTCTTCTGTTTTACTAAAAAGAAAGAGGTTTAAATAAATTGTGTATGAATTTTGGAATGGAAAACTAAATTGTTCTGAAAACTTTCACCTAAATCACATTAAAATGTTAAGAGAGAAAGGGGGTGGGGGAAGAGGGAGAGAGAGAGAAAGAGAAAGAAAGGGAAATAATGTATTATTGAGTTGAGAAACTGTCATACTTCATCAAATTTTCACTGTTGTATGCATTTTCTATGAACAGAAATATTTGCCATAAAGTTTCAGAGAAGAGACTAAAGAAGACTTCACTTTATTACTAAATAAGAGACTGTTTTGATTGATGGCCGAAACTTTAGAGGAAGAAGCTTCCTAATGATCAATATAACTGGGAATGGAGGAGATAGATTGAGAAATTAAGTGGTCAATCAGTGTTGCATATGAATATTTTGCGATAATTTGCTTTGAGGTGCCCTTTATTATTTCCAAATGGTACCGATAAAGATCATATATTCTAGTCTCCTAATTTTACAGATTTGTTTAACTAATAATTTCTAATGACCTGCTATTCCAGACTGAGCTAGGTTCTAGAGATAAAATGGTGAAAAGCAAAAGCAAACCTTGCCTCAAAGAAAGCCCAATTTCACAGAGAAGACCCAGAATTATAATAAATTATGCTGGAAGAAGTTTTTTTAGTTTGTTTGTTTTTTGTTTTTTTGTGATTTAGGTGAAAGTTTACAGAGCAAATTCATTTTCCATACAACAGCTCACATACACTTTGTCTCATGACATTGACTGCAATTTCCCACAATGTGATACCTCCCCACCCGTTTCCTCCCCATAGTTACCTCTTCCCTGTGTCCTTCCTTCCCATGCACTCCTGCCCTCTGAACTGTCTCCTTGTACATACACAAGTCTTCTATTCTGCTGAGAGAATTTTGAGTGCTAGGGAAACACAGAACATAGAGTCTTAGGGGTTCAAGGAAAACTTCCTAGAGGAAGTGGCTTGAAAAAGCTGAAGTCTGAACGATGTGTAGAAGGGTTTCTAGGTAGGATAGGAAGAGAGCCACAAGGAGATGATGCAGTTTACTCAACACCACATTAGATTAAAGAGGCATCTTACAGTCACTTGAAACAATCTTTAAAATAGACAATTATGTGTCTGGAAGGTTGTCATCAATCTGCTTATTTTATGCGTGTTCTCATCTTCATATATGCAAGTCTGTATTTTACATTTTGATATGTAAGATAAAACTTTTTATTTTGTGATTTCTACTGTTCATTGTCTCCATTCAGTGAACACTTACAGATATTTTAGGTACTGCCCAAGCACTAGGGATACAAACATGAGTAAATAAAGTCTTTATTCTTCATGGAACAAATAGAAACAACAGACATACAAGTACAGACATTGCAACATACTGTATTAATTCCATATCACATTTAAACTCAGTTTTAGAGCTTGAATAGGAGTTTCTCTGCCAGAGGGAATGTCAAACACAAAGTTGAGGAAATGACCTCATGTGAATGACCAGAAAATTTTGAGAAATTCTGTTTATTTGGACTAGATGGTGTGTGGTAATGTAAAGGTGGGTGGGTAGTGGGTAGAGATAAAATGATAGGGAATTTGACTGTAACTTTGTGTGGAGTCAAAAGGTATCTATGCCAAACTTGGGATTTCTTATTTTATCCTGTAAACATCCAGGTGAAAAATGGGGAATTTTAAATGTGGATGAAATATTTATTTTTCAATGAGTTAACTCTGATGGATGTTGACTCTTCCATTCTGCCTAGATTTTGAACCATTTGTAATGTTCTTCCAATACTTAGGAGTTAGAAACCAAGAAATTACTTTCTAGGGTGTTTCGTATCAGTGGACCAGTGTATTTTCTAATATTGACTGACTAAATTAAGCAAATTCCCCAATCACAGGACATGATCTAGGATGGTAGGACCCCCATGGAAAGCTCGCTACCCTAGGGAGATTTTTAGTATGAGGGAAGAGAGAGAACCTGTGCTGAAGTAGAAGACTCCCAAGCTACAGGCATGATAAGGATAAATTAGGCATGTCTACTTTCTTCTTCTATATTAATTAACCTGAATAATTGGTTTCATTTTTTTGGAGGTAAGTGGTATAGAGAGATACTTATGTTAGTGATCATTCCTCATATGGAAGCATCAGGAGTATGGAAGAAGCATTCCCTTCCACAATGACAGTAATGTTAAAAAAGATGGTCTGGAATTAAGACAGGCTAACCCTTGGTTATTGTAAATGGGCATTGTGTTTGGATGCTAAGTGACAGACGGCAGCTCTAATCCATCCTGGTGGTTTACTTCTTAAAAATCAGCCATCGCAAACGCTATGGAGTAACTACTCTGAGCCGTATGGGTTCTTCATGAGTGAAGTAAACTCCTTAGCAACTGGAAATATCAATGAATTCAGTTGAAAGGTTGTTTTCTACAGTTAAATGACTACTAAGTAAGGTCTAGATAAAGGCAGAGGAAGTAGGAATACAGGAGACAATTCATAGTTAAGACATATTCCTTAAATAGTATAAAAAATAAAACAAACTGTGGAATTAATTCTGACTCAGTGATTCCCATTGAGTTTCCAAGGGTGTAAATCTTTACAAAAGTAAATTGGAGCAGCTGGTGGGTTTGAACTCCAACCTTCTGGTTAGCAGCCACCCACTATACCACCAGTATGATCAAGATTTAGTCATCCATTTAGTAAAGGGGTTGGATGTAGCTTATGTAGCTTGGAAGTAGCTCACATATTCATAATGCTGATGGAACTCATGAGTACAGGAGGTAGAACGGATCTTACTGAAATGGCAATTGTCTCACTTGAATTTGCTATTCCAATAACAACTAGAAAGAGGAGACTAGAATTCAGACAGTAGAGAAAACAAAGATTGAGCATCATTCCATATAATTTCTCTGTCTTTTCACTGACATATCCTCATGCCTAGAATAGTGTCTACTCATTGAATTATTTCAGAAGGAAGGTTGGGCAATCTACTTTCATAGTGATACCACCTCAGAAACCCAAAGGAGGGGTCGCTTTGAGTCAGATATGACTAGACGGCAGTGAGGGTTTTTTTTTTTTTTTTGGTATTGATTATTGAATGAAAGCTATTATATCATGGCTCATAGTTTAGATATCAACTTCTCAAAAGTATGAAAAAGATTATATGTGCCATTTCTCCTGGTTATCCATAAACATCCCTTCTACAGTAGTATGAAAAGGAAAAAGTCAGCTTTTATTACTGCTGTTTTTCTAATGGTGTATATCTCAAGAAGGATATGGCATCAAGGACAGTTATAGTCCTTGATGCTGTACTTTTTACTCCTTGTTACTAATACATGTGGTTTCTTACTCTGCCCATTTTGTTTATTATGTCTGAATAATATAACAGTGATATTTTTGTATTGGTTGGCTTAGGGGTAAGAATGAACCATTGTCGTTTTCCCTGTGCATTATTTTGCTTTTACCTATATTTTGGGTATGGAGTGGTAGTCTCAGGACCCTAATGGTAATAATGTGCACGCTTCCTTTAAAAAAAAAAAAAAAGGCCCTTGCTTTCAGAAAGCTTTTTTTTCTGGCTGCATGGTATATTGTTTTTCTATTATAAAATATACTGTGAAGACAGAGGATGAAGTGGTGGAGTTGAAGGCAAATACTGGCATTTCTACAGAATAGCTATCCAAAATAATGGAATCTTTGTATAGTTTTTCTTTGGAATTATTTTAAGGGAGTGGACTTGATGGGTAGGGGAGGTCAAACTGATAACAGTCTTGAAAGTGATTTGGAATCAACATCACATCACTTACAACCGCCTGAGACATCTATTTGAGGCACAACATGATATTTCTGTAATTATTTGACTTCCCTCTAATAACTGCATAGGAATAGGTTTGTTTCCCCAGTGAATAGCTCTGTTCAGAGTCTTCCCTTATCTTTATTTTCCAGGTTTCACCAGAGGTTGATATCATATGCATTCTTGCTGGGGCACAGTGGGTAAATCAGTAGTTTTCCATCGAATCAAAGATTACATACAGGAAGTAGAGCAGTGGCATGTCACAAGTTTTGTTGAGAAAAAAAGCTAGAAAAATGGAAAAATAGCATAATTGTTTCAGAGAACAAAAATCTTAAAACATGGCCAATATTAGTCAATATGTAATGAGTGTAGTAGATACCCTAGGCTTTATTGTCCATAGCATATTATGTTTTTCTTTTAAATACTAGTTAGGTTATGGTATAATAAAAATTACCTCTGGAACCTAATATTCTTGTGAAGTGTTAAACTACATTAGGCTGCTATGAGTTGTAAAATAAGAATGTGAATCTATAAAATAATAGTAGTGACTATACACTAATATTCTTAGTAAAATGTATTTGATATAGTAGATTGAGATCACTATTGTTAATTGCATTTGTGTTCTTGGCTCAAGGGACCATGTAAAAAGTATAGCATACCTATTTCATGCAGTTTTCTGGTTAAATTAGACATTGATCTACATAAATATAAGTGGATATTGTATAAATTGGAGAATTATATACTTCATGTCTATAACCCAAGTATGGAAGCTACCCACATCAAATGTAATACGCATATGTACTTTATTAGGTTTTCCAAATAGGTTGGCATTGCTAGAGTGGGAAACTGGTACCAACTTTCCATCCATTCATTTAGGAGTCCTGCTCCATTTGTATATAAATTAATGTTATCCAGTGCCAACTTTTCTTTCTGTCAGTCATAATAATAATAATAATAATTTGTAACATTAAAGTTATTTTTAGCTCTTTTCAAGGGATCATTTATATTACTTTTCCGTACAAATGAATGAAAGAGTGTCAAGCATAATATGTAATACGTGCTCGGTAAATGTCCAGAGATTTTATAACCCTCTGCAAAAAGGTGTTAACAATTCGCTTGTTTTGGCATGGTTCAGTGTGTCCCCCTATACTTAGACAGGGACTGCTGCCAAATGAACTTCCAAATCTCCAGTATCATTGCGTTAGTCCCATATTTTAAAGTCTAAAATGATTCTTTTTTGATAGTACAATTAAACTTGAATGCCTCAATTTCATTTTAAAAAGCCTTCTGAAAAGTCCTTCTTCATTCTTATGGCATTTTACTGGCCACTCTTTTATTCTGTATGTATTGAGGATACACAAGTCTGTGTTAGGTTCTCCAGGGTACACAAAATGAATGTATCATTCTTGACTACAAGCATTTTCAGTCTAATAAAGGAGGAAAAGTTGTCTTAAATGAAAATTCCAATAATTACCAATTGATTAAAGGAGAAGCAAGTAAAACACTGTTGAAACACACTGGGTTAAGACATGCCTTGGAGTTGAAAGAGTGAGAGAAAGTTTTATGGATGCCACGGCATTTGTTGTAATGGTTGAGGACTGAGTAGGGATTGATTAGAAACAGGGGAAAACACATTCTATTAACCCATTCAGAATGAACAGACTGTAAATGCAAGGAGTAGTTCATTTGGCTACATAATAGTGTATGCAATAAGAAATAATAGATTAAAATGGAAAAATATGTATTAGGCTAAATCATCTGAATTTTATTCAGAGTGGGTTAAATGGGAGCCCTGATGGAGTAATGCCTAAGGCATTTGACTGCTAACCAGAAGTCTGGCAGTTCAAATCCACCAGCCACTCCTTGGAAGGAAGGTTGGGCAATCTATTTCCCTAGATACCACCTCAGAAACCCAAGGAGGGTCGCTATAAGTCGGATACGACTTGATGGCAGTGACAGGTTTTGGTTTTGGTTAGACATTTAAAGGCACATGTCGATGAATTACATTACTCCCACTCATATAGAAATCAAGTAATTAAATACAATTCTTTTTCTTAGTTCCTATCTTATGTTTTCTACATATTGGCAATGCAACTGCAGGGTCTGTTATTCATGTTTTAATCCATAATACCCAGCACAGTTCCTAGCTCAATAAGTTTTCACTGAATGAATGAATGAATGCATGGGAAATGGATAAAAGTTTGGATTTTTTTAAAAATTAAATGATTGCTTTATTCTCAAAGTCCATAAAGAAAATTCACAGTAAGGCCAGGAGCATCTGAATGTGGTATGATGACAAGTGTCATGTGAAGGAAAGACAAATCCCTCTGTTGAGGGAAGCTCAGATGATTGACACCTGCTCTTACTTAGAGAATAGCATCCAAATAGTCACCCTGCTTTACTGTTGCTTCCATATAATCTTATCAGAATCAGTTTTGTGAACATCAATTAGATCAGTTCATTCCTTGTCTCAAACCTTTCAGTCATTTTCCTGTGTTATTTAGAATAAAATTCTTCTCTCAGTTTACAGTGCCCTCTATGATCTGACTCATGTGGCATTTCAGATCTCTTCTCCTCCCATCCTTCTTGCTTTACTTCACCCACAAGGCCTCCCTTCTATACCTCAAGTGCATCAAATTCTTCTCCTCCTTAAGGCTTCTGAAACTGCTTCCTCTGCCTGGATTTATCTGTCTCATAGGCTGTCTCATTCTTATCCTTTATGTCTCAGCTCTGATGTCATCTCTTCTAAGAGGCCCTCTCTGACAACCACCAGGCTTTTATAAGATCTAAAGTGGTCCTCCCTCTTCTCTTGCCCCCTTACCTCATTTCTGTGTCTTTCATACCATAACTATTTTCATTGTCATGCAATTTCTTTACTTGTTTACATGTATTTTCTATCTTCTGCAAGAGAAATGTATACATTCAGATTGGTACCTTATTTATTGTTATTGCAGTGCCTACAGCAGGATGAACAATAAAGTCCCTAGAGGATGCAAAGAGTTGGTGCTCTACTGCTAATTTCAAGGCTTTCCCCCCTGTCCTGTGGTGCCATGGAAGAAAAGACCTGACAATTTGCTTCCCTTAAGATCAGACCAAGAAACTCTATGGAGCAGTTCTGCTCTGTAACATACTGGTTTGCCATAAGTAGAATTGATTTGACACCAAGTAGCAGCAACAGAAAATAAATATTTGTAATTTGAATGAATGGATGCAAGCTTTTACCTTAAAATCATAGTCAAACTTCTAGAAAGAATAGCCTGTATGCCCTGCTTCGCCGACTTGACTGGATACTCTTCTTATCCCTTTTTATTCTGCCTTTTGTCCTCATCATTTACCCACAATTGTCAACTTTTTATTTACTAATGAAGTAAGTATTTACTAATGAATTAAGTAATAAATACTTAATGAAGTATTTATAATAAATACTGATCTGAAGTAATAAATACTTACTTCATTAAGTATTTATTACTTCAGATCAGTAAATCCAGTTACTTTCCTTAGATTTCTCTTGTGTTTGACCTTCTTGAAATTATCTTTATTTGTTTATTTTTGGTATGGCTCAGAAAATCAGAAAAATCTTGATTCTCTATAATCCTGATGATTCCTCTTTCTATTTTAGTACAGGTTTCTCTTGCTGCCTGCCACTTTAAAGATTAACTGGTTAACTTTATTGTCACCTACATTTGAGTTATGTTCTCATGCACCTTACTCCTCCTTGTAACTGTTTAATCCCAAGGGGCAAGCAGCTCTAAGTGCATTCCAAATGGCCATGAAGACCTCCAGACTTTCCCAGTGATTGTATTGCTAGGTGATTTCTAGTTAATTTCAAATCCTAGGACCTGAACAATTTACCTGAACCTCCGTTCACTCATCTATGAAAGTGAGAGTACACTTATTCTGTAAGGCTCTAATAAGATATTGATACTGTGCCCAGCACAGAACCAGCCACATGGGAAGCACTCAGTAAAGGTTTGTCATCATTACTATTATGAACATATCATATTATTAACCCTATTTAGTATAGTCTGCCAATACCAAAGATATTTCTTGGCTATATAATTATACAACTAGCAGCCCAATGTGAACAAGCTATATTTTTTGAATAATGCGTTTCCTTATGTATTAAAATTGTTTAAACAAAATTCTACTGTGTGTTTTAAGTTTTCATTGAAGTGCCTACTATCGATTGACAAGAAAAAAAAAAGCCATAAGATGGATATCAAAAAATAACATTAATGAGCTGCTAAAGCTAAAATTACAGGAACTTATGAAATTGGTTAAACATAAAAACCATTAAACTGTTTACTGAAGCTTCACAGATATACTGCAGCTAATGAGCATTTCTGCTATTTAAATAAGCCCAAATTGAACACACATTACATGGATACATAATTAGTCATGGCAGTCAAACACACATAGACTTACTTTTAAAGCTCTATTTAGGGAATCTTTTCCATTTGATTTATTTTGTTAATTAAAATATTTTTCAGTATTCACTTATATTTTAATAATATTGTTTTCACAAGTAGTATAATTTACTATTGACTTCCTATTTGTTTTTATTTATGCTTTTGAATGCAGCAAATGGTGATCTAATCCTGAACATTTCTTAACCCCTTATTGTAATTATTTATATCATTTCACTGCATGATTCAAGATTTTTAAAGTTTCTTACACTAAAAAGTATACATAAAACATTTTGATAGCATTTTTACTTTTTTAAAATGAATTTTTCATAATTACAAGGAAGCATTAAGCACCCAAATGTGCATAGAATTATGATGATTATGGCCCAAATCAGATTAAAGGATGATCTATGCCTTCAAGGAATATAGAGTCCAAGTAGGTGGTGCCATTGAATATAAATAAGTAAATCAAAGTGCAGCATTTAGGAATCTAACAGAGAATTTTGAAACCAATCCCTATATAATTACTTCAAGGACACTGACCCCTTTGAGGATATATCTTCCAGATAAAATGAAATCAAATCTTAAAGGAATTTAGAATTAAATAGATGGAACGATTACAGAGAAATCACCAAATTAAGGTGAAGTTCTTGGACTATTTTAAATCTGTATTTATTATTTGGTCAGTTTAGGAAATGGGAATGAAACTCCCAGGTGAATGCAAGTAAAACAAAAGACATGTGCATTGACATCCATAGTTCCTACTGAACTTGGGGCAACCTAAATTTATTCTGAGTATGGAGTGGGCAAAAATCAGATTTGGTTTTTCCTACTTCCTGAATTCTACAAGTGTATCCTAACTACAAATTATCAAACCTTAGCAGTAGAGAAATGAAATAGTTAAATTGATTAAAGAAAATTAATCATGTGCCTACTCTGCACCCTAATCAGTGTGTTTGCCATTATAGAACCTTTCTTAAAATTATTTACAAAAGTAAATTTGGGTGTCCTATTTGTAAGGAGCTGTCTAATTTGTGGAAGTAAGACTAATAATGAAAATAATCTCTTAAGAGAGAATAATATGAATGCTGAATAAATGGAGGAGATAGCTATTACATATTTCAACGAGAAACATCTACTGGGATCCTACTATGTGCCAATTATTGTCTTAAATGTGGAGAAGGAGCTGACTCTGATTAAGTGGTACAGGAAAAAAAAAATTAAAATTTCTATACAGGGTATGTCAGAGTACTAAGGAGTAAGTGGTCAGTTTATTAGGAAGGGAAAATAGGAGGTTCCATTGGAAGAGATAATCTAAACGTTAAATTAGTAAAGTTGGTATTAATAGGCAAGACTAGAATTCTTTACTTTCCTTTCACCTCCCACCTGCTTCATTTCTGTTACCCCCGTAACCCCCAGTGATGAAGCTTTGAGGGACTACACTTAGCCCATTCATCCTGGCTTTCTCCTTTACTTATTCATTTATTTTTATTTTTGCAGTGTTGCTACCCATCCCCTCCCACCCCTGGTAACCAACGAAGAAAGTTTGCTTCCATTTATAAATCTTTCCTTGACTTTTTACAGTAATGAACTAATACCATATTTGTTCTTGACATTTCACTCAGCATAATGTCCTCCAAGTGCATCCATGTTATGTGGTGTTTTGCAGATTCTACATTATTCTTTGCATAGTATTCCATTGTGTGTATATACCATAGTTTAGTTATCTATTCTTCTGTTAATGGGCACCTAGCTTATTTTCATCTTTTTGCTATTGTAAATAGTGCTGCGATGAACATGGGTGTGCATGTATCTGTTCTTATCCTGGCTCTCACTTCTTTAGGATATATACCAGTGATGGGATTACTGGATCAAATGGTATTTCTAATTCCAACTTTTTAAGGAATCGCCATACTGCTTTCCACAGTGGTTGTATTATTTGACAATCTCACCAGCAGTGTGTGAGAGCTCTAATGTATCCACATCCTGACCAGCATTTGTTATTTTCTCTCTTGTTGAACTTTGCTATTAGTGCTGGAGCAAGATGCTATTTCATTGTTATTTTGATTAGCATCTCCCTCATGGCTAATGATCATGAACATTTCTTCATGTGTTTGTTGGCCACCTGAATATCCTCTTTTGTGAAGTGTCTGTTCAGGTCTTCTACCCATTTTTAATTGGATTATTTGTCTTTTTGTTTTTGAGGGGTTGGAGTTTTCTATAAATTCTAGAGATAAGTCCTTTGTCCGATGTGTCATTGCTGAATATTTTTTTTTCCAATCTGTAGGTTCTCTTTTGACTCTTTTGGAGAAGTCTTTGGAAGCACATAAAAATTTAATTTTTGGAAGGTCCCATTCATCTAGTTTCTCTTCTACTGTTTATAAAGGTCAATCATAAACCAAAATCCACAAAAAGTAGAAGAGAAACTAGATGAATGAAACTAGATGAAACCTAAAACTATAAAGGTCAAGCATAAACCAAAATCCACAGTTTTAGGTTTCACATTCAAGTCTTTCATCTATCTGGAGTTAGTTTTTGTGTATGGTGTGAGGTATCGATCTTGTTTCATTTCTCTGCAAATGGATATCCTGTTTCACCAGCACCATTTGTTAAAGAGACCATCTCTTCCTCACTTAATGGATTTCAGTGCTTTGTAAAAAATCAGTTGACCATAGGTCTATGGATCTATTTCTGGGCTCTCCATTCTGTTCCACTGGTCTAGGTGTCTATCATTGTACCAATACCAAGCTGTTTTGACTACTGTGACTCTATAGTAGGTTTTGAGATCTGGCAGTGTGAGAGCGCCTACTTTGCTCTTCTTCAATAGTGCTTTGCTTATCTGAGGTCTCTTTCCTTTCCGTATAAAATTAGTGATTTTTTTTTCCATATCCTTAAGGAATTATGATGGAATCCAAATTGGGATTGCATTGAATGTATAGAATATTTTAGGTAGTATTGACATTTTCACAGTGTTCAATCTTCCTATCCATGAGCATGGTATGTTTTTCCATTTACACAGATCTGTTATGGTTTCTTGAACTGGTGTCTTGTGGTTTTCTTCATACGGGTCTTTTGTAGTTAGATTTATTCCCAAGTATTTAATTTTCTTGGTAGCTATTGTTAATGGTATTGATTTCCTGTTTCCTTTTCAGCCATCTCATTGCTGGTGTAGAGGAATCCAACTGATTTTTGTATGTTAATCTTGTATCTTTCCACTATGCTAAATCTCTCCATTAGTTCCAGTAGTTTTTTTGCTGAGTCTTTTGGGTATTCTGTGCAGAGTGTCATATTATCAGCAAATAGAACAGTTTTACTTCTTCCTTTCCAATTTGGATGCCTTTCTTTTCTTATATCCTGGCTTTCTCTTGCCCCACACTAGTGGTCAGAGGCAAGGAGGGCTTTAGAGTCAGAAATGACTGGATTCAAATATTGACTCTACCACTTCTTAGCTGTATTTAGGATGATAATACCTACCTTAAAGAGTTTAGTTGTTTAGCTGAAATACTGTGTGAAAATATCCAGCACTATACCTGTCACATAGAAGGGATCAATTAATACTGTAGTATTTCTTTATATTCCTCAGAGTGAGATTGATATTAGTGGAATGCAAGAACTAAATTGGAACCACTTACTATTAAGTGAGGTGGCAGAATATGGTGACTTACTATATGCTGAGAAAATCTGGAAGAGGAGATTCAATGATTATGTCAAGATTTTTAGACTTTCTTCCTGGGTAACTTGAGAAGTGGGAATAGAACAAAATAGCAATGAAAATTAAAGAGTGATCATGCAAGCAGACAGATAAGTAAAATATGTTGTGTCATTGAGGCAAAGGTAAGAGATTTTTATGAGAAAGAAGTGGTCATTTGTTGAATGCTGCTGAGAAATAAATGAGGATAGTGCCACAATTAGGTGAGGTGAGCAAGGCGCCTACCTATTCTCATACTGCCCTGAGAGTAAGGGCCTCCTTAAATTTTGCTCTTTAGATGTCTCACTCATCTGACCCTAGTCCTGGCCTTGAAACAAAGTGTCACTGAAGAGAATCACAGAATTGGCAAACTGGAGATAATTATTTTAATGAAAGAGTTTAAATTAAGCTTCAAGAGGCAAATGATAATCTGGAATACTTTGAAAACAGGAGATGCTGTACGTGTTTGAATACTTCCATGAAATGTCTACTATAGAGGGAGTGATTTACCATAGAGAAGAAAGAGTATATGACATAGGAAGTAAATCCCTTCCAGGTTAGAGGAAATTCTAGGGCCCATGTACAAGGATTGGCCATCAATAAGAGGAAGGGTAGTATTTTAATTGTGATGGTGTTGTTGTTATGTGCCGTGAGTTGGACCTGACTCTTAGCAACCCCTCCTTGGATTTCTGAGGCAGTATCACCATAGAAGTAGATTGCTCAAACTTCCTTCTGAGGAGTGGCTGGTGGGTTTGAACCACCAGCCTTCTGGTTAACAGTCAAGTGCCTTAGGCACTATGTCACCAGAAAAAAAAGCAAGCTTACTACTAGTAAGTAAATGGTGACAACCAAGTTGGAAGGCCCAGAGGAATCTTATGAAGTGTGTTTTGCATGCAATGATTTGGAAAGAGCAGTAGATCATTCAGGTTGAATTCTTCAGTAGGCAACCTGAAATGCCAGAAGAAAATTCAGAGGTCAAGGTAAAGTTTGAGATCATACCCAAAGAGGTAAAGTTATAGGCACAGGATGACTCTCATATAATTTATGAGAGTGTGGTGTACAGATTTTCAGAGCTAGAAAGAGGAGAAAAAAGAAGTGAGGAGGAACTGGAGCCCCAAAGAACAGTTCAAAGATAAGGAGAGCCTGGATAGAGTAGTTTTTTTTGCAAATGAAAATGAGATAATTTCAAAATTAATGGTATTTCAACTGTTGAATGCTACAGAAGGATAAAAGGAAGGAGGATAGAGGTCCCAGAATGTGGTGACCATGGAGATCTTGTTGTCATTAGAGGGAAAGACAGTATGGAATAATTGGGTGGTGAAAAAGTAGGAGGTCAGTGAAAATTACATTAAGACCCTGTTGTTGTTGTTGTTGTTATGTGCTGTCGAGTCGGCCCCGACTCATAGCGACCCCTCCTTGGGTTTCCGAGGCAGTATCACTACGGAAGTAGGATTGCCCAACCTTCCTTCCGAGGAGTGGCTGGTGGGTTTGAACCGCCAGCCGTCTGGTTAGCAGGCAAGTGTCTTAGCCACTATGCTACCAGAGCTCCTATTAAGACCCTAGGTAAGGGAATCTATAATTCCCCATTAAGACCCTAAGTAAGGGAATTATAGACTAGGAGTGAGAAAAAGAACTATGTCAAAACCTTCTTGAAATGCCATTCTGCATTGAAAATAATTGCTTGAAAATTTAATTCTGTATAAAAGGTAGAATAAAATAGTAAATACAAACTGTAACAAATTTTAAAATAAAACCCAAGTATGGTAGTATAGATCCAATCATTCATTCATTTATCCATTTATCCATGGTCTAATATCAGAACCAACATTTTTCAAAATAGAAGATGAGAAGAGAGGAAATGAGAAGGGAAAACGAGAAATACAATATGCTAAAGAATATGATAAATGAAGTCCTGAAGGAGAAGGAAGACACACAATCAAGAGTACCTTTTGAGGTTTTGCAGAAAGAAAAGGTGGATCTTGACCATGCTCTTCATTGTGTTTACAAGATAACATATTGATTAAAATACTTGGACATACAAGGGAGATGCGAAGCGAAATCTCACACCTTCAGAAGTTGAAATTCTTCCTTGAAGGCATTCTCTGAGTCTCTCGCTTCTTTACCTCAGGTTATTCTATTTAAACATAACTGTGATATCCCGGCCCTGTAATTAGAATTTATTTGATCTTGCTGAGATTTTGCTTTCAGCTCTGAATTACCCAGATTATTGCCTCAGCTTTTGTTTCATTGTGCTTTAGTTCCACTGGGTAATAGGTTATGTAAAATTAAACAACAAGCACATAGATGAATTCATCTATGTTTTCGAGGTATCATTTTAGTATAAATGTTGAAATTTTCTGCCCCTCCCCATTGCTTTATAACACTTGCAACTCTCCAAAGAATGCTAATAATCCTTCTTCATTATGATTTCTGCTATATTGTTTCATTGTTTATGGAGAATTAATTTATATTTATATACTAAAATATAACATTCTTGACATCTTTTTATAAATACTGAGAAATATACTTGTCATATGCTTGTGGGTTTCTCTTCTACATATATGACAGCACAGCTACATCAGTTTAATTGACCTTGGCAATCTGCATCTGCTAGTGATGTGTCCCTGAGGGACAATTTCTGCAATTTTAAGCTGTGGCTTATTGAAGAACTTGTGTGTCACAATACAATTAAGTCTATATATATATATATATATATATATATATATATATATAAAATCATGCATAACATTAAATTGACTAAAAGTTCTTATTTCAAAACCATTCTTGTTATAAAGCGACCTCAGAGTGTCTTTGTTTTTTAAATAAGCTCATTTCAACATAGTAGTAATTAAGGCAGAAAATTAACATAAATCTTGAATGTTTGGTATGAATTAAGGATGTTTTAGTTCTTTTTAAAGACTGCATAAAATTCTAGGCATCGTATCATTTAACACATTTCTTTCCCACTTGCAGAATAATATAGACTGTGAATAAGCACATTGGGGGGGTTCTCTTTCAAGTTCTTTTTCTGTTCAACTATATGGAGCCACAGACAATATGCTGCAGGCTCCATCAAGATGCACTCTCAGGAAAATAGTGGGAAACTTGTGCATAATCATAACAGGAAGTTCCTTCACTCCTTCATTTCATAAACATGAAATAAAAAAATACAATTCTTACATTAATATTCATTTAACACTTCGTAGGAAATGGCAAGCAATTGTTTGGTTTGCAAAAGTAAATATACATTTTTCATCCACTTATGCTTTCATTCTTTCCAAGCTGGATAAAAGGATAACAGAAAATATGCTTCTGAGATTATTTCATAGTGTTCTAAGTAAAATGTTTCAGCAGAGATGTAAGAGAGCTGTAAGGAGTCTGTAGATGGATAGTTAACACACAGGACGATGAAATCCTTCCCCACAAGAAGCAGCTAAAAAGATGAACTCTTTTATGCCAAGTTATAAATAAACCCACATGATTTTTTTTTTCATTGAAATCTTCATTTGAGTTCTCAGTTAACTACTTTGGAGCACAAAATATATGGTAAATTATAAAGTAAATATATTTCAAGAGAATGAAATTACGTTGTTTTTAGGTTTCATAGAGTCAGGTTTGGCTGATAGTGACCCTATGAGCAATGGAGTGAATATTGCCTGGTCCTGCACCATCCTTGCAATCCTTGCTGAGCTTAAGCTCATTATTGCAGGCACTGTATCAATGCATCTCTTTGAGGACCTTCCCCTTTTTTACTGAGATCCTATATTTTACCCATCATGATATTCTTCTCCAGAGACTGGTCCCTCCTGATAACGTGACCAAGTATGAGAGATGACATCTGGCCATTCTACCTTTTAGGGAGCATTCCAGCTGTACTTCTTTCAAACAGATTTTTCCCTTCTTCTGGAAGTTCATGGTATATTTAATATTCTTCACCAAGACCACAATTCAAATTAATCAATTCCTTTGCAGTCTTCCTTATTCATTGTCTAGCGCTCACATGCATATGAGGCTATTGGCTATTGAAAATGTCTCTTTGAAGATTAAGATGCACCTAAGCCAAGCCATGATATTTCCAATCATCTCATATGCATGTGAAAGCTGGACATTGAGTAAGAAAGGCCTAAGAAGAGTTGATGCTCTTGGGTTGCGGTGTTGGTGAAGAAGACTCAAAGTAAAGTCTATTGTACCTACAGGAGCTCTGGTAGCATAGTGCCTAAGGCACTTGACTCCTAACCAGAAATCTGGTGGTTCAAACCCACTAGCCACTCCTTGAAAGGAAGGTTGGGCAATCTACTTCCATAGAGATACTGCCTCAGCAACCCAAGGAGGGGTTGCTATGAGTCAGGTCTGACTTGATGGCACATAACAACAACAACAACAATGTACCTACAGGAACAGAACCTAACCATTTAGAGCTTAGGTTGTTATAAACAGTCAGTCATTCTTCCATTGGATTCTTGGAGCCATTGTCAGAGAACATTTCTGACCTGCTGTAGCATTTCTTATATTCATATAAGTTGTGCAAGTACTTTTACAATCAGGTGCTTGACTGTAACCTAACAATCACCTGCTTGACTCTTTATTGTATTTTCCTATTTATTTCTGTAAAAACACTATATGAACATGTTATATTTGAAATCTTCCAAAAAGGGAAGTTGAAAAAACAAGTAGATAATTTTTAAAAGGAGGCTGAGATAATTTTCAATATGAGTGATCCTTTTGTATTTTAGAATACAGTATCAAAGAGTTGTTTGCATATCAGTAAATATAGCTGAATATTACAAATAATAAAAATAATTTAAACATTTTATTCAGGTCTTAAGACATCAAAGAACAACAAATCAAAACTTGAGAGAAGTTCAAATTTTTAAAAGTATACATAATTATGTATGAATGTTTAGTCACATATAATAACACAATGTTTAGTCACATATAATAACACAATAGGCAATATACAAAACATATAAACTCACTGCCATCGAGCTGGATCCGACTCATAGCAACCCCTCCTTGGGTTTCCGAGGCAATATCACTACAGAAGTAGATTGCCCAACATTCCTTCCGAGTAGTGGCTTTGGGTTTGAACTGCCAGCCTTCTGGTTAGCAATCAAATGCCTTAGGCACTATGCCACCAGAGATCCTGTGTATGCAATAGAAAGTCCTTAAACCTGAGAACTGTGTTTTTAAATTCACAGCTAGATGTTTGTAGCACAACACATGATGCTAATCTTTTTTTAAATGTAGAAGTTCCTTATTAAACTTACAGTAATTTCCCCTAAATATTTATTGATTTAGTTGATGGAGCTGTAATATTAAAGTCATACTATACATATATTTTCACATCTAATAAGAAATTATAAAGCACATTTCTCAAGAACATTAATTTAATTTAACAAGCATTTCTCCAGAACCTACTGTTTATATTTAATGGCAGATTCTGGCTTTGAGAGACTTGAAGCTTATGTAATTTGAGAGCTCTTCCTTAAAGGGGAAAAAAAAAACAACATCATATATATATGTGTGTGTGTACTTTTTGTTATGTGCCATTGAGTCACCTTAGACTCATAGCGACCCCTTCTTGGGTTTCCGAGGCAGTATCTCTACGGAAGTAAATTGTCCAGCCTTTCTTCTGAGGAGTGGCTGGTGGGTCTGAACCTCCAGCCCTCTGGTTAGTAGTCAAATGCCTTAGGCAGTAGAGGTACATAAAAGTTAGGTCTGTGAAAGCTCCAAAAATGTCACAGTATATGTGTCTTCAACTGTACTGGATTCTGTGGAGAACCAGAGTTAATTTTCCTTACTCAAGCATAAGGTGAACCTCTGTGTTTAACTTTTAGGAATTTTCCTATTAAAAAAGGGATAAATGCATTTTGATAGTTAAATTTATGTGTCAACTTGGCTGGGCCTGGTTGAATGGCTGGGCAGCTGGATGTAGTTATTCCCCATGGTGAGATTGGTAATTAATTCCATGGTGGAATGTGTTGGAGCAGGTAAGTAGCAGCTTTAGGGATGTGATCTGCTTCCTGTATATAAGAAACAGCTTTAGGAATGGTCTCTAGCCTTTTGGCCTGCTTGAAACCTGTATGTAGCCAAGTCATTGTTCAACAGCCTGCCATGCCCTGCTGATCTTGGGACTTCATCTAGACTTAAATTAGTGGTGTGCCATGTTGTTTGGTAATGTTGGGACTGTGCCTTTTTACTTGTCAACCTTGGGCTTGTCAACCTCAGCAGCCAGCTGCTGTCTGAGTACAGAAAAGCCTCTAGCTTCAGTGGGCCAGGAGCAGGAGGTAGAGCTGAAGCTTAAGGTTGAGGGGCTTTCACCCAGCACCTAGAGCCTGGCACTTTGAACGCACACTTAAAGCTTCCAAAATTGTAAGAGAATAAACTGTTTGTTCAAGCCATTCTATTTGTGGCATATTCCTGTCAGAGTAGCACTAGGTAACCAAAACATACATAAAAGACTTTGATCTACTAGTGAGATAATTTTGAATTTGATCTCATTTGAAAAATTTTACTTCAGGTTTCTATATGAGGCAAAGTTAGATCAAATATGTGAACAAATAAGGTCAAGTTTTTAGAATATAATTTATTATCCCTTTTCTATGTACATGAAACTCATAAAACATTCAATGATGATGTTACAATTGCCATCATTAAAATAGGTTGAATTGAGCTTCATGTTCACTATTAACTTTCTTGCAACTCAAACATCTGTCAACAGATGGTGGTGATGATCTGTTATCCAATGGGGAACAAATGATAAAGGTCTCTTTTCATGTGACCTTTAAAGACATGAGAAAAATCTTCTTGAAATGCCATTCTGCATTGAAAAGAATTGCATGAATATTTACTTTCTTTCACTATGAAAGGTGAAATAACATAATGCATACAAATACTACCAATTTCAAATAATACTTGAGTATAATAGCACTGATACATCTACCCATTCATTTATCCATCAATTGAATTGTCTCTCATGTCCCAGACATTGTGATAGGCTCTGCAGTACAGTGGAGAACAACGTGGACATGTTCGTGTTCTTCTGGAAGCTACAATTTTGTGAGGAAAACACAATCAACAGTTTGTTATGCTGTGGTGGCTTGCTAATTGCTGTGGTCCTGGAAACTATGTTACTGATATTTCAAAACTTTGCAGGGTCGTTCAGGGTGCACACGTTTCAGCAGAACTTTCAGACAAAGACAGACTAAGAAGAAAGACCTGGCCTGGTCTATTTCTTAAAAAAATTGGCCACTAAAAACTTTATGAATAGCAGGGAAATATTGTCTGATGTTGTGCCCAAAGATGAGCCTCTCAGGTGGGAAGGCACTCAGAATAGAACTTGGAAAGAGCTGCCTCCTCAAAGTAGAGTTGACCTTAGTCATGTGGATGAAGTAAAGCTTTTGGCACCTTCATTTGCTGATGTGGCATAACTCAAAATCAGGGAAAAAACAAACAAACAAAAACAGCTGTAAACATCCATTTATAATTGGAATGTGAAATGTACAAAGTATGCTTCTAGTAAAACTGGAAGTTTTCAGAAATGAAGTGAAACATATAAAGATTGATATCATAGGCATTAATCAGCTGAAATGGACTGTTCTGGACCCGTTTTAATCAGACATCTTCTGGTCTGCTATGCCAGGAATGACAAATTCAAAAGGAATGGTGTCATATTCATCATTAAAAAGAACACTTCAAGATCTATCTTGAAGTACAATGCTGTTGAAAGGATAATATCCATATACCTATAAGGAAAACCAGTTAATACGATTGTTATTCAAATTTACACAGCAACCACTAAAGCCAAAGATGAAGAAATTGAAGATTTTTACCAACTTCTGCTGTCTGAAACTGACAAAATATGCAATCAAGATGTATTGATAATTACTGGTGATTGGAATGAGAAAGTTGGAAATTAGGAAGCATACCAAACTCACTGCCGTAGAGTCAGGTTTGACTAATAGATACCCTTCCTTGGGTTTCCAAAGTGATATAACTCCTTCCAAGGAGTGGCTGGTGGATTTGAACCACCAGCCTTTTGGTTAGCAGTCAAATGTCAGGCACTATGCCACCAGAGTTGGAAATATGGCCTTAGTGATAGAAATGACTCCGAGGATTGCACAATTAAATTTTGCGTGACGAAAGAGTTATTAATGGCAAATACCTTTTTCAACATAAGCAGTGACTATATGCATGAACTTTGCTAAATGGAATGCACAGGAATCAAATAGACTACATCTATTTAAAGACACCATCCAAACCAAAATTCAAACTCACTGATGTCAAATTGATTTGAGTCTTAGTGACGACTCCTTGGATTTCTGAGGTGGTATCTCTGCAGAAGTATATTGCCCAACCTTCCTTCTGAGAAGTGACTGATGGGTTTGAACCACCAGCCTTCTGGTTAGCAGTCAAATGCCTTAGGCACTACATCACCTCAGCATAGAGAGCTCAGCATAGAGAAGCTCAGTAGCATCAGTCAGAGCAAGGCCAGGGACCAGCTGTGGAAGTGAACATCAATTGCTCATATGGAAGTTTAAGTTGAAGATCACTAAAATTAAAACAAGTCCACAAAAACCAATATATTACTTTGAAGACATTCCACTTGAATTTAGAGACCATGTGATTCATTTGATTCATTGAACACCAGTGACTTAAGACCAGACGAGTTGTGTGATGACATCAAGGACATCATACATGAAGAAATTGAAAGATCATTAGAAAGAGAGGAAAGGAAGAGAAGATCAACGTGAATGTCAGAAGATATTCTGAAACTCACTCTTGAACACAAAGCAGCTAAAGTGAACGGAAGAAATGATAAAGTAAAAGAGCTGAACAGAAGATTTCAAAGAACAGCTCGAGAAGACAAAGTAAATTATTAAAATTTACTGTGCAAAGACCTGTCATTATAAAGTCAAAAGAGAAGCATACTTTCATCATTTCTTGAGCTGAAGAAAAAAAAATCAAAGCTCAAGTTGTGATATTGAAGGATTCTATGGGCAAAATATTGAATGATGCAAGAAGCTTCAAAAGAAGATGGCAGGTTTACACAGTCACTGTACCACAAAGAACTGGTCAGTGTTCAACCATTTCAGGGGCTAGTGTATGATCAAGAACTGATGGTTTTGAAGAAGTCCAAGTTGCACTGAAGGCATTGTCAAAAAACAAGTCTCCAGGTATTAATGGGGTATCAGTTGAGATATTTCAACAAGAGGATGCAACACTGGAAACACTGATTTATGCCACAAAATTTGGAAGATGGCTACATGGCCAACAGATGAAGGATATCAGTATCATTTGTCCCCATTCCAAAGACAATGGATCCAACAGAATGCTGAAATTTTTGAACACTATAAGTAATACACACACAAGTAAAATTTTGCTGAAGATAATTCAAAAACAACCGCAGCAGTTCATCAACAGGGGACTGCCAGAACCTCAAACTGGATGAAGAAGACGATGTAGAACGAGGGATATCACTGCTGATGTCAAATGGATCTTGTCTGAAATAAAAGAAAAATAGAAAGACATTTACCTGTGTTTTATTGACTATACAAATGTATTCAATTTGTGGATCATAACAAATTATGGGCAACATTGTGAAGAATGGAAATTCCAGAACACTTAATTGTGCTCATGTGGTACCAGTACATAGAGCCAGATGCAGTCATTTGAACAGAACAAGCAGATATTACATAGTTTAAAGTCAGGAAAGGTGTGTGTCAGGGTTGTATCCTTTCATCATACTTATTCAATCTGTATGCTGAGCAAATAATGTGAAGCTGAATGTTATGAAGAAGATGGTGTCATCAACATTGGAGGAAGGCTCATTAAAAATTTGTGATATGCAGATAACACAGCCTTGCTTGCTAAAAGTAAAGATTTCAGTATGGATTACACCTCAACCTAAAAAAAAAAAAAAAATCCTCAGAACTCTACTAATAAGTAGCATCATGATAAGTGGAGAAAAGATTAAAGTTGTGAAGGATTTAATTTTACTTGGATCCACAATGAACACTCATGGAAGCAATAGTCACGAAATCAAGTGATGTTCTGCACTGGGCAAATGTGCTATAAAAGATTTCTTTAAGGTGTTAAGTAACAAAGAAGTCACTTTGAAAAGTAAGGTGTTTCTGACCAAATCTTGGTATTTTCAGTAGCCTCATATTCATGTGAGAGCTGGACAATCAATAAAGAAGACCACAGAAGAATTATGCATTTGAATCATTGGCAAAGAATATTGAAGATACAAAGGACATGCTGAAGAAGGAACAAGTGTGTCTGGGACAAAGTCCAGCCAGAATGCTCCTTCAAAGTGAGATTGCCCAGACTGTGTCTCTCATACATTGGTCATGTTGTAAGAGGGGTCAGTGCATGTAGAAGGATATCATGCTGAGTAAAGTAGAGGCTCAGCAAAAAAGGGGAAGAACCTCAACAAGATGGATTAACACAGTGACTACAACGATGGACACAAGCATGCTACTCACTGTGAGCATGATGCAGGACTGGGCAGTGTTTTGTTCTCTTATGCATAGGGCCACTGTGGATTGTAATGGACTGGATGACATCTAACAGCAATACCTTGATTCTTTAATCTGTTCTTTTTAAAATACATTTTATTGAAATATAATTTATGTACAGTGAAATACAGAAAACTAAAGTGACATGGGTCAATGCATTTTTTTGTGTGTTCTCTCCCCTCCTTTCCTCCCCAGCAACCAACAAAGTTTCCCTCCATATATAAACCTTTCTTTGACCCTCCACAACAACAAAATAATACTGTATTTGTCCTTCTGTGATGGACTTATTTCACTCTGCATAATGTCCTCCAAGTTCATCCATATTATGTGGTGTTTTGCAGACTCTACATTATTCTTTAGTGCTGCATAGCATTCCAGTATGTATATGTACCATAGTTTGGTCATCCACTCTTCCGCTGATGGGCACGTAGGTTGTTTCCATCTTTTTGCAATTGTAAATAGTACTG
>NW_006921620.1:11027957-11046772 GCF_000298275.1 Orycteropus afer afer | reverse complement strand
ATCCTGGTCCCTTGTTTCTCCTGCTTTATCTTGCTTCTTTGTGTGGACTGTGATGCTCTGTTGTCTTTGAGGCATTGTGACATTTTTGTGTTTATATTTAATTGGTCATTATATGTTGGAGTGACTTGCCCACAATTTTTGTTTACTTTGTATGTTATCTATAAAGCCAGGGTACTGTGTTGTGCTCTCTATTCATTAGTTGACAGCACTTATACACTCATCACCTGCCTCCTTTCCTGTTGTCAGCCTCTTGTATGTCTTTGCTGCCCCTGGCAAACAGAGCCTGTTCTTAGGTCCCTGGAATCCGAATGAGAGTGCTATCACTTTAAAATCCAAAATGGTTGCCACTTGTGAACATTCAAAATGGCTACACCCTCGGTCACTTTAAATATCCAAATGGCCGCCACTTATAAACATTCAAAATGGTTGTATCCTCAGTCACTTTAAATATCCAAAATGGTTGCCATGTGTAAACAATCAAAATGGCTGCACCCTCCGGACAGTAGAAAGTCCACAGCTCAGGTCATCTCCTTCCTTGCTGTTTCCTTTCCTAGTCATAGGCCATGAGAGCAGCTGTTCCTGCAGCCCTTGGTGACCAGGACTGATCTTTAGGTCAATTCTCAGGTTCCAATACCACTTGGAAATATTCAGCCTGTTGGTCTTGTCAGAGTAGCTGACAGTCTGCAGTTCTGACCATCTCTGTACTCCCTCTTTTCGTTCAGGTTTTTCCACTACTTGGTGACTAATCCACTTCTGTATAGTTCCTTTCAAAGCTCACGGTTCCAGGATTATATTCTGTATCTCTATCAATTGGTTTTTCTTCTCTTTGTTGAAGAGGGTCTGTGTCGCTTGTCTGCCTATTCCTCCATCTTACCTGAAGTCCCTTAATCTTTACTAACTTTTCCGTCCCAGGATCTCTCAATCTCTTTTCCCTTAGTTTAAATTGTGACTTCTCTTTTGGGTTCGAATATGAATAGTTCCCTTAGTTTGTCATGAGGTGTTTTATTGATAAAATTGGACATTTATCCCTCAAGAGAGTATTGTGCTATGATCTTTGACCTAAACACTGGCTCACTTGCTCCATCACATAGGCGCTTTATACATTTCTTGTCTTTATCAACCCTTTCTCTAATCTATTTTCTTTCACTGCTTCTAAATCTGAGGACCATGTGTTTAGCCAATTTTTTTTTTTGTTAGCATAGTCAGACCTCAATTATTTGCAGAATCTATATTTGTGAATTTACCTGTTTCTTGAAATTTGTTCATAACCCTAAAATAAATGCTTGTCCTGATTTTGTGGTCATCTGCAGATGTATGCAGAGAGGTAAAGCATTTGAATTGCCTAAACACACATTCTCATCTGAGATCTAACAAGGGCAAGGTCTGCCTTCCTGATCAGCTCTCATACCATAAACAAGTGTCCTTTTCATAATCTATTTAGTGCCACAATTTTTTTTTGTTTTGCATTTTTGAGCTTTTTGTTGGTGATATTTCTATTTAAATTGACTGTTAATCATAATTAAAGTGCTGTCTAGTGTTTCTAAGTAGAAGAAGAGTGATATGTGCCTTATGGAGTAAATATGTGTGCTACATAAACTTCATTTGAGCATTGGTTATTGTATGGTTGGTCATCAATAATCTACACTAAATAAGGTTTCTTCAAACAGATACATGTACACCATGTTCATTGCAGCACAAGTCACAATAGCAGGAAGATGTAAACAAGCTAAATGCCCATCAAGGATGAATGGATAAGCAAACTATGGTACAAACATACAATGGAATACTATGTAACGTTAAAAAACAATGATGAATCTGTAAAACATCTCACAACATGGTTGAACCTATAAGACTACTTGCTGAGTGAAATTAATCACTGACAGAAGGATAAATATTATATGACATCACTATTGTAAAAAGTCAAGAAAAGGTTTCACACCAAAGGAAATACTCTCTGATAGTTATCAAGGGTGGGAGGGGAAGGTGGGTAAGCCACAAACTAGAGGGTAGACACATATCACTTTGGTGGAGGGGGAGGCAATTAAAAGAAAAGAAAAAAAAAAAAAAAAAACCTGTGGACAGGACTCCTCAGCCCACAGAAAAATAAATAAAGTATCTTTAACAGAAATGCATAATGAGATTATGTGTTGGTTGATGGAAATGTTGTGACCAGAGGCTCGCAGTCATTTAACCTTGTATTTTCCCTAAAAGCAATAGTTTAGTATATGCTAATTCAGTGTTTGTGATGACTTTATAGAACAACCAGAATTGACCATATTTCTTTTTAAAGGAATTCAACCTCTGTTGCATGATACATTTAGATTCACTGGAACTCAGCATATATAGCCAATACTTTAAAACTTATTTTACAAAGTATTTTCTATATGATACTAATGGTAATGTTTGTATTTTATTTTATTTTTATATTTACGAAACAAATAAAACAAGACTTGATTAAATATAACCACTGTATTCCTCGGCCCATTAAATTGCTTAATAGTAAATGTAAGTAATTTGATGAAAATGTAGAAGATTTTGTCTAATATTATTTTACAAATATCTTGTTAGGAAAAGATGGGCCATTGAACCAAATCCATGATATAACTTAGGCCTGTGACATGCAAAGGACAAGATTGGGATCATATGAAGAATAACAGATTTGGGCAAAATAAGAATAAATAAAATTAAGAAAATATGTTTTACATGTATTTAAAGGATTGCACTTTCCTTCTTCATGGGCTCATATTTTTTAAATTTTTTTTATTTTTTTATACATTTTATTGAAATATAATTTATGTACAGTAAAATACACAAAAGTAAAGTGACATGGGTCAGTGCATTTTCTTTTTTCTTTTTTTTTTTTTTTTACAGTGTTTCATCCCCTCCCCTCCTATCCCTGGTAACTACCAAAAAAGTTTGCTTCCATATATAAACCTTTCCTTGACTTTTTACAATAATGAACTAATACTGTATTTGTCCTTCTGTGATTGAGTTATTTCAGTCAGCATAAACAGAAATATCAGGTTAAACATTGGCTAAATCTGTGGTATTTAATTCTACATGTCATTTATTTCAAGTGAGTCAGCTAAGTCAGTGTATTTTGAATGTGTTGTTGACTCACATTTCATTAACTTTCCATGTAGGTTCATTAAAAACAGTTGTTTGAATCCCTAGAATAATAATTAAATCATAATTTTTCTTAATTTTCAAATTATTGTTATGTGATATACAGATTAGTCATTGCCTGTTGTCTTTTTTTTTCTCCCCCCCAGTAAAAGAAGCCTTGACTCCTATCAAGTTTAACAGATGGGGTCTCCCAGAAGTAGATCCAGAAACTATGCAAACCAGTGAACCATGGGTATTTGCAGGTGGTGATGTGGTTGGTATGGCTAATACTACAGTGGAATCAGTCAATGATGGAAAGCAGGCTTCTTGGCATATTCACAGATATATACAAGTAAGAATTTATTCAATGTATTTATTTTTGTTATATATCCATAAAAAATGGTGAACAGGATAGTAGGATTGTTTGGTTTGATTGTAAATACATTGTGCATTTTTACTAGTAGAGTGCCATGAAGTTCTTGGTTCTGTTCTATTCAAAATATTTACCATGGGCTTAAAGACATAAATAATAACATTTATCAAATCTGGATGGTACACAGTATGACAGAAGGTTGAACCAATATTTGTAATAATCTTACATAGTGCAGAAAACTATTTTAGCTATCCATTTGGACCAGATGAGGTCTTACTCATTTCTCAAATTCTATTCACTTTAGTAGAAAGAAATATATGTTTTATGTATTTTAATTGTGATTTCTTTTATTACTTAATGTTATAACATCATTATAAAATATAAAAATTATAAAATTTAAAGTTATATATATGCTGGTACAGTGAGTGTATAATCTTGAGTGAAGAAAACCGTAACTACTAGATCTCCGTATTATTAGTTGTTGACTAAATGCTTCATTTTCTTCTGGTTCTATAGTTTAATTAAATGTAGGTACAGTAATGTTTACATAAAATATTTCCTGAAACGTTTACCCTTGTTAAAAATATTTGTATCTTTCTTTCCTATTCAGGAAAGACTTTCTACCCACAATATGCCTTCTGCCTTCCCTCTTTTCATTTCTTTCATTCGTTTTTCACAAGCTAACTAAATCTGCTCTGTCTTTAAAGTTTCCTAGAATACTTTCTTCCTCTTTGCCACACCATTTAGTCTATTGTGGTTATCTTCCTCCTACTTTTATAATTTACACAGTAAATAGGGCTTGGACTTGGCATTGATTGCATCATGTTTGATTACATTTAATTCACCTACCCACTCCCACCTTACTGCTGGCATTTCTTAGTAGTGGGTCTTGAGATTTTGGGGTCTGTCAGAATGTGGTATCCCCGAAATTTAGGGCTCTAGGATTGAGTGTAATCAGCCAATGGATTTTGCATATAGACAAAGTTGTGATTCAGAAAGCAGTATTTTGAGGTGATACAACATCTAAAAATAATAAATATTATTCAAATTAGTCTAAATTAAAAGAGATGAGACTACACAAAAACAGGAAAAAAGAGTGCAGTTTTAATATGCAGGAGCTTGGGAAGCCAGAGGAGGTAAGTTGAGAGTGACTTCACTTCCTTTTGCTTTGACTAAAGGACAACAGCTTCTGTGGTTTGGAGAGTCTCCGTGGCCTTAGAGATGCACAGAGACAACAGTTCAAGACAGTTACTTGGGGTGGAAAATTTGCTTTTTAACATTTTTTGATCTTTCTGTCCCAAGACCTGTCTATCCCCCTGTGTTCTTACTTTCTTATTTTACTTTTGTTTTTATTTCACTGTCAAGTGTCCAAATCATACCTCCTTCTGCATAACTCCCTCATGTACATCTCCAATAGAACTCTCTCTTCCATGATGAAGCTGTCCACTGAACAGCCTTACATGAAAGTTTTACTCACACTTCAAATTCATGGTTTTTAAATCAAACTCACTGTCACTTCTGTGGAGTCAGATCCAACTCATAGCAAACCTCCCTTTGAGTTTCTGAGGTGGTGTCTCTACAGAAGTAGATTGCCCCATCTTCCTTCAGAGGAGTAGCTGATGGGTTTGAGCCACAAGCCTTCTGGTTAGCAGTCAACTGCCTTAGGCATTATGCCACCAGAGCTCCTTTAAATCAAACATGGCCTCCTAAACTTCTTTCCTCTCCAATATTTAGCATCTCCGATTCCCAGCTGTAAACCCTGGAAGTTAATGGCCCAGATTTCTATACTTCTCAGCATAACACAGTTATCAAAATCATTTTGGGACCCAATATGAGGCTGACAGCTTCTTATTTTTACTGAGAAATATCATTAAAACAAACCATCAAAACAAAACTATAACATTATTAATGGATATCACCATGACCTTTAATGAGGAAAAAAAAAATAGGAAAGACACAGTCTCAGAATAAGTGATACTTCTCACAGAAGCAGAGTTGAGAGATTTATGCTGGTTTGTGTTTAGGCATGTATGTGTATGCACACACACATTTTTCTCATGAAAAACAGCACTGATATACATACTTATATTTATAAACTGTGTATATAAGTTTTGCTTTATCACTCCATCTCTCTTGTATGCATCTGGTAAACTTCTTCATATACTTATTTGAGTTTATTATTTATTGTATTCTGTTAGAACATTTGGTTGACCATACATCTCACTGACTAGCCTGTTAAGATTCTTGAAGAAGTGAAGGTAGAATCAGGAGATAAGATACTATTGTGCTGCACCAAATGAAGCCCTGGGTGTTAATTTGGTTTGCAGGAGTTAAAATGGTAGAAGGGAAAAGATGTTAAAGAGATCAGAAAAGTTAATACTGAAGATAGCTAATGTATAAAACTCCAAAAAACCAAACTCCCTGCTGTTAAGTCGCATCCGACTCATGGCGGCTCCTCCTTGGGTTTCTGAGGGGGGTATCACTACAGAAGTAGATTGTCCAATCTTCCTTCTGAGGAGTGGCTGGTGGGTTTGAACCACCAGACTTCTGGTTAGCAGTCAAATGCCTTAGGCACTATGCTACCAGAACTCTCATTAATGTATAAGTTGTTTTAATTTTTTTTCTAAATATTTAAATATGCATTTACCTTTTAAAATATAATACATAGAACATATTTTAATTATGATTTATGATGATTATGGTTTTATAGTGATTCACAGTTATCATCCTACAGAATTTTAAGGGCTTTTTCTTTTTACTTCATTTATTTTTTTACTTCCTTCAATCTAATAAATGAGAAAAAAACGAGTAATCATTTTATTTAGTTTCTACTCATGGAAGGAGAGAAAGAGACTTCTAGGTATGAAAAATATGCCCAGTCTTTAAAAATATATATTGCTAAGAAAGATAGTGTTTGAAATATAAAATAAAAAATTTGTGACCAGTTAAGAGATTTGAATTTGGCAGAAAGATTCAGACTTGTCAAACAAAGTGTTGAATTGCATTTTAAAAACTGGGTTGAGATGGAAGATAGGTAAAATCTCTGTCAAGTAAAATCAACACTTCCAACTTCCTGCCAGAGTGTTGGATGCAAAGTGCTAAGCAGTGATAAAACTATAAAGGAACATATGGACAAGTGGGATTTTTCTCTCTCCACACTGTATTAACTTGGTTCTGGCCTCAGTGATCTCTTGAAATTGCCTTCCCTTTCCCCTTTCTCTACTCTGATGCTCCTGCTCTGCTGCCAGAGTCATCTTTCAGGAATTCCACTTTGATCCCAGTTCCTCATTTAAAGCTCTTTAATGCCTTCTGTTTGCACTCAAGATAAAGCTCAAACTCCTTAGTTTGTGATGTCCATTTGAATGTCCTCAGTATGCCAACATTTCTCCTGAATATGGGTCTTCTTTTCTACTCTACACTTTTCATCTGACTGGATTCTCCTTGTCCTTCAGTTCTTGCCTCCTCCTCCCTCTCCAGGGAGCTGATGATAAATAAGTCCCTCCTGTGCGTTTGTAGCACTTGATTGGGGCCTGCTTCCTGGTCTATTCTCCAGTAAGTGACTAAGTGACTACGCTTGTTCATTGTTGTTGCCTCAAAATAAACATTCATGTTTAAATAGAGAAAAATGACTGACTGAGTTTTTACATTTTAAAAGAATTTAAAGAGATGTTAATAAAATTAAAAGGCTTGTTATATAAGTCCAATGGCATTGTAAATAAAATAGTGCTTTTTTACAAATATAGCATTTGTTGAGGGAAAAAAAAAACATCTATAATGTATAAAATATATTCATGAATGAAGTTTATTGCACCTTACCTCATATTGTGCGTTAATTTTTGGGAAATATGTAATAGTATACATTAAAAAATATTTTACAATAGTATAAATTCATGCATACAATCATTGCAATTGCATAGTTTGAATTCCTTTGTAACCTACATCTTCAGATAAATGTGATTATTTGAATAAAGACATTCATGTTGGGATTTCAGTAACTCCCACAGTTGTATGGAGAGAGCTTCACTTATATTTCATTAGTTGATTTGATCAATTACCACTTATTGAGTACCAGCTGTTGTGCCCAGTGCTCGACTTTGGGAGGGTACCAAAATGAGAACATGAGGAGAGGTATAGCATAGTGATGAGAAATTTGAGCTCTGAATTAAGCAGACCTGATTTCAAGCCTATTTCCAATTCTGTCAAACTGTTTGAGCTTCTGTGAGTTATTTCATCCCCCTAGGACATGGTTTTCTCAAAGGCAAATAAGTGACTTATTAACTAATAGGCAATAATAATTAAGAGTTCCTATCTCACCCCATTGTGTTGCTGGGAAGATTATGCAAGAGAATTTATGAAAAACTCTTAACACTGAGCCTGTTAAATAAATACTTGTTGTTTTCATTGTTGTGGCATACTAGAAAGAATTTTTTCTGAGTTGTTAAAAGAGATTAGGAAATAAATTTGTATAGAAACTGAAAGTATAGTATTTTAACATATGAAGATGAAAATAGGCCATTCCAGGTAAATAGAAAAGCATCTTTAGTCATTTATTCATCTGTATCTATGCATCCTTCTCTCCATCTATTCATGAAGTCATTCATGCATAGATTCATTTCTTCATTCATTCATTCCAAGGGAGACTTTCAATAAGCAAAGTATTAAAAGATAACTTAATCATGGATTTATAAATGTAAATTAAAACAGTGAAAGTTGTCATTAGGAATCTCATAGTGTAGTAGGAGAATCAGTTGTGTAAACATTAATCCAGTGCAATATAATAATTGCCATAATTAAAAACATGAAGGTACCAAGGTAACATGGAGGAGAAAATGATTGATCATGTCTGGATGTGGTTTCAGGATATGAAATTAGCAAAAGCAGTACAAATACAGAGGGAGGATAAGAAAAATTGGAGAAATACTTAATAATTTGATTTTGCTGGAATACGAAGAGGGCTGCTGAATAAGATTTTATAGGTAGGGCACCAGCTGGCTGAAATCCATACTAAGCTCCATTCACCATACAATGGTATCTTTTGTTATTCTACTTCTATTCAGAGGAATGAGTGCCTTCCTTGAATTTCCAGAGAGATGCTTTCTGCTGCTTCCTAAGACTGGCACCTGTGCAATGGCTCCTTTTTATATCACCAAAAGCCCAGTCTGGGCCAGTGGAGGCCCTGAACATGGAGTACATGTAAGAAAAGTTGCAGAAAAGATCTATAATTATATTGAGGTTAGAACCTACTGAACCTTAACAAACTTAGTCAAGGGTTTTAATTTAGGGTATGTAATGAGGCAGGGATGTGGTAGGGAATGTTTGCTTTTTGAGGTGATAATGAAGTGGTATTTAAAAAAAATCCAATTTTAAACATTTCCTTACTTAAAAGCCATTATTTTATATTATTAAATAATATTACTGTTGTTGTTTTTATGTGCCATGGAGTCGGACCTGACTCATAATGACTCCTCCTTGGGTTTCTGAGGTGGTATCACGATGGAAGTCGATTGCCCAACCTTCCTTCTGAGGAGTGGCTGGGGGGTTTGAACCCCCAGCCTTCTGGTTAGCAGCCAAGTGCCTTAGGCACTATGCTACCAGAGTGCCCAAATAATATTGCTTAGTCTTCTTTTATTCCTTGAATTATAAGAGAGCCACTATTTCACCTTCATTTTTTATACTAGTACAGTTTTAATAGAAACCAGGCATATTTGACTTTTTTTTTTTTTGTTTAAGTAAGAATCACTGAATATCAAAGATAATTTTGATGATTGTTGTTGTTAGGTATTGTTGAGTCAGTTTTGACTCATAATGGCCCTGTGTATCACAGAATAGAACACTGGCTGGTCCTGTGCCATCCTCACAATAATTGTTATGTTTGAGCCCATTGTTGCAGCAACTGTGTCGATAATTTTGCTAGTGTAACCAAGACTCAATCTTTATGCTGAGCAACTAATCCAAGAATCTGAAGTATATGAAGAATACAACATCAGGATTGGAGGAAGACTCAATAGCAACCTACCATATACAGATGACACAACCTTGTTTGCTGAAAGTGAAGAGAACTTGAAGCACTTATTAATGAGGATCAGTCCTTCAGTATGGGTTATACCTTAACATAAACAAAACAAAAATCCCCAATAACTGGACCAATAAGCAACAGAGAAAAGATTGAAGTTGTCAGAGATTTCATTTTACTTGGATCCACAATCAGTGCCTACAGAAGCAGCAGTCAAAAAATCAGATATCTTATTGCATTGGTGAAATCTGCTGCAAAAGATTTTTATAAAGTTTTTTTTTTTTTTTTAATAAAAAGATGACAATTTGAGGCCTAAGGTACATTTGACCCAAACCATCATATTTTCAGTCACTTCATATGCATGCAAAAGCTGGACAATTAAAAAGGAAGAAAATTGATGCCTTTGAAACATGGTGTTTGTGAAGAATACTAAATATACTGTGGGCTGACAGAAGAGCAAACAAATCTGTCTTGGACGAAGTATATTCAGAATATGCCATGGAAGTGAGGAGGATGAGACTTTGTATCAGATATTTTGCACGTTATTAGTAGGGAGCAGTCACTGGAGAAGGACATAATGCTTGGGAGAGAGGATCGGTGAAAAAAAGGAAGACTCTCCATGAGATGGATTTACACAATGGCAGCAACAGTGGGTCAAACATGGAAATGATGGTGAGGAGGCCTAAGAATTGGGCTGTGTTTAGTTCTGTTGTGCATAGGGTCATATTATGTCAGAGGTGACTCTACAACCTAACAACAGCAGCAACCCAAAGAAAGTGTATATAACTGAAAGAATGACTATATGAAAAAATAAAATTCTATTAGTTCAAAAGGAGCTCTGGTAGTGTAGTGCCTAAGGCACTTGACTGCTAACCAGAAGGCTGGCGGTTCAAACGCACTAGCCACTCCTCAGAAGGCAGGATGGGCAATCTACATCCATAGTGATACTGCCTCAGAAACCCAAGGAGGGGTTGCTGTGAGTCGGGTCTGACTTGACGGCACATAACAACAACAACAACAACGTAATAATAATAATATATTAGAACTTTGCCTGGTGAGTTCCTCTGCAGTTTGAAACTGAAATTGTAGTATTGTGATTAGAGGAAGAATTCTGTGTATGACTTAGTTGTGGTTAAAGATATACTTAGCCACAATGATTAAGTGGACAGGAAGGTTCCAAGAATATGAATATGTCACATCTTCTCTAAGTTCTAGAGAAGGAAAACAGAGGGACAGTTAGCTCTATGATTAAATATCCAAATCTAATTATTAATTTAGCACAGAAATAAGGCATTTTAATTATATAGGTAAATCCAGAACATTCATTAAAAATATAAATTGGGTAAACTCAGAACATTCATTTAAAAACACAAAAATACAAAAAAGTTTTCTTATCCTATGCAACCTAAATTAGCAATTAGTTGGTTTATCAAAAAAAAAGTCACTTACAGTAAAGAATTGTATAAAAGGATATAGACACATTTTATGGTATGTAGATATTCTTTCTGTTTTGTTTTTTCCCATTATTATCACTGTTACTATTTTAACCGAGGGCCAAGACCTAGTTTTCGAGTCAAATGGTTAGTTTTATCATCTTTCTTGCCTACATCTACAGCTATCTCTAATATATTGTCTACAGTTTCTAATTTTGTTTTTAAAGATGTAGCAAGAATTTCAAGACATACGCAAAGCAACTTTCTTTTTCTGTGGTTTCCTGCAATCATAGTATTTCTGGTTTGGTTGCTTCATGTCACTCTGACAGACATGCCACAGGTGGATGGCTTGAACAAACAGGGATTTATTCTCTTACAGTTTAAGAGGCTAGAAGTCCAAGTTCAAAGTGCCAGCTTTATAGAGGCTAGGTTAAAGCTCCTCAACCTGGGCTTCAGCTTTGCTTCTAGCTCCCAGCCCACTGGAGTTAGAAGTATCTCTTCACTCAGGCAGCTGCTGGCTGCAAAGGCTAACAAGCCCAAGGTCAAAAAGTAAAAGGGCATAGTCCCAAGATTATCCAACCACATGGCAGGTCACTGGTTCAATTCCAGAAAAAGTCCCAAGATCAGCAGGGCATGGCAGGCTGCTGAACAAAGACTCTGCTATGTGCAATGTCCAAGCATGCCAAAAAGCTGCTGACCAGTCCCAAAGCTTCTCTGTGAAAACTGAAAGCCGACTACATCCCTAAACAGCTACTGGGCTGCTCAGGAGATTCCACCATTGATTACCAGTCTCATCATGGGGAATAATTACATCCAGCTGCCCAGCCACTCCAAACCAGGACCAGCTAAGTTGACATATAACCTTAACTACCAATATTTCTTTACCCACACCTGGTTTGACAACAGTTTCTTTTTAGTAACTCACTTTTATGATATTATTTGAAAATACTCAACTTATCTTCATTGAATTGGACCTTTTTTTTTTCTCATTCATATTTTGTTGTTGTTGTTATGGGCCGTCAAGTCGGACCCGACTCATAGCGATCCCTCCTTGGGTTTCCAAGGCAGTATCACTATGGAAGTAGATTGCCCCATCTTCCTTCCGATGAGTGGCTGGTGGGTTTGAACCCCCAGCCTTCTGGTTAGCAGTCAAGTGCCTTAGGCACTAGGCTACCAGAGCTCCCTCTCATTCATATACCTCATTAAATCACATAATAGTTATTTACATTTACAACCAACACGGACAGGCTTAGGAACACACAACTGACTCAGGTTAAGCATGCAACTGAGTAGTGGTCGTGGAAAATTCACAGGCCCACAGGGGTCCTCTACTGGTTATAAAGATTCAGCATTCAGAATATCACCAGTGTATGTTACAGAAGAAAAGGAGAGGGAGTGGTTAATCTAGTGAATCTGTTACATACAGTGTGGTTAAAATAACCTGAAGAGGACCTGTTGTTGTTGTTGTTGTTGCTAACCAGAAGGTTGGCAGTTCACACCCACCAGCCACTCCATGGAAGACTGAGCAATCTACTGCCATAAAGATTTACTGCCTCAGAAATGCAAAGGGAGTCGCTATGAGTCAGACTCAAATCAATGGCAGTGAGGTTTTTCTTTTTTGTTTTTTACTTTTTTTTTTTTTTTGAGTATTTGAGATAAAATTTAAGCAACAACAAAAAATATAATAATTTTTTCAGGATAGAGTAGTGCCTAAGGCATTTGACTGCTAACCAGAAGGCTGGTGGTTGAAGCCCACCAGCCACTCCTCAGAAGGAAGGTTGGGCAATCTACTTCCTTAGTGATACCTCTCTTGGAAACCCAAGGAGGGGTCACTATGAGTCGAATTCTACTCAACGGCAATGTGTGTGTGTGACTATATAATCAGTTTGCCTATATATATGTTCCCAGATGATATTCTGTTTTTTCCTTCCTCAAATTTTATCCTCTATTAAAATAAATTCTATTCCTAAAAGAAGCATATATGTTAAGGTATGTATAATCTATAGTATTCTTTCCAGTTTGTCTCCACTGAAAGGAATTTTTGTGGCAGAATTATTAAAAAGCCCATATAATATACACACACATATATATTGTGACATCATACTAGGGCAAAGTGTCTTTTTAACCTTGTAAGCTCACAAAGCATAGGTGTCTTTTTTCAGTTTTAACTTTACAATGTTTTTGAGCTCTACAATAAAGCTTATATGATATTTTTATGATGGTTATAATGAAGCTTTCTAACAGTTAATGTGACTCTATTCAGTTGTAAAATGTTTGTAAAGTACTTTAAAAATAACATGGATTTCTTGTATCCTTGCACTGATAACTAACTTTTCTACTGCTTGAGGTTTTTCTGTATTTCGTTCTGGTTCGATTGAGGCACAAAAGAATCACTGCTTGTAGAGGGAACTAGGTATCTCAGGGGACTGGTAATGAGATACAGAGCCTTTAACCTCTTGGTCACTAGTTCAAATCTGCTCTAGGTCAAGAGTGACAGAAAGTCATTACCATCTGATGGCAGTTCAATAGGCTATGTGAAATGAATTTGTGTTTTCAGCATCTAGTGAAGACAGATTTGTGTCATAGAGCCAACATAGAGTACGGAATGGTAGTTGTGATTTGAGTTTTAATATAATGGAGAAGTCCAGTAGTTGCTGAAGTATTCCATCTGTTTTGCATTAGCTGAGCCTCCTTCTGGTGGATTTGTTGATGGAACAGCTAGTGGTATGCCTTTCTTAGTTTGTGATTTGGGACCACAGGATGCACGTACATAGGAATCTCTCTGTCATTGTTGATCACAAGGTACAATTCAGCATCACTAAATTGACTTTCAAAAAGTGATTTCAGACTCAGAGGGTGATTGATTCACCATCATTAGTATCTCCTGTTTCTTCAATGCCCTTCTGCACATATTTTTTAAATGTTTCATTCCTTTTTAGTCTTATTATTAATTTCATCCACCTTTGGACATATGACTGAACATTTATGGCAGCCTGTTCATTCCTGTCAATCTTTAACTTGAGAAATACAGAGTTATCAAACAAGAACAGACAGTTGTAAGGACACTTTGAAGATAGGGAATTTGAAATTGAGCGCAGTGCAAAAGTATTATTGCTAATTGAAATAAGCGCATTAATATCAATGAATGAATCTGTCACCTTATATCAGTTTTAGTGTTTGAGATTATGTGAGGATACTGGCTTTTTAATATCTGTAGTAAACAGGTTGTTAAAACTTTCTGCTTTGGGGTTTCTTTAAAGGGATTATCTAAAGAGAAAAAGAACACAGATGTTTATACCTGACAGATTCATGAAATCACAGTAATTTCTTCATAATTGAATATTTGGCATTTTATTTTATATTGGTCTTGATGATTTTCTAAACCACTCCATGCTATTGTGTTGTAAGAATTTTCAAACATTTCCTAGTCATTTTTATGATGTGAAAATAAAACCTAAAACACAGTAAAACCTGTGCTTCATATTAGATATTTCTACTCTGGACAAAGATGAACATTTGCTAAAAATGTAACAGAGATTTTAGAAAACAAAGTTTAAAAAAGTTATCTATATGCAAGTCTTTCTGTTACTTAAAAGACCTTTAGTTCCAACTTAAAATAAAAATACACTTGTTATCATTATCGTTGCTTAAAATAATACTTTAATTCCAACATCTTCAAAGACATTTTACCCTAAAATATATCAGTGGTTTCTATAGTATCTGAAGAGCTATGATTTGAGAATTAGAAATTTAAATTGCATAGGCTGAATATTAGAGCATTTCCGTTACCCTTTGCAGGTTTTGAGGCAGCTTATTCGACCTTACAGTCTCACCAGGAAGCTAATGGGAAAGCCTTGCAGCAATCTTCACAGGAAAGTTTCCAAATGTCAAGTGTCATCTTTCCAGCTGTTAGATGAATGGGTAGCCAAGAGGCATTTATTTGGGTGTGCAGCCCCTGTGAAATCTGGGTGAGGCAGGAGAAAAGGCTATAATTTGGTGGCTAGTTTACCAGCACTGGTATAGTCACTAATCTCTAGCCAGGCAAAGACTTCATTTTGTTGTTTAATGATTGACAGCCAACTTCAGTGTTTTTGCAGTTAGAGAATGAAATGCCTTAAAAAAAAAAAAAAAAAGCTGCTTCAGTTGTGTCAAACTAATTTTAATTTTTTTTTAACCCCTTCACTGCTTGTCTAATGGTTTGGATTCTTTAAATCCTTCTCCAGTGGGCGGAGGTAAAGCTTTTCAAATGACTGCTATGTGAAAATCTTGAGACTTATTGAAAAAATGTCCTTTAGTTTAAGATATATTGCAAACTCTTTAATTCCTATGTTAAGGGAAGATTGATATAAATCACTGGCCACTGTCAGGTTGAAAACAATGAATATCAATAAAAAGACAGTTTTAAGTCATAATGGATTCAATTTGAGATAGTGATAGCTTCCAAAAAATAATATTGAAGTATGTCATGGCTTAATGCCGTTTCCATGCTAAGTTTTTCCACTTGGCCAGGATCATAGCATTGCAATGACTTAAGCCCAATTTTTCATTGGGAAACTGGTCTTTTAAACTGAAATAGTATCAGAAAGTACATGTGATCTCCTTTTTATCCCTTGCAATGGAAAATCAGTCAAGTCAAATTTCCTTAGAGTCATTGAAAAGATGGAGTCCATTTCAATTGCTTATAAATAAACACACAATAAGCCATATAGTACTCTCTATAGAATTTGCCTCCTTGATGGTACATTCAGGTTTCCAGTTAATTCGTGGTGTGTTTCCTAGCTAATATTTTAGAATCATTATTGTACATCTGAGACCTGACACTTTTTTGTATTAAAACTTCTTTTTGGAATAATGTGCAGCTTTTTGTATATGAATGGGGATTTATTTTATAATACCTACAAGTTGTAAAAGGAAATCAAGGAGAAATTGAAGAATGAGCCTATACCTAATGGAGCTATCAAAACAAAACTATCGAGATGGTGATAGGGGAGGAAAATACCATGACTAATAAGTAATTTTAATGCCTTTTATTGACTATGTATAGGGTTCCAAACCTTTATTAAATGGCACCGTTTGACCTGAAAAGTAATTTAAAATGAAATTGTCTCCATAAAGGCAGGATATTTCCTTACCAATACAGCAGTAGATTGCTAGTTCAAGCAGAGGTAGCTCAAGATTAGAATGGGCTGAAAAATAACTCTGAAAAATCTGATCCATGCCATATGGAACCTGACCTCAGTGTGTGATCAGAGGATATGAAGGAGTTAGTCCCTGCAGTGTAACTTGGTCCACTTAGGCTGTGCTATTGTTGTGTGCTGTCAAGTGGATTCTGACTCAGAGACCCCACAGGACACAGTAGTAGAACTGCCCCACAGGATTTCCTAGGCTGTAAGAATTTGTTTGCTAATCAGAAGGCTGGTGTTTTGAACCCACCAGCTGCTCCTTGGAAGAAAGACAGTCTCCTTCTGTAAAGATTTACAGCTTTGGAAACCCAATGGGGGTCACCATGAGTCAGAATCAACTTACTGGCAGTGAGAGTTTAACCTTTACAGATCACCAGGTCTCTTCTCCCATAGAGCTGGTGGTAGGATCGAACCACCAGCCTTTCAGTTAGCAACTGAGACCTAACCATTGCACCACCAGGACTCCTTAAATAGGTTATTTAAAAAAAAAAAAAAAATCATGCTGCCAACTCAGAGCGGCTTCCATTGGATTTCCAAGGTTGAAAATCTTTATGGAAGCAGACTACCTCATCTTTCTTCCATGGAGAGGCTGGTGGGTTCAAATCACTGACCTTTTAGTTAGCAGCCAAATGCTGCTAACCAAAAAAACCACTAAACCACCAATAGGCTACAGCTCAAAGGCCCTGAGGTGGCTAATGACAATGTCATAGTACAAAAAAAAAAAAAAAAAAAAAACTGAAAATCTTTAGTCCTGTGGTGGAAATCACAATACAAATATAGGAAAAAAAAAAAAAAACTGCATATTTTGACTGGAATTATGTTCCTCTTCATTCAGTGGTTTAGTAAAATTCAGTGTTAATACAAACTGTAAATGATCAGATTGGAAAATTATCTAGACACATGTTGTGTAATGGAAGCCTGACAGTCAAGAGGCCTGGGTTTGAGTTTTGGCTGAATTAAGCATTAATCCTGGCCTTGGTGCCTTCAGGAATGTCATAATGCCTTTTTTTGGTAGGTTCTCTCAATTGTGGCTGTAAGACAGCACCATGTAGTGAGAGTAGTGGAATTCCCAGCTCAAGCACTTAACAATTTTTTTTTTTTTTAATTTCAGATATGTTAGAGTCTCACTATTTTTGTCCATAGAAGGGACAGAATTATAACTTTGTATAACTCTAAAACCCAAATAATATTCTATTAAAAAATCTAATTTATTGATTACTTATTATATGTTAATTATCTTTTCAGGGACTTAGCATTTACCTTATAGTCAAAATCACTTCTGAATTAAGTGTTTTTCTCATTTTACAAATTAGAAAGCATATGATGGAGTAGTTTGAGCTGGATGTGGCCCTCATGATCATTTGATTCAACTGCTTAATATATAAGGAGCTCTGGTGGTGTAGTGGTTAAGGCATTTGATTGTTAACCAAAAAGTCACTGTTTCAAGCCCATCAGCTGCTCTGCAGAGGAAAGATGAGGCAGTCTGCTTTGTAAAGATTTATAGCCTTGAAAACCCAGTGGGGGTTGCCATGAATTAGAATTGACTCAATGGCAGTGAGTTTGGTTTTAAGGAGGGACTTAATATATTGGTTACAAAGTTGAAAAGGGATGTTAAATGAATAAATTCTTTTAGTATAATAATTCATTCACAAGAATGAAACAATAATGGAACCATCTGAAAGAGCTTTAAAATACATATGTAAAAAATCCTGTAGTAGCTTGTATGTTGGTATGATCTTGAAAGCTATGCCACCATTATTTCAAATATCATCAGTGTCACCTATGGGGGAAGGTTTCAGCAGAGTTTCCAGACTAAATCAGACGACGAATAAAGTCCTGAAGCTCTATTTCTGAAAAGTAATCAATGTAAACCCTATGGATCATAACAGAATCTTGTCTGATGTAGTGCAGGAAGATGAACCCCTTACGTTGATGGCACTATATTAATGCCATAGTAATAGACTCAAACATGCCGACGGTCATAAGGATGGTACGGGACTGGGCAGTATTTCATTCTCTTGTACATATGGATGCCATGAGTCGAAGCCAACTCTAAGGCAACTAACAACAACAACAACAACAGCAGAGGATACTCAAAGAGATAAAGATAGGAATAACATCCATAAACATGATCGAGAGAAATGCAATGCCTTTCTTAAGGTCTTGAAATAAGGTAATGGCAATGCATGGACAAGAATCCAAGTTATCTGATTGCCAGTTGTAGTGTTCTTTTCAATAGTGATCCTCTTTTTCCTTGTGCCAGTCATCAGGACTGTAGGGATGAAAGTAATATCTAAATGACAGAAAATGTTCCATGGGATTGTAGCCTCCTGTATGATTTATTTTTTTAATCAATTTATTCTCTATGGTATCTTTCCAAACCAAACCAAAACCAGTGCCTGGAATAGTCTCCTCCCCAAACAAACAAACAAACAAACAAACAAAAAACCTCAATGGTGTCCAGTCGGATCTGACTCATAGCGCCCCCTCCTTGGGTTTCCAAGGCAGTATCTCTATTGAAGTAGATTGCCCAGTCTTCCTTCCAAGGAGTGGCTGGTGGTTTTGAACCACCAGCTTTCTGGTTGGCAATCAAATGCTTTAGGCACTGCGGTGTAGTAAATTACTTAGTGTGGCTTTTCTACCCATAAGTCTTTGTAAACTCCAAGGTGGGAATTGCTATTAGCAACTGAGGAGATTCTGATTTTAAA
>NW_006921620.1:11023575-11027133 GCF_000298275.1 Orycteropus afer afer | reverse complement strand
TACTTCCGTAGTGATACTGCCTCGGAAACCCAAGGAGGGGTCGCTATGAATCGGGGCCGACTCGACGGCACGTAACAACAACAACAACAAGGGAATGTTTATGGGCAGATGACCTTTACCTAGCAAATTTTAAAAGTTCATTTGGCTCATCGGGAATGGATACTATTGTAGATTGTTAAAAAAAAGCTAAGACTTAATAGTGGGGTAGTGTTTACATGAAAACAGAAGGATGCCAATGCATGTTCATACTTTATACTTTATTTTATGTATTTATACAGAATAATCCTTCACAGTTGTTATTGTTATTCCTATTTTAAACATGAGGAAAAGTAGTTTTAAAGAGATCTATTGGGCCTGTTCAGAATAACAGAGCTGCTAAGTGATCTCTGAGCAACTACCTTGGTTTTCTTCTTGATTCCTATCCTCACTCCAGCCTATTTCAGATGTCTCCTCCCAGAAACACAGGATTAATAGGTTACCAGAAAAAACAGGTATTGGCTGGTAGATTGTTGACTTACAATTTTGTGCTTTTTATTCCAAGTCTTAATATTTAACATCACTGCTGTCACCTTTTTAAATGTCAGCTTCTTTTATTTACCTTCATCGTTCTCACCTTGATCATACTGACTCTTTGTGTTACATGGATTTGCTGTCAGGCACCACCCTGTGCTGGTCACCAGGCTTTTCTTACTCTAGTCATTGACATCTTGTCAGTGGTGTCACCACCTTTGCCCCTGGGCCTGTGAATATGGCAATTGTTACCTTCTTGATTGACATTTTTGAATATTTGTCAACATATTATATTTTTGAGACTGCTGGCTAACTTGCAAGCCATTTCTTAAAGTTAACTCACTATTTTATCCTTAGAACAGACCCCCTTGGATTATTTGAAATAGAGATCTAAGTAATAATATATGTGCTATTTCCTTAACTGTGGATATTACAATTAGTAGACTGTAAAAGAACCCAGTTCTATTGCTGAGACTCAGTTGATAAGAAAATTGGACCATTCATTTCAAAGACATAAAAATTACACCAAGTTTCTGTTGATACTTGCAGGACTCCCCTATTTACCTCCTACTGGTATCTGCTTAGATCAAAGAAGTTTTCCCTGTCCCCAGCCACTGTGCTCCCCAACCTACATACTTTGTTTCTGAGGAGAAGCTACAAAATAATCTCTCTCACATATACACGCACATGGGCACATACACACTCATCTGCTTTGTTATCTGCCTCCTTCCCTCCTCACCATCACACTATAATGACAGATCCATGAGACTAGATAATGTGCTTTGTTGATTGCTCTGTTCCTAGCACCTGGACACAATGCCTGCTATATGAGAGGCACTAGCTCTGGCACTAGCTCTGGTGGAGTAGTGCCTAAGGCATTTGACTGCTAACCAGAAAGCTGGCAGTTCAAACCCACCAGCCACTCCTTGGAAGGAAGGTTGGGCAGTCTGCGTCCGTAGAAATACTGCTTTGGAAACCCAAGGAGGGGTTGTTGTGAGTTGGGATCAACTCTACAGCAGTGAGGTTTTTTTTTTTTTTTTTTTGATATTGTTGAAAAATTGAATATGCTTTGGAAATACTATAGAATACAGGATGTATGATTTAGGGAGAAGGTTTCACAAGTTCACTTGTCTCAGTGGTGATACCACCCTAGGTTGCTAAAAGAATTGGTACTTTGTGGTGGGAGTACATTTTACATAGAAACAGACACATGAAAAAGAGCATGGCAAGAGAGAATAGCAAGTGCAGACAACCAGGGAAGAGTGGATTGGAGTAGATGGCAAGGAACACAGGGAAACCAGTAAGATATTGTCCTTGTACAAGATAATTGTGGCTATGAGAAGGGAAGAAGTGGATGAAATCATATATTTTAGAGATAGAAATCGTAGATTTGCTCATGGAATAAAAATGAGGAATGAGAAAGAAGAGAGATCAAGAACTACATGTAGATGGTTTGCCTTAAGCTGGATAAATGGCAATGTTATAAACCAAATGGGGAAACCTGGGTGAGGAATGTTGTTGTTGTTGTTATGTGCCGTCGAGTCGGCCCCGACTCATAGCGACCCCTCCTTGGGTTTCCGAGGCAGTATCACTACGGAAGTAGGATTGCCCAACCTTCCTTCCGAGGAGTGGCTGGTGGGTTTGAACCGCCAGCCGTCTGGTTAGCAGGCAAGTGTCTTAGCCACTATGCTACCAGAGGAATAGTTTTTTTTTTTTTTTTTTTTAAATGTTGTTGTTGTTGTTGTAGTAATGGAATTTTTGTATGACTCTACCTTCAGTAGTTGTCAGAGTTGGTAGTTTGATGTGCAGGTAGAATTTAGATGGAGAAATGTCACATGGATTCCAGTGAATATAATTTCATTTTCTAGCTTTACTCTCTGCTCAGGTTACAAATGTTATGGTCTAAAATTTACATTACAAATAGTAAGTTCTCAATAGAACTTAACTTACAATAGTAAGTTCTCAAAACAGAAGAATGAAAATTGATTTTATGATATAATTGTAACCACTATTCTTAGACCTTTCCACTACAAAAGCAGCTAATCCAAATTAATTTCTACTTTGTAAGTTACTTTTTCCCCCTCAATAGATATTTCTTCAAAGTGCATAGTAACTGAGCTAGTGTTAATTAATGCATTAATCCAGTGTAGGAATTAATCTAGCCATACATAGCTGTACAATGTTATTTATTCTTTGCTTAAAATAATGTCAGAATGGATGCATCTAGAGCAGCTGCACCCCAAAGTAGGGGCCATTCTAGTTATTTCACAATGAGAGATAAAGAAAATGAACAAGTGAAAGCTGTTTGATGACATTAAATTGGATGGAACATAGTGGTATTTTCTCATCTTCAATCAAATATAACACTACTGATAGTCTTTAATGGCACTCTTTAAAAAAAAAAAAAGAATTCATTCTAGTAAAGTAAATTAGGGAAAAATACAATTGGGCTACATTATTATGATGTGAGTTATTTTGCCCCAATAACTTAACTATTATATATGCTAATTTCTGTCTCTATTTCTATGACCCAGCCATGTATAGTAGAAAAATAACAGTAGCAAAGAGTGATAATATGAAAATGATAATAGACCATTATAGTTTAATATTATATTTGTTTTTATCTCCATTCTCAAATACAAGGTGACTGCTAAACAGAAGGCTGGCGGTTCCAACCCACCAGCCACTCCTCTGAAGGAAGGTTGGGCAGTCTACTTCTGTAGTGATACTGTAGCCTCAGAAACTCAAGGAGAGGTTGCTATGAGTCGAATCTGACTCCACAGCACATAACAACAACAACATTTCTTAACAATACTTGAATGACATATACTCTTTTTATAATGCATTTTATTAACATATAATTTATATACAGTGAAATACAAAAAACTAAAGTGATGTGAGGAGCTCTGACAGCATAGTGCCTAAGGCACTTGACTGCTAACCAGAAGGCTGGCAGTTCAAACCCACCAGTCACTCCTCGGAAGGAAGGTTGGGCAATCTACTTCCATAGTGATACTGCCTGGGAAACTCAAGGAGGGGTTGCTATGA
>NW_006921620.1:10960324-11023475 GCF_000298275.1 Orycteropus afer afer | reverse complement strand
TTTTTTTTTTTTTTTTTGCAGTGTTCCCTTCCCTCTAGGAGCTCTGGTAGCATAGTGCCTAAGGCACTTCACTGCTAACCAGAAGGCTGGTGGTTCAAATCCACCAGCCACTCCTCGGAAGGAAGGTTGGGCAATCTACTTCCGTAGTGATACTGTCTCGGAAACCCAAGGAGGGTCGCTATGAGTCAGGTCTGACTCGATGGCACATAACAACAACAACAACCTTTCCCTCTACTCCCACCCCTGGCAACCAACAAAGAAAGTTTCCCTCCTTTCCTTGACCCTCCACAACAACAAACTAACACTATATTTGTCCTTCTGTGATTGACTTATTTCATTCAGCACAATGTCCTCCAAGTTTATCCATGTTATGCGGTGTTTTGCAGACTCTACATGATTCTTTAGTGCTGCATGACATGCCATTGTGTGTCTGTACCATAGTTTGATCATCCACTTTTCCATTGATGGGCACGTAGGTTATTTTCATTTTTTGCTATTGTAAATAGTGTTGCAATGAACATGTTGTTGTTGTTGTGTGCCGTCGAGTCAGACTCGACTCATAGCGACCCCTCTTTGGGTTTCCGAGATGGTAACACTATGGAAGTAGATTGCCCAACCTTTTTTCCGAGCAATGAACATAGGTGTGCATATACATCTGTTCCTGTCCTGGCTCTCACCCCTCTATGATATATGCCTAATAATGGGATTGCTGGGTCAAATGGTATCTCCAATTCCAGCTTTCTAAGGAATCGCCATACTGCTTTCCACAGTGGTTGCATCACTTCACAGTCCCACCAGCAGTATATGAGAGTCCCAATCTCTCCACATCCTCACCAGCATTTGTTGTTTTCTGTCTTATTGAACTTTGCCATCATTGCTGGGGTGAGATGGTATCTCATTGTTGTTTTGATTTGCATCTCTCTGATGCCCAAACGATTGTGAACATCTCTTCATGTATTTGCTGACCACCTGAATATCCTCCTTGGTGAAGTGTCTATTCATGTCTTCTGCCCATTTTTCAATTGGATTGTTAATTCCTTTGCTGTTGCAGCTTTGGAGTTTTCTATAAATCTTAGAGATAAGTCCCTTGACAGATATGTAACTTTCGACAAGTATGGATTTGTTGCTGTCATTTTTATTATGTGCTTTTTCGTGGTGTCAATTTCTTCCATATTATTTTCTGTGCTGAGCTTGTTTATGAATCGTGTTATGACTTCCCTCATTGCTATTGTTTTAGTATTTGCTAGATATTTCTGCTGGTCCTCTTTTTTATTTTGATGTGAAGGTTTATCATTTTTCTTTGAGGTTACCCTGTGATTTATAGTTTTCTTCCCAAGTTTAGAATAGCCCATTCTATCTTGTAGTTGTCTTGATTTTCCTACCATTTAGAAGTTCTGTAACTACACATGTTTTTTCCTCTTTTTGGTTTGTAGTTGTCCTCATTTGTCAATTGATATCTTTGGTTCCCTGTTTAAAATCTTGAAGGTTTATTTACTTTGGATACTTCCATACCTGGGTTGGTTTCTGAGTTATGTCATCATGTGTGTTAATGGTCAGTTATTGTTTGCTGTTGTTGATTCTCTGTCCAAAGGATTCCCTTGTAAGGTTGGTCTGGTTTTAACAAATTCCCCTAATTTCAGTTTATCTGGAAATGTCCTAATTTCACCTTCATATTTGAGGGCAATTTTGCTGGGTATATAATTCTTGGTTGGAAATTTTTCTCTTTCAGTGTTTTATATATATTACCCATTGTCTTCTCGCCTGCATGGTTTCTGCTGAGAAATCTGAGCTTAGTCTTATTAGTTGCCCCTTGTAGGTAACTTTTCGTTTTTCCTGTGCTGCTTTCAGGATTTTTTTCTTTGTCTTTGGCGTTGGTGAGTTTGATGATGATATATCTTGGTGATTTTCTTTTGAGGTCTATCCTGTTTGGGGTTCATTGGACTTCTTGAATAGATATATTCTCATCTTTCATTATACCAGGAAAATTCTCTTCCAACCAATCTTCAACAATTTTCCCTGTGGTTTTATTTGTCTCTTCCTGTTCTGGACTTCCGGTTACACATAAGTTATTCATTTTGATTGTATCCCAAATGAACCTTAGGCTTTCTTCCTTTTGTTTTTCTCTCTTTTCTGACTGCTTTCTAAAGAAGAGTTGAGATATTTGCCTTCAGTATCACTAATTCTGTCTTTCATTGATTCATTTCTACTCCTTTGCCCATTCAATATCTTATCTATTTCTGAAAATTTAGAATTAATCTTCTGAATTTCTGTGTGTAGATTTTGTATCATTTCTACTTTTTCATTTATTTTGTCATTTTGTTCTTGTATTGTCTTTTGTAATTGTTTTAGGGTTTTCTCTGTTTTCCTCAATTTTATTAGTGTTTTCCTTGAGTTGTCTCTCAATTCATTGAAGATACCTAAATATAATTCTTTTGAATTCCTTATCAGGTAGTTCCAGTGCTGCGTCTTCCTCAAGGATGTGTTTTGGGTCTGTATCCTGATCCCTTGTTTCTCTTGCTCTATCTTGCTTCTTTGTGTGGACTGTGATGCTCTGTTGTCTCCGAGGCATTGTGATGTTTTTGTGTTTACATTTAATTGGTGATTGTATGTTAGAGTGACTTGCCCACGATGTTCATTTTCTTTGTTTTATCTACGTAAGCAGGGTACTGTGCTGTGCTCCTCTGTTTGCTAGTTGGCAGCCCTTATACACTCACCACCTGTCTCCTTTCCTGTTGTCAGCCTCTCATATGTCCCTGCCATACTTGGCAAACAGAGACTATTCTTAGGTCCCTGGAATCTGAATAAGAATGCTGTCACTTTAAAATCCAAAATTTGCCACTTGTAAAGATTCAAAATGGCTGCACCTTCGATCACTTTATGTGTCCAAAAAGACCACCACTTATAAATAGTCAAAGTGGCTGCGCCCTCTGTCACTTTAACTATCCAAAATAGCCACCACTTGTAAACAATCAAAATGGCTGCACCCTCCAGGCAGTGGAAAGTCCACAGCTCAGGTTGTCTCCCTCCTTGCTATTTCCCTTCCTAGTCATAGACCACCAGCACAGTCATCCCTGCTGCCCTTGGCGACCAGAGCCGATCTTTAGGTGAATTCTCAGGTCCCAACACCACATGGAAATATTCAGGCTGTTGGTCCCATCAGAATATCTGACAGGCCACTGCTCTGACCATCTCCATACTCACGGTTTTCATTCAGATTTTTTCACTAGTTGGTACCTAATCCACTTCTGTATTCTTCCTTTCAAAGTTCAGGGCACCAGGATTATCTTCTGTATCTCTGTTAGTTGGTTTCTCTTTTCTTTGTTGAAGAGGGTCTGTGGAGCTTGTCTGCCTATTCCTCCATCTTACCTGAAGTCTGACTGGCATATACTCTTGACTTTATTTTTCATAATTGATTTTTCAAGGCATGTTTATCTCTTTCTGTGTGTGTATGTGAGTCTGTGTGTAGTATGTACTCAATCAAATCAGCATAAATAACTTTCAAACCCATTCCCCCTTTTGAGGTCATTAATGCTTTAGAAAAATAATGTTTATGCTAATGAGGGCAGCTTGACATGATGCAGCAAGTGGAAGTGTGAATTCAGATCTTACTCTATAATTTAGTAGTTATTTACATTAATTTATCTGCGCCTTACTTTCCTCATCTGCAATAGGATGAAAATATGCTTAACTTGAAGAGTTGTCTTCATAAAGACTGTATAAGTAGAAAACACTTATCACTGGGTCTGACATAGTATTGTTTGGAAACAGACAATGCTTGTACACCTATCTTGTTGATTTTGAAAATAAAGCATGTATCTTATTATTTGAGTAGGCCTTGACATTTGGACAGTGTATTGATATCTGTCAGTGCTGATATTTAATAAACAGAAAAGAGGCCCCATATGAGTACCTTTTGGAGCATTTGTCCAGATTATAACGATATGTCATTTTCTGAATAGGTCCCCAGTATCCATTTGCTTGAATACATTTGACATACAACACAGCTATGCCAAACCAGAACATCTCTCTTTTGAATTAGGAATTAGGAAGAGCATTCACATGGCTAAAGCAGTGGTTCTCAACCTTGATGCAAAGTGAAGTCACTTGAGGAATTAAAAACAGAAACTAATACTGAGTCCCATTCACAGCAGTTCTGATGTAATGAGTTTAGAGTCTGGCCTGGACATTAGAATTTTTAAAACTTCACACATATTTCTAAAATGATTGGGCTAGACCTATAAAAGATCAGCTTTAATGGTGTCTGAGGGAATAGGGTGAGCCTTCTGGATAAAGAAGCAGAGGAAGCCAGTTCACAGAGAGAAGAAAATAGATGTTCACAGAAGAGGAGAGAAGTATCTTATGGTTTTCTGTAAGGGTTCTTGACCCTCCTGAGGCTCAGCTGCATTGCTACTTGAGTTTTCTGAGATCTTTTTATACAAAAACACACACACAAAATGAAACCTCACTGCTGCTGAGTTGATTCCACTCATAGCAACCCCTCCTTGGGTTTCTGAGGCAGTATCTCTATGAAAATAGATTGCCCAATCTTCCTTATGAGGAGTGGCTGGTGGGTTTGAACGACCAGCCTTCTGGTTAGCAGTCAGATGCCTTAGGAATACTCTCATGATAATCATCTGATGCTAGTTTCTGTTACTTGCTAACAGAAGAGTCCATTCTAAGCCAGTAGTCAAAAATCAGAAGGAAGGGAAAAAATGTTTTATGTTAAGCTGGTCCTTGGCAATATTGGGAGATTGCTAAAATTTTCATGTCACTGTGTATGATTGAATTATACAATGTATATATTTACAGAGTAACTTGATTGCTTACCTTTGCCACTACATGGCTGTTTTGAGAGCTGTTGCTATAATCAGTGGTCTTCCTGAGGTCAGAGTTGCATATTACTCTACATTGAAATCATAGACATTTCATATATCTGAAATAATGTTTATGATTATTTCATCTAAACTCATTATCATCTTACTTGGAACTGATGTAAAAAAGAGGTTAAGTACCTGAAGTCATTAGTATGATATATTCAACATATATAGTAAGTATCTTTCCTCCAAGAAAGGCGAAATGAAATTAGGTGCTGAAATAAATTAAAGAGGAGACACATACATGTAACTAAACAAGTGCAGAGTATGATGAGGAAATAACTTTATCAGGAGCCAGTGAGGTTTCTGGGAGCTCTGGTGGCATAGTGCCTATAGCATTTGACTGCTAACTGGAAGGCTGGAGGTTCAAATCCAGCAGCCACTCCTCAGAAGGAAGACTGGGCAATCTACTTCCATAGAGATACCTCCTTGGAAACCCAAGGAGGGGTCGCTATGAGTTGAATTGACTAAACATCAATGAGTTTGGTTTTTTTGGTTTAGAGGAGTTTCCTAGTGGAGATGACACCACGATTGACTCTTGAAGTATTAGTTGGAAATTTCAAAGTAGATACACTAAGCAGGAACAAAAATTTCAGGCAAAAACAAAAACAAAAAAAGTAATAATACGTAGCTATATTAATGGATTGTCTTGTTTGAGAAATTATAAATTGTTTAACGAACTGAAGAATAAGATGTTGTGAAGTATAGGAGATGAGATTAGCTAAGGAGGGGGAGTGGGAGGGAGAGGCCAGATCGCAATTATATAATGCTAAAGAGTAGGTTGGTAGTGATGTACCTTGACGGATTTGCATATAGAAATGAAATAAGAAAATTTAAATGTAACTCATAAAAAAATTGAGAACTTTCATAGTCTATAGTTGTCATAGAGTTGATTTGTAAAATTTAGAATAAAAGTGACAAAAATCTTTAATTAATCTCAAAAGAAAAGAGGACCAAAGAGAGGGAGGGATTTTTTTTTTTTCTTTAACGTCATCTTCAGCCATTCTTTTTGCTGTCAATGTTTTACATTTGTGACAATGGCTTCTAAAAAATAAATGTTACTTTTTATCTTTATATTATAAAAATCTGCTGGACATCTAGTCTTGCTTTTCGCCTCTATTTTTACAACTCCTTCCTCATCAAGCCTCCCCAGTCCTCATCCCAGTTCTTTATCACCTTAGCCTGTTTTGCTTCTGTAATTATATTTTTGTTTTTCCATTATATGTAGTTTGAAGCACCTGAGAGGGCCTGGCAATGTCCAGATTATAAGGCCATCTCTACTTTAGAAAGGGAGATGGTGGAAAACTGCATACATCTGAAACTGAAGTTCTTGTGTTTAACCTTTTTCAACTCTGTGAGCAGGTTCCTCAATTTTAGAGCATGTAGGTAAATGAGATATCCAAAAAATGACCTAAAATATTTGGTATTGAAAATACTTATTAAGGGGAAATTATTTAGCTGCACAGGGGAGGGGAAGCAATTTGGAAAATATACAATAGTTCTTTGAAAAATATTTTATTATTGTATTTATTATTGTGAATATTATATTTCCATAATGGAATATTCATAATGCATCATTATGTAACTAATCCTCATTGTTCAATATAAGCTTGTTTTATGTGTCCATTATTGACTAATACTCTAAGATGGCTGAAAAAAAAAATATTGTCTAAAACTGAAAATCTGGACCATGTTTCTTTGAAAGGGAATACATTAACATACATTTTGGATGGATTGATTTGAAGTAACAACACAACCTCCATACCAAAGGGCTTTAAAGTCTGTTGGAAATCTGAATTTGGAGGTTGAGAATAGGATTGGGAAGAATTAATTTTGTGTTGAGCACTGAAGTTTGAGATGTGTAGGGAAATAGCCTTTTAAATTTAAAGAAAAGAAAGTGTAAATTAGAGTCTGGGTATGTTGTGAAGTTGCATGGACTAGGTTGCTGTAGCACCACACTGTGGCAAGAAGCCACAAAGACAAAACTAAAATAGCCCAGTGTGTGCTCAATCTGAAGTCAAGACTGCCTATTGCAAGTGAAGGTTTTAGCTTATTTCCATGCACACGTATGCATACACATCAGTAGCCAGCATTTTTGTCAATAAAAGAAAAAAAATCTGTTTTATAAGAAGCTGTCCTTCTCCTTTGAAAGTGTTCTCTCTGTGTATATTTATTTCTTGTTATTTGTTTGATTTGCTTGTGTTTGTTTGTATTAAAGCTTAAGGAAAATCTTACAAAGTTTGTCCAAATCATTTCTTTTCTAAGTATCAAGGTAGAAACCTTCACTATATTTTCAGAGCATTCGTCAACAAACAAACAAATAAACAAACAATCCCACTGCTATTGAGTTGATTCCAACTCATAGCAACCCCTATTGGGTTTCCAAGGTTGTACCTCTTCACAGAAGTAGATTGCCTCATCTTCCTTTCACAGAGCAGCTGGTAGGTTTGAACTGCCAACCTTCTGGTTAGCAGCCAAATGCCTTACCCTGTACACCACCAGAGCTCCTTATTTAAACTACAAATTAAAAGATGCTAGTTGAACTACAAATATATGTCTGCCTCCTGTCTCCTTGGGTTGTTGCCTAATGTTATAGATAGTTAAAATTGTAAACAAACTAAAATTCAGCCCTGAGACTACACTCACTCAAAACTCACTGCTGTCGAGTCAGATCCAACTCATAGCGACGCCTCCTTGGGTTTCCGAGACAGTATCTCTACAGAAGTAGATTGTCCAGTCTTCCTTCTGAGGAGTGTCTGGTGAGTTTGAACCACCAGCCTTCTGGTTAGCAGTCAAATGCTTTAGGAACTACGCCACTACAGGCGAGTAGATATTTCAACAGAAAACCATAATGAGAAGAAAGCCTATTGTGTCTCCCAAATATGAGGCTACATGTATTTCTGCTGTTGGCATCAGGCAGATGATTGCCCTATATGGTTTATTTGTTGTTATTGTTATGTGCCATCAAGTCAGACCTGACTCATAGCGACCACTCCTTGGGTTTCCAAGGCAGTATCACTACGGATGTAGATTGCCCTATCTTTCTTCTGAGGAGTGGGTGGTGGATTTGAACTGCCAGCCTTATGCTTAGCAGTCAAGTGTCTTATGCACTGTGCTACCAGAGCTCCCATCTGGTTTATAAGACTCCTCAAATAAGAAAGATGTTTCTTTACTTTTCCAGTATTAACTGACTCCTGCTGTCAAGAAATTTTTCCTTAACCTAAAATCGTGTGATTCAATTTAAATCATGATTACACAGAGCAAAGAAAATGCCATCCAGCAGGGAGTCTCTTCCATACCCATCCCTGTACATTCTTAAATGAATACACACGTTTACCCCTAACATACACACACGCATAGACACACACACACTTCAAATTATCAGGTCTCAAGTTATCCCCTATTTCCTTACATTTTTGTTGTTAGGTGCCGTCGAGTCGGACCCGACTCATAGCGACCCCTCCTTGGGTTTCCGAGGCAGTATCACTAAGGAAGTAGATTGCCCAACCTTCCTTCCGAGGAGTGGCTGGTTCCTTACATTATACATTATAATTTTTGCTTTTGCTAATAATCCTTTTAATATTATTTCAGTCCTGCATAAAGACAGGAGAAGTTATGTTCACAACAGCACTGACCAGTATTTGGGAATGTACACTGAAGCCCAGAATACCCCTGACAGTAGGTGTCTGCCAGAACTGAAGCCCAGACACCATCAGACACTTTAGTGAAGGTACCAGAGACACATTAGTCTTTCAGTTGACAAGTTTGATGCCTTTTTCCATATTAAATGAACTTTGCTTTGCATTATAAATGGTGGAGAGCCAGAAATAATTTCAATGCAAGTCATGGCAATCTTTATCTACCCATGACACACTTCTGTAAAATTAAAGTTCTGCTCAAATAACTTTTCTTTTGAGTGATGATTCACAAGAGAGAGGATTTCTTACTTTTGAATTAACACGCCCTGTCCATTCACTAACTACTTTGACTGAAAAAATGCATCCTTTTTATATTTTCTAGTGTCATTTGCCTTTCAAAACTAAACAGAGGGAGCTGGGTGGGAGGAAAGAAGAAAAGGAAGGAGGAAAGGAAGATCTTTACAAAAAAAAAGGCTTGATAAGATCTTTAATAACATTCAGTAAGCACCTACTATGCTTCTGTGTGCCATGTACTTTACATGAGTGTTTTCATTTAATCCTTCCAATAGTTCTGTGAGTGGCGTTATTAGAGTGATTACTTAAGAAAGTGAAATGTACGGTTTGGAGTACCAATGATGATTTTGACATTAACTGTTTGGTACCTGTTTTTTTCCTGGAGAGGGAAGGCACAAGTGACTATATTACCCATTTTCCAAATTAGATGTCCCCCTGTGGTTTATAATCTCATGAATTTTCTAATATCCATATGAGTTAGAAATTAGGCAACCAGCATTCCTGCTGCTATACTGAAAACTGCAGAGGAGAAAAGACACAGACAGGTCAGGTAGCTTTCCTAATATCGAATAAAGAGTAGTGAGATTACTGGGAATTGAAGTTTGGCCTCCTGAATTGCTGTTACCCATATCTCTGAGCAATAAAGACCTTTCTGCAAATTAAGTACAAAAGGTCAATGGAACCAGGGTGGTAAATTCTAAAATTATTCTCTTTTGTGTTTGAATCTCAATATGTTTTAAACAGAGTTTTTCACTTGTTTGTAATGTGTGTGTGTGTGTGTGTGTGTGTATATATATATATATATATATATACTATTATTACCCTCTATACTTCCTTTTAGTTTAGTAAGGAAGGGTATTATATGAATTTGGCTCACTGGTAGCTGACTCTTTGCCAGGCAGTTTTCATCACTGTAAACAGACCAACCTAATCTATATTAATTCAAATGTTGTGTTTGATTTTGATAAGAGATTATATGGATAAATCAGATGTGGTGTGAGCAATGATTATTTGTGTTTTGCAGTCACAATATGGAGCTTCCATTTCTGCCACGCCTGCACTGCCCCTCTTTTGCACTCCTATTGACCTGGTGGACATTAGTGTGGAAATGGCTGGACTGAAGTTCACAAATCCTTTTGGTCTTGCTAGTGCAACTCCAGCTACCAGTTCATCAATGATTCGAAGAGCATTTGAAGCTGGGTGGAGTTTCGCTCTGACCAAAACGTTTTCTCTTGATAAGGTAAGAAAATATTTTTGAAATCATGTTTACATATCCATCATTCATTTTAATTAGGGAAGACATACTATACTGGAAAGACTTTTCTGACCAAGAAATAATAGTTACTAAACTATTTGGCTCAATTGGAGGGACAGACAAGCATTTTATATACCAAAATAACATTTGGCAAGCAACTACTATGCTTCTGTGTGCCATGTACTTTGTGTAAGTTTTCATTGTATCCTCCCAATAATTCTGTGACAAAGCACAATTAGAGTGATTCTTTTCTTGAAAAATAATAAATTTACAGTTTTGTGTGTAAGTTGATGATTTTGTTATTAAATACTTGATACCTGTTTGGTTCTTGAAAAAAAAAAGAAACTCCCCTCATGCCCATGAGTTCATAATTCACACATTAATTTTTCCTTTCTTTCCATTCCTTCTGTACCATGGAAAGAGAAGGATGTACATTTCTTATTTTTTATTGTGTAAGGAGTATCACATATATAAATATTACAAAAGTGACTATATCATTTAATAATCATAACTTCATGGATTATTTTTAGACATTATTCATTGTTTTGTGATTTCTGGGTATGTGTAAATGAAGACATTTGATTGAATTCAACGTTAGAGAGATAGTGGATTTGTTTTGCACAAAATTCTTCAATCTAACTCATGTCAGAAGAAATCTTCCAGTATACTTTATCGTTGCTGGTAATAAATAAGATTCTTCTTGAATTTTTGAATCCATAAATTTTCTCTAAAATACATACACCCTGAGAGTCATGTGGCATTATGACTTTGTACTCACGCCAGACATGGATATGCTTAGTGAAAAATAACATCTTTATTAGAGTTGAGATTCAGTCTTTAAAGTACACAAAGCATATACAAAATATTTTCAAAGGAGCAAATGCATGTTTTCCAAGTGGAATGATTTATGCGATAAATCATTGTGTTCTTATATGATTTTGAATTAGAAAAGAGCAGCAGAATTTAGCATTCTTAGACCCTTTATTGATAAAATTAAAAATGCTAAACCTATTGATGTATTTAGCACTAACTGGTAGTTAGTAATAATTAATGTATAAGAATGTGTGAATCTAGTGACTAAGAAAAGGGTATCATTATTTAAATCAGCCTTATCCTTAGGCAAAGAAAATAATAGAGAACAAACATGCCCCATTAAGCACATTCTCTCTCTCTTTCTCCTCTTACTAGGATCAATAGCTGGCATTATTATGGCTAAAACATTACAGCTGTCTTATCCTGACAGCTTTACAAGATGCTATGTGTGAGAGTGGTCAAGAAAATCTAGAGAGTCCTCATGAGTTAGAAAACCAGTGTATGAAAAAAAAATAAGAATTTTAAATAGTCAAGAAAAAGGTAGTTCTTTTTTCAAATAATTAGGCTGAACATTTATAAATACTTCCATTAAGCAAGGTGTAAAAATGAATATACTGGCTTCTGCTTTAGGATACCATGAATCAATCGTTTACAACCTGTGTAGAATACTGATAGTATATTTGTCTTTGTTCCAATTCATTCTTTCAGAATTACTGTGAAGCTGTAATCAAATGGTTAATCCATTGGGAGAAAACTGAGTCTCAGAAAGCATTTAATGACCATATATTTGTTATTCTATTGTAAAAATTTATATGTAAACAGTTTTAGGTGACTAATGGGGTACAAGTGAAGAATTGTAGCCAAAAAAATAAATGTTTGCTTTGAATTTGCTTTTTTCTTTACTGGTAAAAAATGAATTCTGATTAATCAGAGACATCTGTCTTTACTCTCCTGGTGACATGCATTGATTTGTGATGCTGTCTCCTCCAGTAACATAGGAGCAGTTGCTTTTATTAGGATCACCAGCAGAAAGAAATGTGGAAGCTAACTTCCGTCTAAATCTCCAATTTGAATTTAATCTATCAATACAGAAGTCTGTGATGCTGGTGAAAAAGGAGTGTTACGAACAAATGCAAATTAAATTTGGCACATGAAACACCATTTTACTTTCTTTGATAGTGGATACAACAAAATGTTTGTGTAGAGACCATTGTAAACATAGTTGTGCAGACTGTAATGGGCCTACATAATGCCATTTTCAAAAAAGATTATTTTCTGTGCATGATTTTGCAAAATACTCAGTTTGCATCTACTCTTTTGCTTTATTTTCTTTTCTTACATTGTCCCTAATTAGTGACTGAACTTGTTGTGAATATGCAAGTATAGAAGCTCTGTGCTTTCTTAGTGATGAAATGCTATACAACTCAGTAAAATGAACACCTGGTTTTCCTACAGCCTTTTATTAAAACCATTATATGTACTATATATTTGTGTGACATTATAACATACCAATTTAGATTAGCCTTATTATAATTTATTATGCCAATTCAAAAAGCTACTTAAAATGTATTAAAATTCAGAATCTTGACATTTGAAATTTGGATGTTCTTAATATGACAAAGGGTATTCTATGGAGTTTTGTTATCATATGAAATATTAATATTTCAAAATACAGTTTTGATGAAGTACAATTTGCCGAGCCTGCATATGATAAAGAAATTAAATGCTTACCAAGGGAGTTCTGTAAAAATTAGAGCCCTGCCTGAACATCTGCTGGAAATTTTATTATCCTGTCCTACTGACAGTGTAGCTCCCTCGTTGTTTTTCTAGATTGACAGCTGAATATTGCACTGATTTCTGCAGCAAATATGTTTAGGTGAACTTTGTTTCCCTTTTTTTTATTTTTTTGGGAGTTCAGAACATGCTTTTGATTTTCATCCTATATTTTTTTATACTCTTGACATTTGTAGATGCCAGATTGAGGTCTAATATGCTGTAGCAATGATAGACCATTGACTTACAGTGAAATGCCAGTTGATATCTCAGTAAACAGAAATATTATTATTCTTTACTGTGCAGTCTGTATAAAAGCTGTATGTGCTTTCTTTAGGGAGGCAAATGATCAGATTTTTAATGTCAAATATGAAAAGATCTGTGTTTGCTTCTGTGTTAAATAACATCAAAAATGGATTTTATTAACTATATTCCTACCCCTAAAATCAGCCTTGCTTAAAAGAATGTCCCCAAATACCTACATTGCTTTTCTTGAGATTATGTTTTATTAAAATTATGTTTTAAATGTAATTATAAACATTATTTCTTTATAAATATATTTTGGTTTCAAGTTTAAATTTTAAAAAGTCAAGGATGAATCAACATGTCAAAAGTAAAGTAAAGCTAAATGATCAAAACAAATCAGAAAAAAGCTCTATTTGAGAATATTAGAAATGGTTTGGACTTGACATAAAATAACCTTTTGACCTGTGTTCACATTATATTGACAGAAAATATATCTAATTTTTTTTTGTTTTCATTAGTTATCTCCATAAATTTTGTCCTTACAGAGAAATACGTATTATATACTGTGAGCAGATAATACCTAACTGCAAGTTGCATGTATCTTTACCATTACACAGATTAATAAAGTAACAAAGAAGTGTTTATTACTATCCTAAATCAAATTCAAACCTTAGCAATAGTTCACTTCATTTACAAAGTGTATATTGGCATTATAGTAAACTTGTGATTGATTTTTAATAAGAAAATGTATCGAATGCATATGCTTTGTTTTAATAAGTATCAGATGTTGTGTAAATTAGTATATATATAATAGGTCTCTCTCAATATAAAATTCTGAAAACTTGAGAAATATTAAAGTCTGCATTATTTGTTTGGAACTGAAACATCGATTATAGCTATATTCAAAAACTCCAACTTTATACCACATAGCAAAAGTATATTGTTGTTGTTGTTTTGTGCTGTCGAGTCAGACCCAACTCATAGGGACCCCTCCTTGGGTTTCCGAGGCAGTATCACTACAGAAGTAGATTGCCCAATCTTCCTTCCGAGGAGTGGCTTGTGGGTATAGATGTACATTTATTTTTTTCTTAGTATAGATGTATTAAACATGATATAAAAATTTAAAGTTGGCCTTTACTTTTGATAAATATTTCATAAATACTTATTAGATAAATAAGTTAATAAATGCATTAATAGATTTTTTTAGCTGCAGCATATTGAGGGCTTTTTTTTTTTTTTCACCCAGCCTTAAAAACAGAAGTTAACAAATAAAAAATTGACCTCAATCAAAGGTAAAAGGCCAATTTTAAATTTTCATATCATGATTTAGCACAGCTATAATGTCTAAAAATGCGAATGCCAGTGGAATTGTGTTTTAAAACTTAAATTGCTGTGTTACCTTTCAAATATAGAGAAGTTTTGATAAAAGATAATAAAATCTCACAATATGGGGAAAGGACATAAAAATCATCTGGCCCAGCTCTCCAAGTACATACATCAGTATTCCTGAGAGAAGAAATATAACCTGTTCTTGAATAGTTCCAGTTAAAAGAAATATGCCTGATCCTTCAGGCAGCTTGTTGCAGCCTTATGGCTACTTGCTATCAAGCCTCATGGTTCCTTATTATGGAGACTACACATACAATGGAACAAAACTGCCCGCCCCTGCAGCAGCTTCACAGTCTTTGCCATGCTGGAGCCCATTGCTGCAGCTGCTGCTTGGAACTGAGTGCCTTCCAACTGAGGGGCTCATCTTCCAACACTATGTAGGACAATACTCTGTTCTGGTCCATAGGTTTTCATTGGCTCATTTCATTGGCTCGTGAAGTAGATTGACAGGTCTTTCTTTCTAACCTGTTGTAGTCCAGAAGCTCTGCTAAAACCTGTCTACCATGGGTGAAACAGCTAGTATTTGAAATATTAGTGGTATAGTTTCCAAGTTTCCAGCATCATAGCTATATGTAAGCCACTACAGTATGACAAAATGATAGATGGGTGGTGGGTTCTACTTATGGCAGGACCTAACTTTATAAACCCCCAAATCTTCATGTAAGTTTCATCCATGTTTTCTAGTTCTGTCCTCTTAAGACCCATGGAATGTATTGTTGTTGTTGTTGTTGTTGTTATGTGCCTTTGAGTCGGACCCGATTCATAGAGACCCCTCCTTGGATTTCTGAGGCAGTATCACTATGGAAGTGATTGCCCAACCTTCCTTCCAAGGAGTGGCTGGTGGGTTTGAACTGCCAGCCTCCTGGTTAGCAGTCAAGTGCCTTAGGCACTATGTTACCAGAGCTCCCATGGAATGTATTAGTCCATCTTAATAAGGTAATTGTTGATTTTAAAATAGGTTGTTTTTTGTTTTTCCAAGTAAATACACAGCCTTGAGAAAAGCAAACCAGTGTGAAGAGGCAGTGCAATGTAGGAAGAACTTTGGCCTGAGCACCTCTGTCTAAATCACTGTCTGGGACATGTTTTTAATATTGTTGGTTGTTGTTATCGTCATTATCATACTTACTATTCATATTATTGTTGGTGTTGTAGTTAGGTGCCATGAGCTGATTTTGACTCATAGCTATCCCATGGAACAAAGTAGAACCATCCTGTATGATTTTCTAGGCTTTAATCTTTATGGGAGCAGATTGCCAGGACATTATCCTATGGAGACACTAGGTGAGTTTAAACTGACAACCTTTTGGTTAGCAGATGAGCACTTAACCATCGTGCCACAAGTGTTCCTTATTCACTTTATGAACTGCTGTTTCTTGAGTACATAAAGAAAACAAAAAGCATCAGAACTGCACCAATAGGCAACATCATGACAGACAGTGAAAAGATTGAAGTTGTCAAGGATTTCATGTTACTTGGATCTGTAATCAACACCCATGGAGGCAGCAGTCAGGAAATCAGACAATGTATTGCATTGGCAAATCTGTTGCAAAGGACCTCTTTAAAGTGGTAAATAGCAAAGACAGCACTCTGAATACTAAGGTATTCTCACACAAGCCATGGTATTTTCAAACGCCTCATATGCATGCAAAAGCTGGAAAATGAATAAGGAAGGTAGAAGAAGAATTGATGCATTTGAATTATGGTCTTGGAAAAGGATATTGAATATTACATGGATTTCCAGAAGAGCAAACAAATTTGTCTTAGAATAAGTACAGCCAGAATGCTCCTTAGAAACGAGGATGGTGAGACTTCGTCTCTCATACTTTCATCATGTTGTCAGAAAGGACCAGTCCCTGGAGAAGGATGTTATGCTCAGTAAAGTAGAGGGTCAGCAAAAAAGAAGAAGACCTGAAGCAAGATGGATTGACGCACTGGCTGCCACAATGGACTAAAGCATTCCAACCATTGTGTGGACGGTGCAGGATTGGGCAATGTTTTGTTCCATTGTACGTAGGGTTGCTATGAATTGGAACTGACTTGATAGCACATAACAAAAATAACAACACTGAGAACTTAGAATTTATTATATATATATAACTTCTCACAATATCCTTATAAGGTAGACAGTATTTTTTTTTTTCAAATAATAATAGTATGATAAAATTAAATATACTGCTCAGGATTTAAAGCACCACTTATTAATTTGTTTACAATTATAAACATTGATAATTTGCACTGAGATTATATGGGAAATTGTGTTTCACATGGTGTCTGATGGGCTTAGTCATTCATGCATTTGTGGTCTGTTGGAGGGATATTGGAAGAGTGGCAAGATGCATTCATATGTCTGTGGCCTCCACATTGATATAATCAGAGTTTGTTGGCCCCTCTCTTTCTACATAATCTTCCTGACCTCATGGTATCTCATCCTCAACGAAGCTACCTTGAGCTGTTTATAAGCTGGCAGTATTCCAAGAGGGCAGAAATTGAAGCTTCAAGGCCACTTGAAGCAAAGTCTGCAAAGTCACACACTGTTGATTCCACACTATATTCTCATGATCAAAGCAAGTACAGAGTCAGTTCAGATTAAGAGGTAAGAAAATGCCATCCATTTAGTAATTAGAGGTACTGAAAAGGAATGTATACAATACAAAAAAAATTACTGCAGCCGTCTTTGCAAACAGTGTATCCTAGCCTGCTGTTTGATCACGATGATTCCCATCCCTCCTATATCCAAAATACAACCACCCCCTTCCAAGTCACCCAAAATATCATCCAGTCATAACGTTAGGCTCTGTCCATGATCTTGTGGTCTGCATTAACTCCAAATGTATATGAGGCTCCTTAGATGCAGATTCTCTTTATCCAGAATTCTGTGAAATAGAGAAATTATCTACTCCTGTAGAAACAGTTGTTGTACAGTTGATTTTGACCCTATGACTGTCAGAGTAGAACTGTTTTCAATAGCTGATTTTTCAGAATTAGGCCTTTCTTCCAAGATGCATCGGGGTGTACTCAAACCGCCAATCTTTTAGTTAGCTGCTGAGTGTATTGACCATTTGCATCACCAAAGCATGCGCCCATAAACCCAAAAAAATGAACCCCACTGCCATCAATTCAATTCTGACAAATAGCAACCCTATAGGACAGAGTAGAACTGCCTCATAGGGGATCCAAAGGCTGAAAATCCTTAGGGAAGCAGACTGCCTCATTTTTCTCCTGCTGAGAGGCTGGTGGATTTGAACTGCCAAACTTTTGGTTAGCATCCAAATGCTATACCACAAATCAAGTGATATGAGGAGATCACTGCAATATATATACTCTCATTTAGAAACAAGAGAAATGTAAGGCACATAGGAGTCACTGGTCCATAGCACTTTTGAAATTCATTTAAACACATGATGTCAGGTATGTTCCTTGATTAAGCTGTCAGTGGTTCCTGCTTCCTGGCAGATTGCTTCTGTCTGTTATTGGCTCTGCCCCCTGGGCTCTTGGTTCTATTCTCTCAGATTTATTATTTTAGAAATGACCCATGTTTTCAGCTGAGTAGTCTTTCTAGCCTGTGCCTACACATAGAATGTTAGGACCCTATCCCTCTTTTCATTTTGAATTACCCTTTTATTTCTAGTTGACAGCGATGTCATTATAAAACTCTCTTTACAACTTTGTGAATCTATTAAGAGCTGACTCTGTGACTCAAATCTACATCCATAATTTTTTTGAGACAGACATTTCTCCACTTTGGGTCCTGCTGCTTTAAGGTTCTTAAATCTATATTGTCTAGCTGAGAGAATCTAGTAGGATCTGCTTTAAATATTTCTAAGTTCTTAACAAAATGACTTACAACCCTCAATATGATCTTTAACCTGAGGGCATGTTTCAGTTTTAGAATATTTTTTTCCAGCCGGCAGAGACTGAGTATAAACATCAATTTTCTTTCTCAACTCAGTGAGTTCTGGACCTGCTTCATTTGCTGTAAATTTTGCTTAACAAGTTAAATAGATGCTACTTTATTATTTTTAAAAATACTTTTTATTGAAATATAATTTATGTACAGTGAAATACACAAAACAAAGTGACATGGGTCAAGGCATTTTTTTTCAATATTCCTTCCCCTCCCTTCACACCGATGGTAACCAACAAAGAAAGTTTCCTTCCTTCCAAACCTGTCCTTGACTTTTTACAATAATGAACTAATACTATATTTGTCCTTTTGTGATTGACTTATTTCACTCAGCATAATGTCCTCCAAGTTCATCCATGTTCTGCAGTGTTTTGCAGAGCCTACGTTATTCTCTAGATACTTTATTTTTTCTCTATCTTTTAGTATGTTATGATTCAATGATAGAAACACTCAACTGATTCTTTCAGCATTCTATCTAGCTATGTCCTTGGTTAGATCTATATTCAAAATTATTACCAGCAACATTCCTGCCAATTGTTCTGCCATTATATAATACAGGCTGCTCTTTTACCAGCTTCCAATAACAATTTTCACACTGCATTTCAAGCATCCACTAAAATTTGTCCACTATTCTTCCAGCCTTTGCGAACAGCCTATTCTCAGTTTTTCTAGCTTCCACCTGCCTCTCATTCTCAAAGCCAATGGCACATGCTTAAAGATTTTCTTGTTAGTAAACATAACTGATTCTGTACCATTTTTCTTTTGCTGTATAGCAAACCACCCAACAATTTAGTGACTTAAGAAAACAACCAGTATCTACTTTTGATTCTATATGTTGGCAGTCTAATGAGGTGTCAGCTTTGTTGGCTTGCCTTTGCTCCATGCGGTGTTGGCTGGCCTCACTCATGCCTTTACAATCAGTTGACAGACTGTTTGGTGGCTGGCTGGTCCTTGATGGCTTCATTCATGTGACTAGGTCTTCAGATGACTGGGCCCGTCTCCCTCCATATGGTCTCATATTCAAGGAAGTTGCACTAGTCTTGTTCATAAGATGGCAGTGCTGTAAAAAGGCAAGAGGGGAGTAAGCAAGATTTCTTGAAGCCTAGGCATATACCTCATACAACATAATTTCCACTCTATTATATTGGTTAGGGCAAGTCACAAGACCATACCAGGAGCAAGCTCCCCTCATCAGACTTTAATTCACTATACCAGGATTTGAACCAAGGTCTGTTTGATTGCAAATTCATACTCTTCTTTATACTATGCTGCTTCAGAATTTATCCTCTCTGGGCCTCATTATTTTATGTCTAAAATGAGGGCAGTTAGACTGCATCAGTATTCTGCAGAGACCAGGAGTTTAGCTGAGCACTGGGGACCCTCCACCCTCTGCTTCACGCAGAGTAGCAGCTATGCTTTTATTTCTTTTCTTTTCAATGCTTTTAGTTCTATCGAGTTTCTATGTAAATTTCTTTTATGAGAGAATGAGAGACATATACACACAGAGAGAGAAAGAGAAAGGGAGAGGGAGGGAGACAGAGACAGAGACAGAAAAAGAATGCTTGTTAGTGCTGTTCTTTAAAAAAAAAGAAGTGAACATATGGATTGAGCTCAGTGATCTTTCAGTCCATGTTTTACTTGAAATTCTGTATTTCTATGAAATTACTGTCATAAGATACTGATGTCCTTCATTGTTGTTCTCAGTTCACACTGGCCCTCATTCTAGTTCTGCAACATGATAGGCACCTCCCTATCTTAGGACCCCTTTGCTTGATGTTTGCTGTCCTTGGAGGGCTCTGCCCTCCAATCTTTACGCGATGGGCACTTGCTTCTCCTTCAGTTCTCAGATCAAAAGTCACCCCTCAGTTACCCTTTGCTGACCACACAAGACTCAGTCTCTGTGCACCGTTAGTTACCCTTATTATCTTTTATTCCACCTCACTTACTGCTGTGTGAAATCACTATGTTCATGATCATGTATTTGTTTACTTGTTTATTTTCTCTTTTAGCCACTTGAAGGTAAGCACCATAAAAAGAAGGATGTTGTTTCTCTTGCTCACTATTGTCTACCCAGTGCCAAGAACAGTGTCTGGCAGATAGGAAGGACTCAACACATATACTTGTTAGATGAATGAATAATTACAGGATTCTAATTTGAATCACAATTCCACATGACAGCTCTTCAGTTACTTAGAGACAGCTCTCATGTCCTATCCATAAGGCTTTTCTTTTTCCTTTCTAAATAGTCCTGTTTTCCTTCACATAATAAGGTTTGCACACATTTTACCATGTAGGTTGTCTGTTCTCCCATGTGAATTTCAAGAAACTTCTTTTGATCCACATTATCTTAATTGAGAGGAAGTTGCCTGCATTTGTACAAATTGCTAGCACATATCAACCAGATGAGTATTCAGGAATAACACTGTCGGGGCTATAAATGCTAAACATAATATTTAGAGTTGTTAAGACAAATTTCACAAATATGTCACATAATAATATTTTAGAGCCTGGGTAATTCTCTTTGGATTACAGCAGAGAACATTCACAATTTACTTTTGTAATTTGTTTTGGAAGACCTTATTAGAAATAAAGATCTGGAATTGTTAAAACATTAAATCAAACTGATTTATGTTATTACTATTAAGAGTTTTTACATTACCTCATCATGAAAGTCTATGAAATAATAAATGAGCACCAATTCAGTGCATTGTTTTCACTGCTGTATTTCTAGCGCCAAAATTATATACATAATGAGTTACCATTTTTATATAATATTCTCCTAATATATACCTGGGAGCTCTGGTAGAATAGTGCCTAAGGCATTTGACTGCTAACCAGAAGGCTGGCGGTTCAAACCCACCAGCCACTCCTTGGAAGGAAGGTTGGGCAATCTATTTCCGTAGTGATACCACCTCGAAAACCCAAAGAGGGGTTGCTCTGAGTTGGGTCCGACTCGATGGCACATAACAACAACAACACAACACAGTATATACCTATGCATTAACTAAGGGGTTATAATTATTTAAATAAATTCAGTGTAAACTTACCATCTGGAACACTTTAAACATGCTAAAATCTGTGCAGTAATAATTTCATTGTCATCCAGTTAAGGTTTTTTGATTGCTATTTAGATTTCTTTTAATGAAATTTATAAAATTGACTCATTGTCAAATGAGTTCATTAAAAGGATACAGTCCACGTGTGATAGTCCTATGGGAGACTCCTTCCAAATATTCAGTTCAGGACTATTTAGCTAGCTCTTCTGTGAATCAACCTTGATCTCTTCAACAACAAAAGTGTATATGTGTGTTTGTACTTATATGCCCATTTTGTGTGTATGCTTGCAATACTGAAGCTAAATCTTGCAAGTTATCTAATAAATATACCATATGTCTCCCCAAAGTTCTAAATTAATCTTTATTTGTAGCCATGCCATATATACCAGACTTTGCTTGTTGACTAGAAAATACAGGGTATAATGTTTTCAGATGCACAGATTTATGTGTATATTTCTATTATTAAGGAGAATTCATTTAACTGTAGTCAAATTAGTGTTTTTTAAAACAGAACATTAAAGTTGTTTAAACTACTCCAATGCTTTTTACATTTTTATTTCACAATTTGGGATGTTGACTATGAAGTAGACTATCAATTTCCAATATAATTATGTTTTTACTTCTTTGTAGTTTCAGACTGTGATTTCACACTTGTTAATTAGTTAATCATTTTAGTAGAGTGGACAAAGAGAGACTCAAATAGACTTTTTAATAATATAAATTGGCATGTACAATTTTGATCTAGGATAGCTGGTAGAATTGAACTTATAATAGAAAATACTCTTAATCCATTTCTGTAAAAAGTTTTTTTGAAATAACTGGTGTCAAGGTTAATAGAAAATTTTCATATTATGGCTTAGTGGAAATTTCTTAAAAGTACAATCCTGCTGTTTGAGAAATTGGCATTATCCTTATTCTACCTGGCATAACTTTTTTGGAGATTTTACGTTCAAGTAGTTCAAAATTTCTGTGTCCCAAGGAGGGAATTTTAGCTTTGGATGTGTGGAATGTATGTTCCTAGTAGCGAGATAATTTGGAAAAAGATGGTGAGAATAGTTACACAACTTGGAGACCTTAATCAATGTCACTGAATTGCACATGTAGAAATTATTGAATTTCTGTTTATTTTGTTGTGTGTATCTTCACTACAATTTAAACTAAACAAAATCTCCACATTCTGGGTCTATTAAAATGAAGTCTTTGGTTGAAATTAACCTGGATTTAGTTCCCTATTACCTTCCTTGGCTTTGTTATTTCCTGTATTTTTGACAACATTCCAGTCATTATTAAGTAAGAATATTCTTTACTCTTCTTAAAACCCAATATCCACTGCCTACGAGTCAAATCAAACTCCTAGAGACCCTCCAGGAAAGAGTAGAAGTGTACCATAGGGTTTCCAAGGCTGTAAATCTTACAAAAGCCAAGTGTCACATCTTTCTCTTGCAGAGCAGCTCTGACTTTGAATCTCCAAATTTTCAGTTAGCAGCCAAGTGCTTTAATCACTGCACCACCAAGGCTGCCTTTATCCTTCTTGAAAAAAATAAGCATTTTTTCAACTTGTTGTCTTCCCAGCCTCCAGCACCACAATGTGAGTCTTTTCCTTGGGAGTTTGTGAGTTCTGTGAGACATTATAGTGAAATACAGAACCCTAAGATGGAATTATTGAGGGAGGAGGAGTTGATGTCAGAGATGTAGATGGAAAAGTTGGACACTTGGGGGACATCTTTAACCTCTGCCTCATAGGGACTGGTCTTGTGCTGATCTTTCTAAAAGAAATTATTCAAGCAGGAGCTCACTGTTAATCATAATGTAAATCCCATTCACCATTTCAACAATGACTTCCACTTTTCCCCTCATGGAACTCTTTTTTTTGGTTAAGCCAATGTAGTCATTTGCCTTTTGCTTCTATCATCTATACTATAATTTGACCAATCCTTATTCATAAGAAGAGGAACCATGGTGTCACAGTGGTTAAAGCACTCAGCTGTTATCCAAAATATCAGCCATTGAGACCCACCAGCCACTCTGTGGGAGAAAGATGAGGCAATGCTTCTGTAAAAATTTCCAGCTTTGGAAACCATGGGGAACACTTCTATTCTTTCCTGTAGGGTCACTCCAAAAAAAAAAAAAAAAAACCATCTCACTGCCTTGGAGTCAGATCTGACCCATAGCAACCCCTCCTTGGGCTTCTGAGGTGGTATCTGTATGGAGGCAGATTGCCCAGTCTTCCTTCCGAGGAGTGGATGGTGGGTTTGAACCGCCAGCCTTCTGGTTGGCAGTTAAATGCCTTAGGCACTATATGACCAGAGCTCCCTATGAGTCAGAATTGACATGAAGGCACTGAGTTTGGTTTGGTTGTTTTAGGCATTCGTAAGACATGTCCTCCTTTTTACCATATCATTGTCAAGGCCTGTGATGATCCTAGTCCTCTCTGGCTACCCCAACTGATCACTATCTTCTCTTCATTCTCTCAGCTTTTATAGAGTTTATTATTTGTATTACTCAATTGATGCTTATAAAATTGAATGGCTTCTTTATTTGTTTGTTTTTATTTTTTCTCTGGCTAGGTGTTAGTCTCTAGAATGCAGATCCTGTGATTTCAGGCACAGATAAGATGCCCTGCAAATCAAGGAACCAGCAAGTACCTACTGATTGACTAGTCCACTAGTTTAATCAGCAGGACGATTGTATTTTGGAATATAATATATTACTCAGCCTATTACAAATATTAGATTATTAAATATCACCAACTCTTGAAGACCAGTTTTACTTCACTGGATAAATATAATTTTATAGAGCAATAGCGTTCTTCTTTTGGAGACATACATTCATTTAGACTAACTCTGTTTCTCATGGTTGCTTTTAAGAGTCCTTTTGAATCTTTGGTCATAGTTTATTCCCTGTACCACCTATGAATGCTTTGAGTGCTTGAGTTTTTCTCAGATAAGACTTGTCTTTCCAAAGGTCCCCACCGAACAGAGTTTCTGGTGGCCTCACATTGCCTTATTTTATATGGGTCCTTCAACTGGTCCACAGGAAAATCTGACTTAACCTTTGTCCTGACCAATCCTAGGAATGCAGGCTGGTTGGTGGGATTACATCTATTTTAGCTTATCTTCCAACAGTGAACAACTCAGCACTCACTCTTTAGACATGTCAAGCAACTTGTCCATCATGCACCACCCTTTAAAAAGGAAAAAGAAAGCAGTATGGAAATTCCTTAAAAAGTTGGAATTAGAAATACAATTTGACCCAGCAATTACATTACTAGGTATATGTCCTAGGTATATATCCTAAAGAAGTGAGAGCCAGAACAAGAACATATATATATGTACACCCATGTTCATCAAAGCACTATTTACAATAGCCAAAAGATGGAAACAACCTAGGTGCCCATCTACAGAAGTATCAATAACCAAACTATGGTACATACACACAGTGAAATACTATGCAACCCTAAAGAATAACGTAGAATCTGCAAAACACCACATAACATGGATGAACTTGGAAGACATTATGCTGAGTGAATAAGTCAATTACAGAAGGACAAATATTGTATTTGTAAAAAGTCAAGGAAAGGTTTACATATGTTGTTGTTGTTATTGTTGTTTGCCATCAAATTGGATCTGACTCATAGCAACCTTTCCTTGGGTTTTCGAGGCAGGATCACTATGGAAGTAGATTTCCCAACCTTCCTTACATGTTGTTGTTGTTGTTGTTATGTGCTGTCGAGTCAGACCCGACTCATAGCGACCCCTCCTTGGGTTTCCGAGGCAGTATCACTATGGAAGTAGATTGCCCCATCTTCCTTCCAAGAAGTGGCTGGTGGGTTTGAACTGCCAGCCTTCTGGTTAGCAGTCAAGTGCCTTAGGCACTACACTACCAGAGCTTCCTTACATATGAAAGGAAATTTTCTTTCTTGGTTACCAGGAGTGAGAGGGCAAGGGAGGGAACACTGTTAGATAGGTAGAGACAAGTCTTGACTTGGGTGAAGAGAAGGGCAATGTACCAAATGTGAGTGATCAACATGGTGGCATTTAGGAACAGAAAGACATGGAAAAGAGCATGGGAGCTACAGACAACAAAGGTGAACTCTTTTGCACATACAGTACTGTGTTGTCAGTGAAGGCAAATGTTGATCTACAGGTGGAAAGATAGGTGGACAGGCTGAACTATTAGATATGTCTGTGCAGAGGGGAGTGTGCCCAAGACCATGTATAGGGTTGCCAGACAATGTTTCTACAAGTATATTTGTATGTTCTGTAAGAATTCCCAGGTATATAGTAGAGCTGAGAAGGAACAAGGTTGTAGTCACTTCTTAGCGATAGCCAGCTACCTGGAGGGAGTGAGTAGTTGGACCTGTGGGCTTGGGATCAAAGTCTCAGGGGACATCAAGCTCAACTGGTATAACATACTACACAAAAACATTGTTCCACATCCTACTTTGGTGAGTAGCAACTGGGATCTTAAAATCTTGCAAGCAGACATCTAGAAGCAACAATGAGTCTCTCCTTGTCCAGAACAAAGAAAAATGAAGAAAGCCAAAAACACATGGTAAAAATTATTCCAAGTGACTGGTACACCATGTGATCTCAGCTTGTACAACTATGGAACCAGAAAAACTATATGGTGCCCAGCTACCACTGTCAACCACTCGGAGAGGGATCTATGTAGGGAATCCTGTATAGAGTAGGAGAACAATGTAGAACAAATCTCGAAATCATTAAAAAAAAAAAAAAGAGAGACCCAGTTTGCTGGTCTGATAGAGCCTGATGGAACCACTGAGACTATATTCCCTAGCTGTCCTTCAGATATGGAATTGAACCCACTCCTGTGGCTTCCAGCCAAACAAAAGACAGGCATATGAGTTGAACATTTACATTAGGTAGATGTACTCCTTGGAGAGATCATTCATGGGAGAATAGAAGGGCTGTGTATGCACAGGGAGATAGCTTGTTGGGGGCAGGAGTGCATGGAGGGAAGCACACAGGGAAGAGGTAACTATGGGAAGAAAGTGGGAGGGGAGCTGTTGCACTGTGGGAAATTATAGTCAATGTCATGAGACAAAGTGTATGTGAGCTGCTGTATGGAAAATGAATTTGCTTAGTAAACTTTCACCCAAATCACAATAAAAACTTAAGAAAAGGAAAAAAGAAAAAAAGCAGGGAACACAATTAAGTGTTCTGGTGGCTCTTCTTCCAGCCCCTCTCCTGGGGTTTGTAGTATCAGTAGGCCCCTTAACACACCATTAAAAAAAAAAAAAAAAAAAAAACCTCACTGCTGGAGTCAATTTGACTCATTGTGACCCCTCCTTGGGTTTCCAAGGCAGTATCTCTATAGAAGTAGATTGCCCTACCTTGGTTCAGAGGAGTAACTGGTGGGTTTGAACCACCAGCCATTTGCTCACCAGTCAAATGCCTTAGGCACTATGCCACCAGAGCTCCCAACACACCATTGTTGTTGTTGTTATGTGCCGTCGAGTCGCCCCTGACTCATAGCGACCCCTCCTTGGGTTTCCAAGGCAGTATCACTATGGAAGTAGAATTGCCTAACCATTAGCACATGCCAAAAAGATCATTGTATAATCTCCAGCAGCCCTGTCTTTTTTCTTTTCTTTCTTTTTTTTTTTTTTTTTGCATCCTTATTGGAGTTGAAGTATGTAAGAGTTACCTATGAAGATTTTTGTAATCTATTTGGACATTTTTGCAAGGGGAAAATTGAGGCTCAGCCAAAATTTATATTGCTATAGGTTACATTACTACAATCTATATTGAATTTTAATCACTGACAACATCAATTTTATGAAAACATGTTATGAAAAAAAAATCTTAAATTTTATCAAGTCTCCTTCTTATTGAGATAGTTTTCTAAATTTTGTAGGTATCATATACATTTTTTACATGACAGTAGGATTGGTTTATTCTAGGTCTTCTAGGAAGCAGATAATAAGATGTGATTAATCATGTAAGCATTTTATGAGGTGGAATGCTTGTGAGAGGAAATGTGGAAGGAGCCGGGAGAGATTGGGAGAGCTGTACGATAGAAATGTTAAGTCTGACTTCAAGTGAAGGAGAGAAGAAAGGAAGTGTGTGGAAGCATCCTAGACTGTTTTAGGTCAGTTGTAGTAAAGTCATCAGAGGGTCTTCATGTCTCTCAGGAAAGGGCCTACCTTAGTATTCCTGCCCTTATCAACCACTGGTTGGTAACAACTTTTGGAAAGCACATTACAAATGTAGGAAGGGATTTCAGAGTGCAACAGCTGGGGCTCTTAGTGATGCTTTCATAGGTGAAGTTCTGTGAGATTGCCACAAGTATATTTGAATCTCACATATACCCAGCATCAACTTGGTGTATATGGTTTTATATAGGTAAAAAAAGTATATGGGTAAAATATTTGCATTGTGAAATGTTCTTTTGATCAATATAAGGATAAATAGAGTGGCACCAGATATAAATTAAATTTGTATTAAAATTCTTTTGTTAAGAATTAAAGCAAAGAAGAGAAAAAGAAAATAAGCTTGTGTACTGGAGGGATAAAATATATCGTAAATTTTAAATTGGGGTTTCACAGCAAATTATGCTAGCTATTCAAGTGATATAATTATCTCTGCTTTTTGAAGAAAGTTTTGAGGTTCATTTCTTATGTAATATTATTGTCAATAATTTACTTAACTTCTCTCAACCTCAGCACGTTAGCTTGTAAAACAAGACCATAATACCCGCTTTGCCTTTTTTACAATATTCTAGTGATGCTCATATATAATTAAATAAAGAAAGCAAAGATGTAAAAAGGATTTGTAACCTGTAAAACACCATAGTAGTAAAAGTTACAATTATTGTTACTAATTTGTATGACCAACTAAAACATTGATAGTTATGTGATCATTTATTATTAACTTGCAGAAAATTGGTGTAATTGTACCTTTATCATTTAACTAGGAGCTCTGGTAGCGTAATGCCTAAGGCACTTGACTGCTAACCAGAAGGCTGGCAGTTCAAACCCACCAGCCACTCTCGGAAGGAAAGTTGGGCAATCTCCTTCCGTAGTGATACTGCCTCGGAAACCCAAGGAGGGGTTGCTATGAGCCGGGTGCAATTTGATGGCACATAACAACAATGACAACAACATTTAATGACTCATCCTCATAAGTACCACTCACATCTAAAACCCCTTTATTTCCCACTGAATGCTGTACCACCTCCTAAAACAGCCTCTGTGCTTCCTTACTTGCTCCACATTCTAGCAGCCAGAGTCATTTCTTACAACTTAGATCGTACCCTTCCTTTGCTTAAAACATTCCAATGGCTTTCTATACTCCTTAAAATGAAATCCAAATCCTTGTACAAATTACTTTGTTGTATGGTGTTTCGAACCTCATCTCATTCTACTTTACCTTGAACCAAGTAGGCTTCAGCAACACTACCCTCTCTCTTTTCCTCCAAGAAGTTACCTTCATTCTTCCTATGGCTCTTCAGTAACTGCTCTTGCTTGGAATTTTCAGGCCCTTAAAACCAAAAAAAACCAAACACACTGCCGTCCAGTCGGATCTGACTCCTAGCAACCCCTCCTTGGGTTTCCGAAGCAGTATCACTACGGAAGTAGATTGCCCAACCTTCCTTCTGAGGAGTGGCTGGTGAGTTTGAACCACCAGTCTTCTGGTTAGCAGTCAAATGCCTTAGGCACTATGCTACCAGAGCTCCCTTCAGGCCCTTAGAGTCAATAAAAAGAAGAGAAAACTGTTGCTAACTGGAAAGTTTTAATAATACAGAAATGATTTGATTGTAGTTTATATTTATTGTAGTTTATCATTATATTGGAATATCAGAAAATGCAGGTGATAATTACTCAACTAAATGATAATGGAATGGCCACAGATTCTTCCTTTTTGTTCCCTCCATTAAGAGAAGATTTTATAACTTTTGAATCATTCAATGTATCCTTCTCTCTAATATTTCTGATGAGAAAGAATATAGAGGATCATTCTTCCTTATGGCTATTTGGATCTCATTAGCTACCAATCACTAAATCCCCAGAAAATAGAAAGTGTTTAAAGGGGTCAGAAATTGCACTGCAAAGAGCAGTAGATGTTTTGTGACATACACATGGGCTAAGAGCACAACATTTTAAAAAACACTTTCTCATGTAAAATTAATAGATGTTAACGTAAATGTTAAAATGCCCAGTTGTGATTCCTCGTGCCTGGACCTCTTTGTGATCCACAGAAAAGAAAACTAGAAAATGCTTACCAGCCCTAAAGCACCTTTCATCAGTGTGTGTGGGATTTGTGCCAATAATTGCTTTTAACATTAATGGAATTAAATCGTGTAGGTCTCCTACACACAGATCAGAAAATTTACTCCCATTACTATCAGCATAGTCAATCATGGAGCATAATTCATATTAAATGTAATTTAAAGTGTTTTACATTAAAACATGAAATAAAGCATATTAAGAAATTGGCTCTTTAGCCTTTTTTGGAATAGGTATCTAAAGTATCTTTGATATTAGATTTCTTGTATTAATATGAGAGAGAGAGAGAGGTTGATAAACAGTTCAATAATTGGACAGGCTACATATTGATTTTTTCCCTTTGTTATATAATATTACCTACTTCTCCACCCAGAACCATGTTGTACAGGGTTTAAGAGTGCTAGAAACATAGTTGCTGTTGTGTATTGGAATGTGCAGAGAAGGAAAGGCTGTCACAGCAGTCAATAAGATCTGAGAGGTGTTGACTAATTGTCTGCTAATTACACAGTAAATTGTCTAATTAAGCTGATGGTTAATTAGGGTTCGCTTGCACAGCAGTCTTGTGGAATTTGTGTCTGATGTCTGGGAAGCAGCTTGTGTAATTGGCAAACTGGTAAGGACTGGCAGAGAACATGACTAGAAAGCTCACTGCCAGTAGATGACAGAATAAGGATTTAGTGGAAACAAAAGGGTTGTCATTTTTGTACTGAAGGTTTTGTTTGAGTTATTCTGTAGTAAGCAATTGAGAAATACAACTGAGGCCTAAATTATGAGTAAAAGAAGGCTTAAAATGTGTTTCAAAATGTAAAATGTGCTGCTTGTTTGCCATATTTTGCCTCTGATACACTGTATCACATTATATTAATGTACACATATGTTTGTACAGTTCCTCCTTTTAACATATGTTATTTCGTATTCATGTGGAAAAAGATATGGTCCTATACCTCCAAGGGAAAAAAAAATGCCTCTTTTATGAAAAAATGAGAACATAACAAATATGACTAATTAGAGGACATTTGAAATAAGAATTTTGAGTTCAATATTTAATTGTTAATTTATGCATTACCTTGAATTATAAAATTATTAAACATAATGTTTGGGTAATATTTTACATAAATACAAATGAAAATTGTGATGGGATAATTTGAGTTGTAGCATTTATGCAATTTCACCATGTAACTGACTTTTGCTTATAAGTTAGTAAAATGTAAGAGCAGAATATCTCAATATCCCATTACGTTTATTTCATTTCTGAAGAGATGTGAATGGTGTTTGATGAACTAAATGAAGAATATGAGTGTTTTTAAAATATAAGATCTAGAAGTTAGTTTTTGATTGTTCTTTATAGCTGAACAAGTTCATCTTTTCATTTCAAAATGAAAATATAACCATTAACATTCACCATATAAATAAACTTTATGAATGAAGATTGGTACATGCATATTGCTTCTTTCTAAGAGAACCAAATAAAAATGATCACCTCTATAACCATTATATGGGAGCTCTGGTAGCATAGTGCCTAAGGCACTTGACTGCTAACCAGAAGGCTGGAGGTTCAAACCCACCAGCCACTCCTCGGAAGGAAGATTGGGCAATCTATTTTTGTAGTGATACTGCCTCGGAAACCCAAGGAGGGGTCGCTATGAGTTGGTTCCGACTCTATGGCACATAACAACAACATAACCATTATGCCATCCAGTTCCCAACTCTTGTTTGAGGATTTTTAAGTAATATTTTGAATAGAACATTACATTGTAGTTGAAATAAAGGGCCATAGGTGCACAATGAGTCTTGGACTGATTTATACTTTTTGTTAATAAAGGATAGGAACATTAGAAGTATTTTAAAACTAGATTTCTGGAAGATAGGAAGACCAGAATAAAATTATAATACTAAACCTTTTTTTATTTTTGATTGGAGAAGTATGTATATATTTTTTTCTTCCACAGAGAATTAGAAGTTGTATATATGTGTTTTCAGACAGATAGAGAAATGCACATTATACATTCTCTAAAACATTTTTGGAGTAGGATTAACCTTGGAAACATAGCCATGATAAATGAGAATATTTATTGTTTTAACTCAAAAGGTGTTTCTCAACCTATTTTAGAGAAATATTTTAAAATAATAAATCACAAGTATAAAAATGGAAGTAAAATGAAAATATTTATTTTAAGAATGAAGAAAAATAATATTCATTCCATTTAGAGTCTTGGGTTATATGTTTTGGGAGATTTTATAAAGAAATTATGCAAGGTAGGAAAAAAGTGAGTTTACCAAAGTAATACAAGGCTAAACATTGAAATTGCTTCTTTAAAGATATATCCCCTGAGGGAGAAAAATGAGATAGAGGTCAGTGTTGCAACTCAAATAGTCTGCATTTTGATCCACTCAGTTTTTCATTTTATTCCTCATAGAGAAAATATAAAAGTCTATTTATTACAGTGATAAAAGGTTTGCATGGGAATATCAAGGAGATCAGTTTACCATCGTAATTAAAGTTTTAAAGAGGAATTTTTTACAAAATATAAACTGCATGAAAAAATCTCTTCATTGTATTTACATATAAATTTCATTGTGGTTTTCTATTGTCAAATGCTAGACAATTTCCATTAATACATAGCCATCACAAGAATAAATTCTATGAGTCGAAGTATTCATCTGTTGAGAACCTTATGTAATACTTTACTTTGCCCTTTAAACACATATATCTACGTACATATACATGTGTCTTATAACACATTTCTTTTTAATCCCTTGGAAAGAATTAGTCTTGTAATTTAAAAAATTCATAGTAAAGGAATATAATATTTTGCAACCTTAGCCATCAACCGCACTTCTAGTATCCTAGTATGGGTTTTATTTTATAGCTTACATACCATAAAATTTACCTTTATAAAGTGTAAGATTATATATTTTTCAGATACTCACACAGTTATGCAACCATCATCATTATTGAATTATTTCCAGAAGATTTCCATCACCCTAAAAAGAAATCACCCTAAAAAGAAATCACAATAAATGCAGCATCACAATAAATGGAGAGAAGATTGAGGTTGTCAAAGAATTCACGTTGCTTGGTTCTACAATCGATGCCAATGGAAGCAGCAGTCAGGACATTAGACGACGTGTAGCATTGGGAAAGTCAACTGTGAAGGAACTGTTTCAAGTGCTGAGGAGCAAGGATATCTCATTGAGGACTAAGGTGCACCTGACACAAGCCATGATATTTCCAATTGCCTGGTATGCATGTGAGAGCTGGACAATGAATAAGGAAGACCGAAGAAGAGTTGATGCTTTTGAGTTGTGGTGCTGGCGGAGAATGCTGAAAGTACCATGGACTGCTAAAAGAACTAAGAGATCTGTCCTGGAGGAAGTGCAGCCAGAATGCTCCTTGGAAGCAAGAATGGCCAGACTTCATCTCACCTATTTTGGTCATGTTGTCAGAAGGGACCATTCCCTGGAGAAGGATGTCATGCTTGGTAGGGTGGAGGGTCGATGAAAGAGGGGGAGGCCTTCAACGAGATGGATTGATACGGTGGCTGCGATGATGGGATCAAGTATAGCAGGGATTGTGGGGCTGGCGTGGGATCAGGCAGTGTTTCGTTCTGCTGTGCATGGGGTCGCTATGAGTCGGAAACAACTCGACGGCACTTAACAACAACAACAACAACAAAAAGAAACCCCATATCTATTCGCAGTCACCCTCCATGACTCTCTTCCTCTAGCTTCTGAACACCACTAATCTTTCAGAAGCAGATCTCCAGGCCTGACTTCCCAGTTGCCTCTGGGTGGGTTCAAACTGCCAACATTTTATAGTAGACTGTTGCTTAGCATCTGAATCACCCCCATCCACAAGGATATGGGTTTGGGTTTACACACATATATTTGGCAATGCAATTCAGCCAATACCAGAGTCTGAATCAGTGGTTGTTCCTTGCTCATTTGTTGCCCTACTATGTTATTTTATCATTCTAAATTCTACTGTTGAGACTGTGCGGTGTAGTAAATTACATAGTGTGACTTTTCTAGTCATAAGTCTTTGTAAACGCCGTGGTGGAATTTGCCGTGAGCAACTGAGTAACTGAGTAACTGAGTGATTGTTAACGTTATCCACCTGCGGTATTTCTGTTGGGAGTGGCGTGAAGCAATCTTGTCCAAAGTTCTCTCTCTCTCAGGTGTATAGAATTCTGGTGGTGAGCCTGGTTAATTTGGCTACTCTGTCAGGCTCAAAAGGAGCCCTCATAGAGGCAGAAAGAATCTCTCACTGCCAGCTGGGAGACATGAGAGACACACATTGCTGAGAGAGACTGAGAGACATGCACTGCTGGGAGAGAGACACCAAGAGACACGCACTGCTGGGAGAGAGACTGTTGGCTGAGAGACGGCAGGCTGAGAGAGACCGAGCTTGTTCTGGAACTTGAATTATAGCCTGTTGCTTCCCTAATAAACCCGATAATCTGTGAGTTCTGTGTGGCCACTACAGCAAATTATTGAACCCAGCAGAGAGGTGTTGGGTGCTGCGGAAGGAACAGTTTGTGTGAGGGTTGGTGAAAGAGCTGGAGGGAGGCGGCATGTCTGGCTTAGCAGGGATAAGCCTTGGGCTACTGATGGTGATTCTGTCTTCCATTTGTGGGGTTAGAGAAGGTCAGAAGATGTGGCCTCCCTGCCCCCTTGGCAGACTGAGAGAGATAGAAAGATTTACTTTTGCTCTAGCTCTAGTCTAAGAACTCCCATTTACAGATGAGGAAAGTAAGTCCTAAATTAATTGGTTTGCTCAAGTTCATTTGGATGGTGATTGGACACTCACAAACCCTGACTTGACACTCAGCACTGTGTTCTGTATGGTATATTGTACTTTTGTGCTTCTTTTGAGAGCTGTCATGGTGTAGTACTTAAAGCATTTGGCTACAACCAAAAGGTTGGCTGTTCAAAGCTACCAGCTGCAATGTGGGAGAAAGATGAGGCAGTCTACTTTTGCCAAGATGTACAGCCTTGGAAACCATATGGGGCGGTTCTACTCTGTTCTGTAGGGTTATTCTGAGTAGGAATTGACCCAACAGTGATAGGTTTGGTACTTCTTTGTTTATTTTATGGATAACATACTATAGAATTATAAGACATTGTTCTGGCCCTAAGATTACTTAAAATCTACTGGTAAGATAGATGTGCTGTGAAGCAAATAGAAACAAGGTAAAAACAAATATAGAGAAAGACTAGCCAAGTTGGGGGTGAGGAATGTATTGGAGAGAAAAAAGACATCCAAGAGTGGTACCTATTGGACAAATAGGGAGAATATTGTGTGAGTACCATAGCATGTGCAAAGTTTAAGAGAAAGCCCAGTAGAAGAGGGAATTTAGTTTCACTGTAAGAATTGTGTCATGAGAATAGGGAGAGTTAGACTGGAAGCAGTCTAACTTAACCCATCAATAGAGTTTGAATTTTATTGTAAAGAATAATTAATAGACTTTAAGCAAAAAAAGGACAAGACAAGATCAGATGTATATTATAAGAAGGTTTGTCTGACATTAGTGTAGAACATGTTTTAGAAAATAGCAATGTAAGAGTGGAGGAAGACCAATATATTTATTCCACAAATACTTTATGACATGCTACTCTTTTTCCAAGCATGGTGCTTGGGCATGGAGGATAAAGTGGTGAGGAATATGGCCTGGCCTTAGTCTCATGGAACTTACAGGTATAATACACTATAAAAAAATTATTTGGGTTAAGGTTGTAGCTAAAGCAAAGGAACCTATTTGTAATGTATAAAGGAAACTAACGTGGCAGTCTTAGTGCTGATTGCATGAGATTAGAGATGGGGAGGGAAGGGACAAGAATGACTCTGGGCTCTCTGACTTGGCAGCTGATTATGATTTTCCATTCACAGAGGAAGAATATAAGAGAAAAGGGTGGTACAGTGTGGTGGATTACTTAATATGACCCTTCTAGCCATAATCTTTGTAACTTCCATAAAATGACTGTATGGGACTATGCAAATGAGGTGCTTGTTGCCCACTGAGAGGATTGGATAGTTTTCTAATAATGGAAATAAGGTGCATGGCATCTTTGTGGAGTGCAAATAAGTACCATGCAAATAAGAAATAGGGAACCCTAATGAGGGGATTGGTCAGTCTTATCATCCCACTAGAAGCTCTGGTGTTGTAGTGCCTAAAGCATTTGACTGCTAACCAGAAGGCTGGTGGTTCAAACCCACTAGCTACTCCTCAGAAAGAAAACTGGACCATCTACTTCCATAAAGATACCACCTCGGAAATCCAAGGAGGGGACACTATGAGTTGGGACTGACTCAATGGCAGCGAGTTTGATTTTTTGGTTTTTAGAATTAAAATGAACCATCCCAAAGACAGAAAGGGGGAAACTCATGACCACCAAGAAGAGACAAGAACATAGCATGTCCCTTGGAGCCAGAATCTCTGTACTAAGAACCTCTTTGACCCAGGAGACAGAGATAGAGCTGTAACACCAGAGACAGCAAGAAGCAGCAGCAGCAAAGAAACACTGGCAGCAAAACCAGGGGACTAGCACAAGCTGGCACAGTGGGCTTCCTGGTCCCTGGAGCAAAAAAGCTGAGCACTGTTGGGTAAAAGTCTTGCTGGCAGAGTAGGATCTTTCAGGCACTTAGCAGCAGCACAAAAGAGCTTTGGAACACTTGTCTGAGTAGGGCAGAGGCCAGACTGAGTGACTGAGGGCTGGAGAGAGGTCTGCCTGCTGGCATGGTTGAGAAGAGACTGTCTTGATCAAAAAACTGTAACTTGAGCTTTCCTGAACCTGAATTGTAACTTATTACTTCCCTAATAAACCCTATAACTGTGAGTATGGCTTGTGAGTTCTGTGAGGCCATTGCAATGAATTATCAAACCCAGAAGAGAAGTAGAGAGTGCTGTGGGAGGGACAGTTGGTATCAGAATTGGAGAAAACATTGAAGGGAGGAGGCATGTCTGACCTCCACTTCATAGGAGTCAGCCTTGAGGTGTTGATCTTGATTCTCCTTCTTCCTTGTGAATTTAGGGGAGGTCAAAGGCTTCTGCCATGCCATGTTTATAGGTGGTTACGATGTTCTGTGCCAGGCATTAATGCAAGACATTTCAATATCAAAAGAAAACTGTCAATGGATACTTTAAATCTCTCACTATAATGGCTTCAAATATTTGAAAGGAAAATTCACCATAATAGAGGACCTGCAGGTGTTAAAATTGAACTGAAAATATTAATAATTTTTCAGATGAGCTATAGGCATTATTGTAGCATTCTAAAGTTTAGCTCAATATAATTGTTCTAAAATTAGGTGTACAACTAATATCTAAAGGAGAAAACTAAACAACAGCACAATGTTAAATCGATATGATTAATTAACTTGATAAAAATAACTTGGGTATTGTTATGTTTATCTATAAATCATTTATCATGTTACCAGCTGTAAAAGAAAATCTTAATAATAATGATAATGATGTGTGCCATCCTCCCACCCAGCAGAGGTGTGACAAATTGTTAACAAACTGTCTTACAGCACCTCACAGATTGAAATGCTAATGTAATAATAATATAATCAATAATAATAAAATCAACATGGAATAAATAATTTTAATGCATCTTGGGAGGGTAAATTTACTACAATTTTGAGTTCACATGTGAATAAACTACCAACCAAAATAGCACCTTCATCCATTTAAGTCTGTGGTTATGTTGGTGACTTTCAACTTTCAATTCAGGGGAAGAGGAACACAGAGAAAGGTCAAAGAATCATCTTATAATTTATTAAGATATGAAAAAACAATCTCTCTTTTTTTTCTCTCCTCTTTTTTTCCCTCATCTCTTTTCTCTCTATCTTTGTCACTTTCTCTCTCTAGCAAATGAAGCACTGACAATTCACATACAGTCAGTCACTAAATCCAGAATAGGTATCAAATGCCTGTCCTCCATCCACACGTCTGTCATTGTTAAAAGCCTCTTTTATCTTCAGTTAGGACATTGCACAAACCTCTTAAGAACTTTGTTTTCCATAATACACTTAATACAAATTAATATACTTATTTTTAACCAAATTTATCTCCATAAAGCATATTTGGACATGTCTCTCCCCTGGTTACCTGTGGGAGGAAATTCATATGCCATAGTGTGTCTTTATAAAGTCCTCTATTGTCTCAACTCAGCTTTGTCTCAGCCTAAATCTTCTTACCACCTCTTCATACAAACAGAAGCCTGGTTTTTAAATGTAATAATTTTCTAATAATTTACATTTCCCAGACTCCAAATACTCAGACTATTCAGTCTGTAGACCACGTTGGTACACATGGATTTGTAGACTGCTCATTACTGTAGCAAAGCCTGTTGAAGGATGCTTTCCACTTTCCCTGAAGATGTCCTGTGCTTTCCTGACACAGAACTGCTCATATGGTATGCTCTTCTCTAGAGAACTGTTCCCAGTATGTCACCTATTGGGAATTCAGTGTACTCTCAGGAGTCAGTTTAGTTGTGACCTCTTTGGAAAGCTTTCTCTTCTTGATAAATGATATTTCCATAAACCTTTGGAGTTCTTCCAGAAATTCCTGCTTTAACAGGAAGAAGACAAAACTTACAAGGGAATTGCAATTATGCCACTAACACAGTCTATAACCTTGTAAAGTGAGGACAGTGAATCAACTATCAGTCAGCTCCTTTTTGTCCTATGATGCTAAATTTTAATCAAAATATTTTCATTTTTCTTTAGAGTTATCTGACTCCATTTCCTTTTGAGAAATGAACATTGAGTATTGAGTTTATAATATGTCGAGCATTCTGAAAGTCATTTTTTTTTTTTTGCATTTTCTCTTAAATTACTGGCAACTCTTTATGGTAGATCTCAAAATCCCCACTGCATGAATAGGTGAAGTTTAAATATTTCTCAACACCCTGTTCTTTATGCGCCCCCCCCCCCTCCCATAGTGATAGCTTAGTGCCTTGAGTTCTATAGACTTGCAGCAAAGTCTGGTTTCTCCTCATCTATCTCATGTTAGGATTATTTTTTCATTCTTGCAAACGGAAGCATGATATGATTTAGATATGGTGGTGTTGTCAGCTGCTGTCAAATTGGTCCTCTAATCATGGTGATCCATGCATAGTGGAACAAAACACTGCATGGTCCTGTGCTGTCCACATGATTGGTTGCATATTTGACCATTGTGATCCATAGAGTTCTCATTGGCTGGTTTGGGAAAGTGTATCACTAGGGCTTTCTTACTGGTGTGTCCTAGTCTGGAAACTCTGCTGAAATCTATTCAGCATAATAGCACCACACAAGGCTCCACTGAGGGAAGAGTGTTGACTGTGCATGAGGTGCATTGGCCAGGAATTGAACTAGGTCTCCCACATGGAGGGTGAGAATTCTACCGGTGAACCACCACTGCCTCCATTTAAAATACAAGTTGTTGTTGTTGTTGTTATGTGCCATTGAGTCAGATCCAACTCATAACAAGCCCTCTTTGGATTTCTGAGGTGGTATGACTATGGAAGTAGATTGCCCAACCTTCCTTCCGAGGAGTGGCTGGTGGGTTCGAACCTCCAGCCTTCTGGTTAGCAGTCAAGTACCTTAGGCACTAGGGTACCAGAACTCCTTAAAATACAAGAGGAACTGGTAAATGTAGGTTTTGAGGGAAGAAATGAAAAATTCATTAAAAGATTTACTATAAGCCTCTTTTTTAGCTAACTTATTTTATGCCACACCCTTTTCCCTCTTGAGTTCCATTGCTCATGGAATCATGCTTGACTATTCATGGTAATCATTGTTTTTTTTTTTTTTTTTTTTTTTTTTTTTTTTCTGCCTTGCCCTTCAGTGCTATGATCCTATGAATCACATCTCCAAGTTCTTGGACAAAAATGACTGCCTTAACATTCACCAAGCTTTACTAGTGAAGTTGTATATTAGCAAGGGCAGATCGAAGCCAAAACCCCTATAGTGACTCACACCTTTATTTGTTATATCTTTAAATATTACAGATAAATTCTATATGCAATGAAAAAGTTTTTTCTGAATTGAACTTCTCTGGGATCTGGGTTGGCATAGCCTTGTTCATTGCTTGTGCTTTAGTATAGAGGTATGAATATGAAAACCTTTAGTACTAGGGGATTATCTTCTCCCCAGTGCCCTGGATGATATTTTAAAGGTGTCCCAACATTATAGATTATGGTGAAATAATACAACCTACTTGGTATTACATTCTGTATTCATATTTACCATAAAGTGTCTTGCTACGGAACATTCCTTTACTTCCTATAGAGAAGGATGTAATGTACAACAGAGAAATGCATTTTTTAGAGACACTGAAATGAAAGTTGTTGATTTTAAAAGACATTTTGTCACAGATGAGTGAGGGAGAAAGAGATCAAACCAGCAAGTCTAGCCAATCCGAGATTTCATTCATGCATCTCTTCTGCTTAGTGCTTTCCCCTTCTGTATCATTAGCATTTTCATTTCGAAAAATGACAGTCTGCCGTGGAAGCAGTAAAAATGTTCAACCTGTGGTTTAAATTATTGATTTTTTAGAATATTGAAGCAGTATTTCAAATAGATTTTGTTAGAGATACTTCTGGGTGGGGGTTTCAAAGGTAATTTGATATCCAAAAGGCTGTATATTTCAAAGAGTTTTCATTCTTTGAATTTCTTTAGACCCTGGTTGATTGGATAAAAATGTTTATTGTCTTCAGGTTCATGAGTAGCAGATCATTGCTGCTTGAACTTGAAACATATATTTGCAGACTGTGCTCTTACTGATTTATGGTGTATGCTTAGACTATGATCAACCGGCAAAATAAATCTTCATTTGGAAACAAAAGCTGATTTTAAAACAAAGGAAAAGATACTATGATTTGCATGCATAGAAGGTCAGTAGTCCAACTGATAGCTAATTTATTTTAATAAAGCATGCTAGGTGTGGTTCTATAAGAAGAGATTTTAATGAAGCTCCTCAAATTGTGTTATGCTAATAGAGAGTAGAATGGCTACAGAGATTTTCTTTACAGTCTTTTTAAGTCTCTCACCACAGTCAACACTCCCATATGAACAGAAAATGTTTTGACAAGGAGCAGGATTACTGACTGCTGTGTGTATGCTGTGCAGGTAGTTTGCTATTCCCAGCATGTTTCTACTTATGGAAAAAAGCTACTTAAAAAAATTACATTATATCAAAATGGCTTGATCTGCAATCATCTACAAGTCACAGCCCTATTGAAGTCAATGAGGTCTTAGAGTGCATATTTATGACTGTATCAAGCTTAATATGTGGAGTTGCATCATATTTTGTGATGTCAAATGTCCCACAGCACAAGGATGACACATATTTGAAATAAAACTTGATATCCCCCCTTGACAAGTAAAAGAGAATTAAAAATATAATATCAGAAGAAATCTGTTGGAGATATTTGGATATAAAAGGGAAATCTGCCACTGAATGCACGAGATGTATTTATAATAAGCCCTGTTAATGTGGCAAAGGTTAAGCTCTCTGCTTCTAACCAAAAGATCAGTGTTAGAGCTCACCACCTGCTCCATGGGAGAAAAGACATGGCAATCTGCTCCTGTAAAGATTTCTGCCTAGGAAACTCTGTAAGGCAGTTCTACTCTGTCCTAGAGGGTTGCCATGAGTTGGAATCAACTTGGCGGCACACAACAACAACATTTAAACCACCTTAAAAATGGCTTTCCAATGTTATGAATATTGGTTGGCTTAGCTGCTGGTGTTGACATGTTGCTATTGTTTGTGTGTTAGGGGTGGGGGAGTGGGAGGATGGGAAGATGTTTAATCCAGAGAATGCAGAACCCTAGAATCAAATCCTTCAGTGGTGCCTCCTTCCTCTAAAAAATTTTATTTAATGTACAATATGTTTGAAACTACTTATGTATCATGACATATGTTGTTTGATTTCATTTTCCTGACAGGTCTTAGAGATAGCACCTTTTAATCTTTTTATATTGCTTTTTAATATTCATCTTAAGGAAACTGAGGCCCAGAGAAGTTAAGTAAACTATTTGGGGTCACACAGCTATTAAATGGTAAAGCCAGCTTCTTACCCATTTTTATCTAATGCCAAAACTTATGTTTTTCTACTATACAATGACTCCCCTTATTTATTAAAAGTGTCACTTTAAGATGAGCATCAGAAATAACAAGAAAATGAGGACACAGAAGAGTGAGACGTTACAGTTACACTGCATATGTAGCATTTAGTTCTTTTTTAGCTATTTCCCTCATTTAAAAGAATCCTGTGTGATTACTATATCCAGGCCTTGTGGATGAATTAACTCACTGAATCCCTACATCCATCCTCTGCAGTGTATATTGTTAGTTACATATAAAAGATGAGGAAATGAGACACAGAATGCTCCCTGCTATGCCTGATCCCATCATTGCAGCCACTGTGTCAATCCACATTGTTTAATGCCTTCCCCTTTTCTGTTGACCCTCCACCTTATCAAGCATGACATCCTTCTCCAGGGAATGGTCCTTTCTGACAACATGACCAAAGGAGGTGAGACTGAAGCCTGGCCATTCTCGCTTCAAAGGAGGATCCCGGCTGCACTTCTTCCAGGACAGATTTGTTAGTCCTTTTAGCAGACCATGGTACTCTCAGCATTCTTCTCCAACAGCACAACTCAAAAGCATCAGTTTTTCTTCAATCTTCCTTATTAATTGTCCAGCTCTCACATGCATATGAGGTGATTGAAAATACCATGGCTTGGGTTAGGTGCACCTTAGTCTTCAAGGAGACATCTTTGCTCTTCAGCACTTAAAAAAGGTCTTTTGCAGCAGATTGGCATACACATATAATCAAAAGACCTTGGTTACTCTGGTAACAGTGGTAAAGCATGTGAGAAAATATCTACAATGAGCAATTATTGGAATATTCAATAGTAATAGTAAGAAGACCAGGAAGATGACAGCTTATGAAGCACATATTGTGCAAAATTTATGTACTATCTCATGTAATTTTTTACAATAGCTCTATGAGGTAAAGGTACTATAATTATCATCAGTTTTTGGGAAGAAGCTGAGTCACAGAAGGGTTAGTGATTTGCTCAACCAATGTTACAGTGGCTGATCTGGCATGATGAATAAAATACTGAATATAATTCTTAGCACCTAGTAAATGTTCAAAAAAATTATGCATTTTATTTTTAAGGGGGATATTTACAGCCAGAATCACATATTTGTTGAATGAATGAACTAAAAATAAAGTCCAGTTTTGCAATCTATTAACTGTGGGACTTTGTGCAAATCATTTAAACTCTCTAAGTTGGTTTTCCTATTTGTAAAATTGTTGCAATCAAATATTAATAACTATAAAATAATGAGTTCATCTATGTGTCAGTTACTCTCCTGGGGCATTTTAAGTATTCCACAAAGGTTAACTAACATTGTTCATGTATTTTGCCATCCTCGGTATAGTTGGAGAAGACCGCCCAAACTACCAGTAACCTCTGGTTAAGCCTGGGTGGAGCCTAGAATACATCTGCTTCACATAGTTGTAATGAGAAGAGCGCCCCTAAGATATTCTGAGAGCTGCTGAATCAGCGTTTCCCTGCTGTTGCTGTACTAAATTCATCTAATTCTTAGAACTGGATTCTTGCACTTATTTCAAGGAAATAACTGATCTTAAACCCAGTTTTTTGGTTAGTGGGGGCCATGCTAGATACTTCACCCAATAACTATACTTAAATATGGAGTCCCTGACAATGAACAAGTGTAAATAGCTTAATGAACCTGTTGACTGTCTTTTCCACTAGGTCGCAACAGTAGTGGTAACATTCAGTTGTAGCTTCTGTTTTTCAGACTTTGCACCTGTAGGCTTATACCAGTTTGTGCTTAGCTTCTGAATAGAAATTAAATGTACAGAGGGCACAAACATTCTTTGTCTTAAATGTATTTATTTGTATATTTATTTACTGTCATCTAAGCTGGGGACAAGCCATGATATTTCCAATCACCTCGTTTGCATGTGAGAGCTGGAAAATGAATAAGGAAGACTGAAGAAGAGTTGATGCTTTTGAATTGTGGTGCTGGCGAAGAATGCTGAAAGTACCATGGACTGCTAAAAGAACTAACAAGTCTGTCCTGGAGGAAGTGCAGCCAGAATGCTCCTTGGAAGCAAGAATGGCCAGACTTCGTCTCACCTATTTTGGTCATGTTGTAACAAGGGACCATTCCCTGGAGAAGGATGTCATGCTTGGTAGGGTGGAGGGTCGACGAAAGAGGGGGAGGCCTTCAATGAGATGGATTGATACGGTGGCTGCAATGATGGGCTCAAGTATAGCAGGGACTGTGGGGCTGCCGCGGGGTCGGGCAGTGTTTCGTTCTGCTGTGCATGGGGTCGCTCTGAGTCAGAAACAACTCGATGGCACTTAACAACAACAACAACAAAGCTGGGGGCTGGGAGCTCTGGTGGCGTAGTGACTAAAGCATTTGACTGCTAACCAGAAGGCTTGTGGTTCAAACCCACCAGCCACTCCTTGGAAGGAAGATTGGGCAATCTACCTCCCTAGAGATGCCACCTCAGAAACTCAAGGAGTTTCTATGAGTTGAAACCAACTCGACAGCAGTGAGTTAGGTTTGGTTTTTTTTTGGAAGATAGGGACAAGGAGCCCTGGTGGTGCAGTGGTTAAGTATTTGACTGCTAACCAACTGAAAGGGTAGCAGTTTGAACCCACCAGCTGCTCCCCGAGAGAAAGATGTGGCAGTCTGCTTATGTAAAGTTTTCTGTTCTTTAAAACCTATCTAGCGTTCTGTTCTGTCCTGTAGGGTCTTCATGGGTCAGGATTGACTGCATGGTAATGGATTAAGATAGGGACACAGACCAAGATCTTCAAAAGAACCTGTTTTTAAAATCTGAATGTAATACAGGAACTTGGTATGCATAACATATTAAAAACTTTTAATTACAGAAAATTTCAAAATATACAAAATGTGCCCTTCTCTGAGCTTCAACCATTATAAATTCATGCCTGCTTCTGAAATACCGACCCAAGTACTCAACTCCAGATTATTTAAAAATATCAGTCATTATACGATTTAATTGGTATGTATCTCAATATATGTCTTTAAAATATAGACAATTAGAAATGACAATACCAGAATAATAGCTAAAATAATGAACAATAATTCCTTAATATCATCTAATATCCAGTCAGTGTTTATAATGGCTATATAGTTTTTATAGTTTGTTTGTTTGAGTCAGTGTGTCCAAGAAAGAGCCTTATATATCAATTGCTTGATAGTTCTCTTTAAGTTTCTTCTAAAAGATACCTACTCCATCTCTTTTGAAATTTTCCTTGCAATTTCTTTTTTTTTTTAATTTTTTAAACACAGCTAGTCTGGTAGAGGTTTTCGCAGTCTGGATTTTGTTGACTGTCTCTGTGAGCTGTCATTTAAAATGTTCTTTTTTTTTTCTTTTTTTGCTCAAAAGAAGCCAGACAAAAAAGAGTATATACTGGATAATTCTATTTCAAGAACAAGCAAAGCTAATCTATGGTGATAGAAATCAGAGCTGTGGTTGCCTATGGGGATGGGTATTAACTACCTACTTTTTGAGACTTTGGAAATGTTCTAGATCTTGACTGAAATGGTTATTACATAGATGTATATATTTATCGAAACTCATCAAAATGTACATATGAAATCTTACAGCATATGTAAAGTTTACCTCAAAAATTAATATTTACTTGAAAAAATGTTTCCTTGTCACCTGGATATTTTATAAATGGATAGTTGGATAACATAATAATTTTTTTTTGCAATACTACTTCATAGGTAGGTTGTACAGTCCTATCAGAATGTATAAAATGCCTGTTTTTCTGTTTTGTGAATGTTTATAAACCAAGCCCAATGCAAACCCACTGCCATCAAGTTGATTCCAACTCATAGCAACTCCTAATGCTTTTCTGAGGCTGTAAATCGATTGCCCAGTCTTCCTTTCACAGAGTTGCTGGTGGGTTTGACTGTCAGCCTTCTAGTTAGCAGTCATATGCCTTAAACACTGCACCACCAGCGCTCCTTTGATGTTTATAAGTTGATGTTTATAAGTGACCATTAATGACAAGGTAGCCCTAGTTTATGCATACGTTGCCAGTGTCCCAGTATCCTCAATTTTATTATCATTGTACATGGACTTATTATTTTGAGATTGCATAAACATGATATATTCACTCTATCATACCTTCCTCAAATATTAGCTAGAATTTTATAAAGGGAAATTTCTCATCAACTATTTAACTACACCAACGTAGACTTCATATAAGAGAAGCAGGAATAAGTGATTTTTTTTTTCCTCAATTATCTGCGGTCTTCCATATGACTCCAACATGTTTTGATAGCTTCATAGTTTTACAGTTAGTTTTTTTTAAGTTCTTAAAAACCATAATAATGGTTCTAGGGTTGCTCATTGCTGCTGGATTGATTATTGGTTCTAGGCTTTTTCAGTAGACAGAGATAGGAAATACTAAATTTTTAAAAGATAAACTAAATTATGAAACTGATATTTCTAATTCAAATTCCGGACTAAATTATTTTTCCTCACTCCCATCAATCATACATATATATGGATATATGAATATATGGAGCTCTGGTAGCATAGTGCCTAAGGCATTTGACTACTAACCAGAAGGCTGATGGTTCAAACCCATCAGCCACTCCTTGGAAGGAAGGTTGGGCAATCTACTTTCATAGTGATACTGCCTCAGAAATTCAAGGAGGGGTCACTATGAGTCAGATCTGATCACTATGAGTCAGACCTGACTCGACGGCAGTAGGTTTATATATATAGATCTGACTCATAGTGACCCTATGCACAGCAGAACAAAACACTTCCCGGTCCTGTGCCAGCCTCACAATGCTTGCTATACCTGAGCCCATCATTGCAGCCACTGTGTCAGTCCATCTCATTGAGGGTCTTCCCCTTCTTCATTGACCCTCTGCATTACCAAGCATGATACCCTTCCCCAAGGAATAGTTCCTTCTGACAATATGATCAAAGTAGGTGAGACAAAGTCTCGCCATTCTCGCTTTCAAGGAACATTCTGGCTGCACTTCCTCCAGGACAGATTTGTTAGTCCTTTGAGCATATGGTACTCTTAGCACTCCAACACCACAACTCAAAAGCATCAACTCCTCTTTGGTCTTCCTTATTCGTTGTCCAGCTCTCACATACATAAGAGGGTATTGCAAATACCATGGCTTGGGTTAGGTGCACCTTACTTCCTCACATTGTCCATTTATAATCACATCTACTTCCTTCTTTTCCCTGCCACCACATCAACAACCCCTGGCAACCACTAATCTGTTTTCTATCTCTATAATTTTATCATTTCAGTGATTTTAATAGGTGAATTCATGCAGTATGTAAACTTTGGGGATTGGGTTTCTTTTTTCCAATTCATCATAATTCCATTGAGGTATATTCACATTATCTTATATATCAATGTTGTTATTGTTGTTATGTGCCGTTGAGTCGGACTCGACTCATAGCAACCCCTCCTTTGGTTTCCGAGGCAATATCACTATGGAAGTAGATTGCCCAATCTTCCTTCCGAGGAATGGCTGCTGGGTTTGAACTGCCAGCCTTCTGGTTAGTAGTCAAGTGTCTTAGGCACTATGCTACAAGCGCTCCTTATATATCAATAGTGAGTACTTTTTTTTTTAGGAGCCCTGGTGGCACAGTGTTTAAGCTTGGCTGCTAACTGGAAGGTTGGCAACTCGAACTCACAGAATCTCCAGATATGGCAGTCTGCTTCCATAAAATTACAGCCTTGGAAATTCTATAGAACAGTTCTATTGGGTCTTATAGGGTCATGGGTTGGAATTAATGGTAAAAGGTTTAACTCTTTTCTTTACTGCTGGTTTAAAATGAGAAAAGATGTATGTCGGTGTTATATTTAGTTGAATACAACTAAGAATACATATGCTGAGCAATGTATTTCATTTACCATACATATGCTGAGCAAATAGTTTGAGTAGCAAAACTCTATGTAAAAACCAAGCATCCAATGGGAGGAAGGCTCATTAACAACCTGAGATATGCAGATGACATAACATTGCACAGTGAAAGTGAAGAGGGCTTGAAGCACTTATGGAAGAAAATCAAAGACTGCAGCCTTCACTATGGATTACACCTCAACCTAAAGAAAACTAAAATCCTTATAACTGGGCCAATAAGCAAAATTATAACTTGGGTTTCTTCCGTAGTGAAACCACCTCAGAAACCAAAGGAGGAGCTGCTGTGAGTCAGATCCGACTCAACGGCAGTGAGTTTGGTTTTTTGGTTTGGAATTGTCACCTGATCTGTGTAATTAGGAATGTATGTGTGTAGTAAAAACTACTAATGCAAGATAAACTTTATTAACTTCCTGCTAAACATTGCAAATTAATCATATGTGCTAATCTCCTAATCTCCACTCCAGTACAGTATCCTAATAAAAATCCTTAAAGAATTTATTTTAAATATTGAATATTTACAAATTCACAATATCAACAAATATTTCATGAGATATAACAGTAACAGGCAAAATATACCAACACATTATGGGAAGGGGAAAAATGAATGAACTAACAGTTTCTTCATAGACTAAAGAAGTCTGAAATTTCATTGACTCCCTAAGGATAAACACAAATGGAAGGAAAACAATTTTAGATACAGAAACATGTGAAGGATCAGCAACTGTATTTTGGAAGGTGTTTATGGGAAAAAAACACAGTGCACTTGACAAAGAACGAGGTAGCTAGCAATCAAAATATGTGAAAGTGAATTAAAATAACTCAATGTACTTATTAAAGGTCTAAAGAAAAAAATATTGAACTGGACAACAGATCTGAAGAGAAGATGGAAGATATAAGTTCTAAATTGTCTGTCAGAGTTCAAGAAAAGAGACAAACACTGAACAGCCAATACTTTAAGAGAGAATTTTTCAGTATATTCAGAAAGATCCAATTCATAGATTTGAGAAGTGCAGCGAATCTCAAACAAAATAAATGACAGAAATTCCTGTATAAATGCATTATAGTGAAATTATGGAAGACCAAAATAAAAAAAAAAAAATTAAAAGAAACCATAGAATAATCAGAGATAAATAAAGTCTCAAATATAAAAGAGAGATCACAGTAAGAAATCATTAAAAAATAAAATGAAGTCTTAGTTAACATAGTAAATACAGGGAGTAGAAAAATAACAATCATAGCAGGGAAATAACAGAAGTTACTAATTCTATGAAATAAGAATTCTGTGTTATTTAAAAAGTAGTAGATCCAAAAAGAAGTACTGCAAATTAAACTGTGATCTTAGAGGGTAAGTATGTTTAGAAGAGTTGGAAGATAATGAAGAACCTACAAGATTCCAGGAAAAAAAAAAAGAAACTTGCATATAAAGAAAGGTATCTGCAAATGACACAGGAAGCTAGAAAACAATGTCCTTGAAATTCCAAGGGAAAGGATTTTCAACATGGAATTCTACATCAACCAACATATCAATCAGATATGAAGGAAGGAATAATACATTTACTTTCCATGAGCCCTTTCTCAGGAAGCTCCTGGAGATGATACAGCTACTGGAGCTTGTTAGCTACATCAACTTTAGGAAATAAATGAGGGCATCCAAAACTGGACAGAGGTAAGGTTACTATGGTGGTTATGTTTGTGTGTCAACTTGGCTGGGCCTGGTTGAGTGGCTGGTCAGCTGGTGGTAGTATTCCCCATGATGAGACTGGTAATAAACTCCGTGGTGAGGTCTACCACAAGCAGCTGAGTAGCTGCCTTTGGGTATGTGGTCTGCTTCCTGTATATAAGCACCAGCTTTGGGAATGGTCTCTAGCCTATGGCATGCTTGGATCCTGCATATAGCTGTGTCATTGTTCAGCAGCTCTGCTTACCTTGGGACTTAAAATGGACTTAAATTAATGGCTTGCCATGTGGTTTGGTAACATCCGGACTGTGTCATTTTATTCGTCAACCATGGGTTTCTCAGCCTCAGCAGCCAGCAGCTGTCTGAGTGAAGAAATGCCTCTAGTTTCAGTGGGCCAGCAGCTGGAGGCAGAGCTGAAGCCCAAGGCTGAGGGGCTTTCACCCAGCCCCTACAGCCTAACACTTTGAACTTGGACTTAAAGCCTCCAAATTGTAGAATAAACTCCTGTTGTTAAGGCCATCCCTCCTGTGGTGTCTTCTTGTCAGAGTGGCACTAGGTAACTAGAACAATTAAAAGAGAAATTTCAGGATGACAAGTCTGCAGTAGACTTTAAGAGCAACCTGGGTCAAGCAGCCAAGGGACTCTAAGAGTAGTTTCTCAAGGAAATATGAAAATCCTCAGTTATTTGACAGGTTTGACCTGGTAGGAAATCAATTGAAGAGCCATTTTATGCATCTACCACAATTTGTGGGAAGATTCTGTACACAATTCAGGAAAAACTAAGCATTTATCCTATAGTGGGAGTCTGGGTGGGGAGAAAGTAGTACAAGAAAGGAATGAAGACTGCAGAATACCATTTGATTCTGCAGTGGTAGGTATATAATTACAAAGGCACAGACATAAAAACATTGACTGCACATTTAACTGAAACTGTGTTAAAATATGTTGGGAGGTTGAAGGAGAATAAATTTGAGTGTGAAGGTACACAAAAGAGTTGAAATCTTATCTTCCATGATAGGACACTGAGGAAGAAAGGTAGTGCTGGGTGGTGTACTTTCTCTGCACAGAGATAACTGGCTGAGTCTTTGTACATAATCAGCACAGAAATATGGACTTCCCCATCATTCACTACTCCCATTATGAGAACTAAATTTGCTATTTTTGATTCCCAATATAATGATAAAAATAGACAGCCTAGATGATCAGGTCCATCTAGGCAAAAGGGAATGTATCCACGGCCAGATATAAGTTTGGCAGATGTTTTGGTCCTCTAGTGCCAGTCTGACAGGAAATACCACAAATGGGTGGCTTTGATAAACAAGGATTTATTCTCTTACAGTTTAGGAGGCTAGAAGTCTAAGTTCACAGTGCCAAATCTAGGGGGTGGGAGAAAGCCTCTCAAACTTGGGCTTCAGCTCTGCCTCTTGCTCCTGGCCCCCTGAAGCTGACGGTGTCTCTTAACTCAGGTAGCTGCTGCCTGCTGAGGCTGACAAACCCAAGGCCAACAAATAAAATGGTATAGTCCCAAAATCATCAAGCAACATGGCAGGCCACTAATTCAAGTCCATTAATAGTTCCATGATCAGTAGACAAGATGTCAGGCTACTCACCGATCAGGCCACTAATTCAAGTGTCTCAAAATCAATACATAACATGGTAGGCCACTCACTCATGACTCAGCCACATGCAGGGTCCAAGTGTGCCTAAAAGCCGAGAGACCTTTCTCAAAGCTGACTTCTTATATAGTGGAAGCAGACCATATCCCTAAGGCAGCTACTCAGGTGCTCCAGTAGTTTCCACCATGGAGTTGATTACCAATCTCATCATGGATAATAACTATATCCAGCTGCCCATCCACTAAAAACCAGGCCCAGCCAAGTTGGCACACAACTTAACTACCACAGCAGATAATATTTCTACATACATATTTGTATGTGCTATAAGAATGACCATGCATATAATAGAGCTAATGGGGCAAAGTTATGAAAACTTCTTAGTCATAGTTAAACACCGTGAGGGATTGTCACTGAGCCCTTGGGCTTAGGACTATGGTTGCAGGGAACATCAAGTTCAGTTGGCATAACATACCACCCAAAAATTGTGTTCTAGATCCTACTTTGGTGAGTAGCAACTGGGGTCTTAAAAGCTTGCAAGTGGTCATCTAAAATGCAATGATTGGTCTCTCCTCATCTGGAACAAAGAATGAAGCAAACTAAAATTGCATGGAAACAATTAGTCCAAAGGACTAAATGGACCACATGGACCTCAGCCCACATGACTCTGAGACCAGAAGAACTACATGGTTCCTGGTTACCACTGTCAACCACTCAGAAAGGGATCAAAATATGATGAGATCTTGGATAAAGTGGGAGAAAATTGTGGAACAAAAATAAAAAATCATAAAAAAGGCCAGGTTTACTGGTCAGATAGAAACTGATGAAACCCCTGAGACTATAACCCCTAGTCACCCTTTGTGCCTGAAATTAAGCTCACTCCAGTGGATTTGGGGAGCTCTGGTAGAGTAGTGCCTAGGGCACTTGACTGCTAACCAGAAGGCTGGTGGTTCAAACCCACCAGCCACTCCTCAGAAGGAAGGCTGGGAAATCTACTTCCATAGTGATACTGCCTCAGAAACTCAAGGAGGGGTCACCATGAGTCAGGGATTCCAGCCACAAAATAGACGGGTGTACAGGGTGAACATTTACACCAGGTCGGTACTTTTAGAACAGTCACCCATGGGAGAGCAGAAGGGCAGTGTTTGCACAGGAAGATAGCTCAGAAGGCAGGAATGCATAGGAAAGAAGGACATAGGGAAAGGGTAACCACAGGGAATAAGTGGGAAGAGAGATGCTACATTATGGGGTTTGTCAATGTCATGAAACAAAATGTGTATGATCTCTTGTATGAAAAATGAATTTGTTCTGTAAACTTTCATGCAAATTACATATGTGTGTGTATGTGTGTGTGTCTTTGTTATCTCTAGTGGAATTGGCCTGCACATATCCTTCAGTTATCCAAACTAGTTCATTAGTCATCTGCAGCTGAATCTGGCTGAACCCTTGTTTAGGGGTTGGGGAATGTGTGTGGAATTTAAGTATATATTTACTATTAGAGTACTCACAGGGAAACAGTATCTTTGACTCAAAATCTTCACCCTAAATAATCTAATGATGTCAGTCAATACTTACAGAATTGTAGCAATCTTAAACTCTAATGGAGAAAGAAATATACATGTGTCTATGATGTGTGCATTGATTTTAGCAGTTCATCCTAAGTGAAAAATGTAATTGAATATGTGTTCAGGTGGATAACACCATTTTAAAGGAGGAATGAGACACTTCAATGCAAGGGGAAGAACTGGATACATCCACATATTAAATAACTGTATAGTTCACTGATTGACAGTAACTCTTTACACCTAGGATTTTATACATCCCCCTAAGATCTCACTCTCAACAACAGTACTGTGCGTCTTCAATTGTTAAGATGATATGTAATATACCTTTTATAACCATCTTCTTTTTTGTTTGTTTGTTTCCTCCCTATAAGAAAAGGTAATGTGCCTTATTTAGTAAAAGCAATCTTGGGGGAAAAAAATGCAATGATCACTTATAATCTTGTAGTTCTTTAAGGAACACTAGTGGCTCAAAGGGTAAAGCGCTTGGCTGCTAACCTACAGGTCGACAGTGTAAACTCTCCAGGTACTCTGCAGGAGAAAAGAACTGATGATCTGCTCCCATAAAGATGATAGCCTAAAAAACCCTATGGGGCAGTTCTATTTTGTTCTCATGTGGTCTCTGTGAGTCAGAATTGACTCGATGGCACACAACAGATTTGTTCTTTATATCATTCTCTAGGAATACGTGTGTATCAAAATATATCTGTGTATCTGAATGCACATACATATACAGAGAGATATAAGGTAGAGATCATACAGTTTTCTAAAAGGAACTAGTAATTTAAAACATTTCTTTATTAGATGACAAAAATAAAGGTCAAATGCAGGTATCAATTAGTTGAACTGAAACATTAACAATACTTTCCCAGTTTTTCATTTGCTTTTCTAAATTATATTGTGTGAAAATATAGGTGTTTTGAATTTTTATCTATTTCTCTATCTTTTTCTACATTATTTTAACTTTCTTTTTGTCAGGGGAGGTTATTCCTTTTATATTTAGAATAATTTTTTATATCTAGAAGAATAAAGAGGAGCTCTGGTGGCATAATGCCTAAGGCATTTGACTGCTAACCAGAAGGCTGGTGTTTCAATCCCATCAGCCACTCCTCAGCAGGAAGGTTGGGCAATCACTTCCGTAGTGATACCGCCTGGGAACTCAGAAACCCTAGGAGGGGTCTCTATGAGTCAGGACTGACTTGATGGAAATGAGTTTGTTCTTTTTTTAATACCTTTTTAATTCATCTAGAATTTATTTTAATGTATAGCAAGCTGTGATTTTATTTTTCCCTAAAATATTTATCAACAGTCCAAGAACAATATTCTAATACTCTATATTCCCACATTGATTGACTATTATAGGCTAATTACATGGAAGATTCACACATGTCATGTCCACATAAATCATGCCATTTAAATTACTGATTTTTATTATGTTCATTAATTTCATGAATATAAAGTATTATGTTTTTATTCTTCATTTCACATCATGCCCTTGGCCATTTTCAGTACTTTATTTTTCCCGACCATACTTCAAGGTCATTTTTCATAATTGCAAAAGTAAACAATAGGATTTTTTTTTTGAGACTGCATTATGTTCAAGAATTATAGAATTTTGGATAAGAAACAGGACATCAGAGGTTTGTTTTGATTGTATTATATATTGTATTCAGATTAAATAAAAAAATAAGAAAGATATTCAAGATGCCAAAATTGCATGTCTATATAAAATTTCTACATTATATACCACTATGTATCTAACTAGGAGCTCTGATGGTGCAGTGCCTAAGGCACTTGACTGCTAACCAGAAGGCTGGCAGTTTAAACCCACCAGCCACTCCTCAGAAGAAAGGTTGAACAATCTACTTCCTTAGTGATACTGCCTTGGAAACCCAAGGAGGGGTCGCTATGAGTCGGGTCCACCTTGACGGCACATAACAACAACAACAACAACAACAACAATGTATCTATGAGTAAAATTTATTGACTATTTATTTTTTGTGTTGGGTAGAGCTCTGGTGGTGTAGTGCCTAAGGCCTTTGACTGCTAACCAGAGGCTGGCAGTTCAAACCCACCAGCCACTTCTCAGAAGGAAGATTGCACAGTCTACTTCCATAGTGATACTGCCTCGGAAACCTAAGGAGGGGTTGCTATGAGTCAGATCCGAATTGATGGCAGTGAGTTTGGTTTTTAGTTTTATTTTTTATTAATTGTAATGGATGATAGCTAGTGTAGTAGAATAAGTAACCTATAAATGGATATTGAATCAATGAATGAATAAGTGTATTATAAATACTTAAATTACAGTTATTAAGCATAACATACTGAAATTTTTCAAAAGATGAATGTTTTAATATCTAAACTCAAGTATCAAAGAATTCCAAATATCTGTAAATTATTACAGTCTTCACAAATATAAAATATGAAATATATCTGATAGAACTCCTGATCTAAATCTGATTCTAAATATATCTTTGGTATGTTTTCATGTATTTATTCAAACATTGAGTGTGAACTATATCTACATTTGCATTTCATTGTGTTAATGTCCATATTTACATTTAGCATGCTAATTATGTTTCTATTTTTTGCTGAACTGCATTGTTTTTCATTAGAATATTTTACTATAGATCTCAACTGTGCCATTTCAATAATCTAGCATCAGTATTTAAATCTGTTTTAAAAATTCAGTATCTTGATACTTTGAGGAACAGTTTATCTTATTTTCTTCTCTTTTAGGGTATTTTGTTAACACAGTTTGAGTAAATGTTGGGGTTTTATGATCAAATTCCTAAATATTGTCCTTAAAGGATAGTTTATTGAAAACAGATATATATATATCTCAGTTGAAAGGAAACTTAGAGGTTGTAGTCTATCTTCTCTTCCCACAATTTCTATATGAATTACTGTCCTAGACAATATGTACATTAGTCTTATTTCGGTTGCAACAACTGAAATCAAAGTGAAAAGTATAAGGTGATGTTCACAGAACTCAAAGATAAGAATATGGCTTGCCTAAGGAAACAAGTATAATTAAAAATTGAAACTGTGTTTGTATTGTCTATAAGTTTACTACCCCGAGGCAATCAAAAGTTATATGGCGACAGGTGTGGGGAAGGAAGTAGGCAGTAGTCCCTGTAACCAAGTAGGTACAGAAAAATAAAGAAAGCTCTTGGGAAAGGAGTGCTGGGTAGATAATCTGGGAGGTGTCTACTATACTATTCTCAAAACACTTCTAGTAAAGAAACTCTCTAGAGACAGATGATTGCCTCTTTAAATAGCTCTGGATGTTAAAAAGTGCAATCAAAATGCTTTTGAGTAGTAATTATTGTGCAGGTTATCCCATTTGATGGTGATTCAAAACTATTCTAAACCATCTCTATATGACTGTCCTTCAGGTATGTGATAATACCTTTTGTATATTCCTTTTAAAAACTTTTTCCAAGCTAAATATGCTTCTTTCACATATTCCTCATATGACAAGATGATAAGTCCCATCATCCATTTTCTCATTTTCTTTTGAAGGTGTTCTAATTTGCCCCAAACAAGAGGCAGGTACTCTGAATAGCTCCAGAGTAAGACAATCTCATCTCTTTTCCTAATTTCCTAATTTACTCTGGTAGTGTAGTGCCTAAGGCACTTGACTGCTAACCAGAAGGCTGACGGTTCAAACCCACTAGCCACTCCTCAGAGGAAGGTTGGGCCATCTACTTCCGTAGTGATATCACCTTGGAAACCCAAGGAGGGGTCACTATGAGTCGGATCCGACTCAATGGCACATAACAACAACAAAAACAACAATTCACTGTTTTTTTTTTTTTTCTCTATATGTTTTATCAAGAATCACAGCCAAGAAATTGTGCCTTCTCTATCTATCTTGTGTTAAGTGTATTTGGAATATTAGACCCAAAATCTAATTACCTACTATATGTTATTGTGTTAAATTAAGGCTGTCACTCTAGTCTACAAACATCACTTTGGAATTTTGTTCTGTATTGAAAATATTTGGTTTTCCTCCCTGGTCCTAGCTTTCTTTTCTTTTCTTTTTTTTTTTTTTGTGCTCATTCCCAGGATGCCCACCTTTGTTTTGTGATTTTTATATAAAAACAAAACAAACAGACAAACAAACAAAAACTGCTGTCTAGTTGATTCTGACTCTTAGCGACCCTATAGGACAGAATAGAACTGCCCTATGAGGTTTCCAAGGCTGTAAATCTTAAGAGAAGTAGACTGTCACATCTTTCTCCCGTGAAGCAGTGGTGGTTCAGAGCAAAATGTTGAGAACTACCAACCTTTTGGTTAGCAACCAAGTGCTTTAAGCACTGTGTCACACCCCTATAAAATATATTGAAGATAAAGGCAGTGTGGTTTGCAACATTTTAGGAGATTATATTGCTCTTATACACATATGCATCAGTGAGGTGGGTCTTGGAAGCTCTGTTCTTCTACTTAAAGGATATATGGTCTAGCTCTTTTCCACATTGTATTACTTACAATCTCTTTCCAGTTCCATTTCTTTCCCTTTACCAGAGTAAGCCATGTGGCATGTTTTCAGGAGAACAAATTCAGAAATCTTATAATCTTCTTGTGGGTTCATCTGGATCATAAACATGTGCAGCTTTAGGGAATTAGCACTTGGAAACCCTCTTCAACATCAGAATTCTTCCAGTATTTATTACTCAGAGCTATGTATATCCTCCACAACACCCAATTTCAGTTCACAAAAGATAAAGTTCACATTCATATTACAACTATGAGCAGTTTAATGGATGTTAATGCACAGAAACTGTGAAATACTGGTAAACATATTGTGCCACACACTGTTTGAAGACCTTACATGCTTTTATTTAATGCTTACAGTATTGTCTTAAGGAGCTCTGGTGGCACAGTACCTGAGGTATTTGCCTGCTAACCAGAAGGTAGGTGGTTCAAATCCACCAGCCACTCTGTGGAAGAAAGATGGGACAGTTTACTTCCATAAAGATTTACCACCTTGAAAACCCAATAGGGGTCACTAGGAATTGGAGTGGACTCAATGGCAGTGAGTTTGTCTCTGGTGGTGTCGTGCCTAAGGCACTTGACTGCTAACCAGGAGGTTGGTGGTTCAAACCCACCAGCCACTCCTCAGAAGGCTGGTTGGTCAATCTACTTCCATAGTGATACTGGCTTGGAAATCCAAGGAGGGGTCGCTATGAGTCAGAGGTGACTCGATAGCACATAACAACAACAACACATATAAAAGAAATACCACAAATGGATGGCGTTAACAAACAGAAATTTATTTTCACATAGTTTGTTGTTGTTAGGTGCCATCAAGTCAATTCTGGCTCATAACCACCCCATATACAACAGCACAAAACATTGTCTGGCCCTGCACTATCCCCACAATTGTTCCTGTGTTTGAGCCCAGGATTGCAGCCCCTGTTAGTTCATCTCATTGAGGGTCTTCCTCACTTTTGCTGACTCTCTACTCTACCAAGCATTATGTCCTTCTCTAGGCACTGTTCCTGCCTTATAACATGTCCAAATTGTGTGAGATGAAGTCTTGCCATTCTCACTCCTTAGAAGCATTCTGGGAGCTCTGGTGGTGTAGTACCTATGGCACTTGACTGCTAACCAGAAGTCTAACAGTTCAAACCCACCAGCTACTCCTTAGAAGGAAGATTGCGCAATCTACTTCCATAGTAATACTGCCTCAGAAACCCAAGGAGGGGTCACCGTGAGTCGGAGACAACTCAATGGCACATAACAACAACAACAGCAACAAGCATTCTGGGGTGTACTTTTTCCAAGACAGATTTGTTCATTCTTCTGGTGATCCATGGTATATTCAATATTCTTTGCCATCACCATAATTCAAATACATTTCATCGATTAGAAGTCTAGAAGTCTAGCTCTAGGAGAAGAGTTTCTCTCTCTGTTGACGCTGGATGAAGGTCATATCTCTTCTGAGCTTCTGTTCCTGGGCAATTTTCATGTGGCTTAGTTTCTTTCTTCTCCCATCTCTGCTTGCTTGCTTGTCCTAATCTGCTTTTTCCCTTCTTTTTTCTCACAACCTCCCTAAGCCCAACACTTTCATTCATTCTTTTTTTCCCATCTCCTCCCACCTCCCAGCTCTATCCTTGGACAATTGCTGTCCTCTTTGATATCATGTGCTTGATTGTTGTAATGGGTGCATACCCTCTTGATACTGCTATTCAATTTATATTTCTGTCTGTTGTTTGTCTGCCAGTGAGTCATGGGGGTTAAGTTCAGTTCTTAGCTGGAAAGGTGTCTAAGGGCTATCTTCTAGGGGGTTCCACCTGTCTTCATTAGATCAGTAAGCCTGGTCTTTCTTACGCTTTTGAGTTTCTGTGGGACCTTTTATTGTAATCCCTTTCAGAGTGGTCTGTAGTGGTAGCCAGGCACCATCTAGTTCTTCTGGTCTCATGATCATGGAGGCTGGGGTTCATGTGCTCCATTAGGCCTTTGGACTAATTGTTTCCTGTGTCTTTCATTTTGTTCACTCTTCTTTGCTCTGGACCAGGAGAGACCAGTAGTGGCACCTTAGATGCCCACTCACAAGCTTTTAAGACCCCACTCACTACTTGCCAAAGTAGGATTTAGAACATTATCTTTTTGGACTATATTATGCCAATTGACCTTAGTGTCCCCTCAGACTATGGTCCTGAGCTTCCATAATCTGCTTTTTTTTTGTATCTTGTAAGAGATTGACTGAAAACACACCTCACCCTGATCTTTCCTCATTAACATAACTAAGAAAATATACTCCCAAATGGGATTATAATCACAGGGTATAAACCAAAAAAACCAAGCCAAACCCACTGCCATCAAGCTCATTCTGACTCATAGCAACCCCTACTGGATGTCCAAGGTGGTAGGTCTTTAAGGAAGTAGATTGTCCTGTCTTCTTTCTTTGGAGTCACAATTTTGGGGGTCACAATTCAATTAAAAAAAATAGCTCTTTGAGATGTTATCTCTGTTTCTATTTTACCAATAAGGAAAGTGAAGTAGAAATGTTGTTATTTATCCTGGTGACATTTTTAGGTAGTTTGGCTTTATTCTTTTTAACCAATACACCGTGCTGCCTTTTCCTATTGAGAAGTGTCTCCAAAAGTCCAGGGGAAATGAATGAGGTAAGTTTGTAATAATCAGTGTTGACTATGTTTCTTAATCTGGTCTCTGAGTACATTGGACTGCCTTTACCTAATTACCCTCAATAGTATTAGCACATTCGATACGTATAATTACCCTATGTTCCATGTTCATATGTAGCTATTCATTAGTTATTTATAAAAATGATGCACATGACTTGCCCGAGAGCAAAGCCCTTTTATATAATATTGGAAACCCTTTTTTCATATAAATAATCTTTCACTTGCTTTACCTTTTTTTCTAGTCCCTATCTTCCATTTTATCTCTGAAAAATCAGATACCTTGATTTCTATGGCTCAGGTATCCCATATGTGGATCTACTACATTTCTCTATATATTAGATTTGTAACCATTTGTAACCATTTAAAAAAGAAATCAGATTACTTTGAAATTACTCCCATTACAAAATTGATCCAAAGCATTGTAACACAGTTAAAAGATCATAATATGGTGCTGTGGTTAGTATCTGCCGTCTAAGTTGTGAACTTTAGTAGAATTTAATTTAGTTATAGAAACAGAAACTTATCAATATGCTAATTACTGAATTTTAACATTCTGTCCTCTATAGCAAGTATTAAACAGTGCTTGTAATTACTATTTTATTTCACTAACTACCAGAAATTCAGTAATAATAATACTATTAAAAAGAAAATCAACCACCACCAAAAAGACTTCTGAGGAAATAGTGGCATTTTATTTATCTCGCCTATGTCTTTTCAATTTTAGCTTCCCTTAGGGCTATTTTAGCAGACAAGTGGTACTTCTGTAGGCCTGCAGAGCATAAATTACTCATTCTTTACCCTTAGGTAATCAGAACTATGAGGTTTTATTACATTTAGATTTATCAGATCAAAGGCTTTTGGAGATATATGATGTTTATGTAACCCTCACCTAAATTTGAAAATAATTATTTGTAGTCTTATCAAACATTACTGATATTAGCATTGCATTTTCTTCTTAATGAAACTGGTATATTAGGAGGTAGTTCCTTTCTACCATTTTTGCAAAAACAATTTCTTCTAATAAACATTAGGAGTGACTATCCACAGAGGTTCTATGGTGCCAACCCTAATTTCAAAGTTTACCAAACGTTCCAAGGCTCCATAGTTTTTAAAAATATTTTTAATGCTCTTCCTCTATTATTTTATTTGGGGAATCAGTTGTTCTGTGTTGAGTAGATGTTATTTTTACAGTAACTTACCTTGAACTTTAAATGTCTTATGCACAAGTAGTAGGTGTGATAGATAGCTGGAACATCCGGCACCACTGGCCACCTGTTGTTGTCTAGTGTGTTTAGACTCATAGCGACCCTGTAAGGCAGAGCAAAACTACTCCACAGGATTATCAAGGCTATAATCTTTATGGGAGCTGATCACCAGCTCTTTTCTCCCACAGAGCTGCAAGTGGGTTTGAGCCTCAGACTTTTCCTTTAGGTCACTGGGTGTTTAACCATTGCTCTGCCAGAGCTCCTTACTATCCACCTATTTCCCTAAGATTATAGATGTTCTCCGAATTCCCAAAGAGCCCTGGTCATTAAAGTTCTTGGCTGCTAACCAAAGTTTGGTGTTTCTAACTCACTGGCTACTCTGTAGGAGAAAGATGTGGCAGACTTTATTGCCTGGAGATTACAACCTTAGAAACCCTATGGGGCAGTTCACTCTGTGCTACAGGGTCACTGTTATATTGACAGAATTGACAGACAGAATTGACTCAGCACAAATGGTTTGGTTTTAGTTTTCTAAAAAAAAAAAAAGAAAAAGCTCACTGATGTTGAGTAGGTTCTGACTCATAACGACAACTCTTTGGGTTTCCGAGTCAGAATCTCTATGGAAGTAGGTTGCCTAGTCTTTCTTCTGATCTAAATTCTTGCTAAATCTTAAGAAACAGAACCATATTTATTTAATTATCCACTGTCCATCCTTGAGACTTAGTAGGAGAATAAAAATGGTGTGTTTAACTCACCCTCTTTAGTCATTCTTGGCTTTTCTCTTTAATCCACCCCTTCACACTTGGGCTTAATGGTCCAAAAACTGTAGTCTGTGGGCCAAACCTGGTTTCCTGCCTGTTTTTATACAACTCATGAGCTGAAAGTTATTTTCACATATTTTAAATGGCTAGGAAAAAAATCAAAAGATGAATATTATTTGTGTTACGTGAAAATTACACAAAATTCACATTTCCGTGTCTATAAATAAAGTTTCACTGGAGTGAAGCCACACTCAGTCATTTAAGTTTTGTCTGTGGCTGCTTTCCTGTGATAGTGACAGAGTTGAGTAGTTGTGAGAGAGACCATATAGTCCACAATCCCAGAAATATCTATTATCTCTCTCTTGACAGTAGAATTTTGCCCACTCTTTCTCTGGACAATCTTTCTGTACTTTTTAAGGCAGATTTTAGCCTCCTCTCTGGATATGTTCCTCTTATATTTGCCCCCCGTCTGTCATAGAGGAACTCTGGTAGTGTAGTGCCTAAGACATTTTGACTGCTAACCGGAAGGCTGGCAGTTCAAACGCACCAACCACTCCTTGGAAGGAAGGTTGGGCAATCTACTTCTGTAGTGATACTGCCTCGGAAACCCAAGGAGGGGTCGCTATGAGTCAGATCAGACTCAGAGGCTGTGGGTCTGTCATAGATTGAGATTTCTAAAGCACTGGAGTAGGATAAAAAAGTATGTGTATATCTACTTTATTTTCAACTCCCTTTTTTCTGGTTTCTGTTTTTATAAATGTTTCACTTGGAGATGCATGCGAAATCGTTTGCTTTTATTCATAAGGTAATAATAAAAAAATTTTGGAGATCATTGCCCCATGCAATATAATAGCACACTCTACTGTATAATACAATAATAATGTCCTACAAAATATTAATGGCTAAAACATGAAAAAAAGGTTCAGAGTCTAATAAGTTTGTGAAGTAAAGAGGTATAGAAGTTAGACAAATGGGTTTTTAGTGCTGTTATCTTAAGGCCTTTGATATGCTAATGTACATTGTAAATCACCAAAAGATGAGTATGTGTTTGGTGCTTGTCCAAGATGGTTTGATCATCAAATTCCTCATTCATCCCCAAGGTCTCTTCTCTATGAAGTAAATACTTTGTCATTCCAATTTTTTTTCTACGATAATACCAGTGGTTCTGGTAATTAAAATACTTTCTTTTCTTAAATGAATCTTTCTAAGCACTTGTTATTAAGGTAATCATAGGGCTCAAAACTTGAGACTGTTTTCAATTATAGCACCTTTAGATATCCGAAGTGCAAAATGAGGCCCTAGATGAATAATGCAGTCTGAAGCCCAGAATTACAGGATTTCATTTGTTTGTTTGTTTTGATTTGCTTTTGGTTCACAAAACCTTTCTTTTGAAAAGCATATTGATCACCACTTAGATATAACATGATTATTCCTTATGAACTAAAAGATAAAACTTGAAAATAATTCAGAGGACAGTGACCAGAAGTTTTTCAGTCGTCCTTCAGTTTACTTTACCATAGAGATTTGTGCAAAGCAATTTGGGGTTTAGAATACCTTTGAAAGCATTTATTGTTCCAAGGCTAATTTTAACCTTGTGGTAAAGACTTTTTTTTTTTTTTTTTTTTTCCTATTCAGTTGAATGTGTTATCCAGTAATTGTTTTTCAAGGCTAAGTGCTGTAGGACATAATGCATTTTTTCAA
>NW_006921620.1:10958302-10960224 GCF_000298275.1 Orycteropus afer afer | reverse complement strand
TTTTTCAATGGTGTTTTGTAATTATAATACAAACTTTTTTTTTTTTTTTTTTTTCCTATTCAGTTGAATGTGTTATCCAGTAATTGTTTTTCAAGGCTAAGTGCTGTAGGACATAATGCATTTTTTCAATGGTGTTTTGTAATTATAATACAAACATCTTTATGGTGTAATATCTGAAAGAATGCTATTGAATAAGGGTGTTAGAATTACAAGAAAACAGACTTTAAACTTCATTATTTTATTTATTAAATCTCATTTACTTACATTTAAGGGAGTTTGTATATGTGCTCAAATGAATGATTTTTCTTTAGCTAATGGTTTCAAAGCTTATTGATAGAAATATATACATTTATCCTTTGTAAAACATCCTTCCTGTTTTAGTCAGTTTGGATCCTCAAGATAGGTAAATCATAGAGTATATTGCTTGAAATGATTTTAGTACAAGTTTGAGATTACCCCTGAATCATAAATTTGTGTCATGGGTAAAAACAGCCTTACGTCCAATCTAAAATGTTTCTGTGTTGTCTGTTTTGTAATTATATAGATGACGTAACTTTTTGCTATCCTAGTTAGTGGGCACATGAAGTCATGCTAGAGATCATGACATTCAGCCCTATTCTTTCATTAGGAGAATGAGTAGAATCGGTATTGTTTCTAACATGTCATCCAGGCCTACATATTTGCGGAGCTGCTACTGTAAAAGCAGAACTACCAGTCTTCAAGCTGTATCCTGCTGCCTCCAGGATACTTCCAGCTCCAGTTCTGCATCCAATCTTTTTTTTATTTCCTGCTTCATCCTTTTTATTTATTTATATTCCTTTCACTGTGAAATATAGCAGCCTTATAAACAAGTATATATAATGTAAATATACAGTTTAAGAAATTATAAAAAGAATATCCTAATACTCACTTCACAGGGTAAGAACTGGAACATAAAATATTCCTGTGCCTTTTTATCTCTATGTGCTCCTTCTGTCTTTTTTCTCAAGTGATAATGCTATAGCAGATTTTGTGATAATTTCCTTGGTTTTATATATTGTTTACCACATATGTATCTCTGAACAGTAGACTCTACTTTGCTCTGTTTTTATACTTTATGTAATTGTAACTATGCAGTACATATTTTTATTCATTTTCCGTTTTTGCTGTTGCTGTTTGATATTTTGTGTTTCACCCTCATCATTGTTGAAGAATTAGCTTTAATTTATTCATTTTTAGTGCTGTTTACTATTTGATCATAGGAGTTCTGGGCTGCCCCAATCGTTAAGCACTGGACTACTCACTGGTTCTTAAGTTAATAAAGCTTCAGAAGCATCTTAGGTTAATATGCTTAATATGCTTCCAAAGGGTCACAGCCTCGAAAACTCTCTGGAGCAGATGTGTGCACACATGGGGTTGCCATGACTTGGAATCAATTCCATGGCCACTAACAACAACATAGTATTTCATCATCATTCCTTTATTTATTTTTTTTTAATCCTCACTATTGAAATATAATCTTGCAAAATATGCCATTATCAATTGACATTTCTTCTAGTAAAGACTTATTTTGCTCTCTTGGGTCTTCCACTGTCATTGCCAAGAAATTAGAATGACAGTCTGCCTTTCATTTGTATGTGTCTTTTTTTCCTCTGGTTCTTTTTTAAATCTTCTCTTTGTTTTGGTGTGATTTATTTACTACAGGATGTCTAGGTGTATTTTTCTCTTATTCTTGAATTTTTTCTTTTTATTGTGCTTTAGGTGAAAATTTACAGAGCAGAATTTGTTTTTTTTTGTGTGTGTGTGTTTTCTTTTCTTTTTTTTTTTTTAATTTTATTTTATTTAGATTTGGGTGAAGATTTACCGAGCAAAATCACTCTCGATACAGCAGCTCACATATACTTTGTCTCATGTCATTGACCACAATTTACCACAATGCAACA